>NW_022196903.1:132072968-132073313 GCF_008632895.1 Mastomys coucha | reverse complement strand
AATTTGTTCTTGTATTAAATCTATGCGTTGATTAACTATCATAAGGCCCCCTTTGAGATAGGAATTCAAAGAGGCCTGAATATCTAATGCCTGCGCTACATTGGCTGAGACGTCATTCAGGGTGTTGGCAGTCTGTATAGAAGTAGACAAGGTGATAGCTGAGGCAGTAGCCCCTACAGCAGCAACAGTGATGGCAGTAACAATAGCTACAGTGATGCCAAAATCTCTTTTAGGCCTGAATAGCATCATGGTATCAGAGGCCTCCACAGGAACTGGCACATATCGAGGCATTCTAGTCACCACAGCCACAGGAAAAGCCGTGGCATTCCAGCACAAAGCATAAAA
>NW_022196903.1:132048294-132070674 GCF_008632895.1 Mastomys coucha | reverse complement strand
GGGGGGGGGGGGGGGGGACGGCCAGCGCCATCTTTGAGGTGTGGCGCTTCACAGCTCTCCACATTAGGGTGTGGACTAGAGATCATTCTTGTGATATTTTGGCAAAGAATGGTTGCTTTTGTCCTTAGATATTCCAAAAATATTACTTCAATGACTAAAGTCCCTATACATAAACTCAAAAGTATTCTATCTTCCCTGACCTCCTGGGCAGCCTCCTCATCAGTGACATGTGGCCTGGATTTTTCTGGGGTGGTTGTGATCTAACACAGTTTTAAATTATCTATTGCCAGTGCCATTTGGGCTCAACAGTGCCTCAGTGGTTTTGAATATATACTTTTCCCCCAGAGGAACAAAGTTCAGTTCCCAACATTCATGTTGGGAAGCTCCCAATGGTTTGTTCACCAATTCCAGGGATATTTAACACATCTACAGAGTCCTGCTCTTCTATATAAACCTCTCACCACAGGCAAACACACACAGACATATAATAAAAAATAAAAAAATAAATATTTAAAAATATAGCCACATTTAACACATCTTCCCTGTGTCCCATCAGACAAGGTGGTAGATGCTAACCACTCCAGCTTCTTGAGTGGCTAAAGCAGGAGAATCACATGTCTAGATTGCCCAGAGCTTTAGAGTCAGTGTAAGGGCAGCTTAGATGAGTTAGTAAAAACCATTCTCAAAATAAAAATAAGAAATAAAAGATAAAAGAGCTGGTGATGTAGCCAATAGACTTGCCTACCATGGCTCAGGCCCCACATTCTTTCTCTGCCGAGTGAAAGAAAAAGTCATAGTACTTCAGAAATGTTGAATTCTGAATTTATATCCACGGGAATAAAAATTCACATGGAACCAATGGAAAGATAAAAGTGTCTGAACGTACTGGCACTTGGGTACTCGCTTTTATCTGTAATATTAGAGGTCACCTAAGGGACCCTGTACTGGCTGGTTTTGTGTGTCAACTTGACACAGGCTGGAGTTATCACAGAGAAGGGAGTTTCAGTTGGGGAAGTGCCTCCATGAGATCCAGCTTTGGGGCATTTTCTCAATTGCCCCTTGTGGGTGGTGCCATCCCTAGGCTGGAGGTCTTGGGTTCTATAAGAGAGCAGGCTGAGCAAGCCAGGAAAAGCAAGCCAGCAAGGAACATCTCTCTCCATGGCCTCTGCATCAGCTCCTGCTTCCTGACCTATTTGAGTTCCAGTCCTGACTTCCTCTGGTGATCAACAGCCATATGGAAGTAAGTTGAATAAACCCTTTCCTCCCCAACTTGCTTCATGGTCATGATGTTTGTGCAGGAATAGAAACCTTGACTAAGACAAAATTGGTACCAGCATAGTGGGGTATTCCTGTGACAACCTGACCATGTTTTGGAGGACTGTGGAAGGACTTGGGAACTTTGAGCTAGAAGAGCCACTGGTTGTTAAGAACTCTGTGGGATGTTCTGTAGGAGCTTGGAAGATCATGTTGAGAACAGCGCAGAGATGGAGGCCTGGCTTGTGAAATTTCAGAGGGAAGATTAAAGACTCTTATCAGGGCCATGTTGTTTTGATTGTGAAGATTCTGTGGTTCTGGTTAGCTGGGGCTGCAGTATCAGCTGTAATTAACAAGCTACCAGAACTACTAAAGTGAAAACTTTACATTACTGGGACTATTGATGCTGGTTAGCTGGAGCTAAGAAATTAGTGATTAAGAAGAGACCAGCATCACTGAGGTGACATCTTCTGGGAAGTGTTTTCTGAGAGCACAAAGAGGCTGTGTTCCAGAGATAGCCAAGGTTGTACCTTGTGCTGCAGCAGAAATTGGTAATGTGTAAGAGTCACCCAGGTGGTACTGGATTTGACTGCATGAAGGGGTCATGAAGAGCAGCTGAAGCTCAGGTGTCTGGAGTCAGTCATCATGGCTGTCTAAACTGCTTCTAAGAACTAACTCAAAGGGGGTTCACACTGATTAGAAACCACCAACCCACCACCTGCACTGTGCAAGTGTCCAATAACAGACATTCATATGTTGAAGATCAAAATATCATCCACAGAATATGCTAACACTGGGCTTTCAGAGCATGGTTTCTATGAAGGGCCAAAAGAGACCATTCCCCGGGAGGACATCAGTCTTGCTTTCTCTCGCTTGTAACTTCATTTCCCTATGCTTCATATCACCCTTTTTCTTTACCTCACAAATAACCTTAGACCTCCATCCTCAGGAAGCAGGAGTGGAGCCTGACTATCCCCACATGACTAAGCTTTCTGTTCCTTACTTATCTCATTGTTCTGTGATTGGCTCTCTTGGGCAAAGCAGGCCTGGTGTTGTAACAAAAATCAGCCTTAGAAATATTACATTTCCTTAGACAAGTCATGAGGCACCTACTATGTGCACCAAGGCACCCACAGTGCTTTGGCTGGGATGAGGAGTGTGTCAGAATCAAAAAGAAGTGGCTGCTGCACTTGCTTATTTGCATATACAAATACAACTTTTAAATTGACCTGATGAGGTGATATAAAGCTGTCTCTGGGCTCATCATTTTCCAAGGCTCTTTATGCATGTTCACATTAGTCTCCAGCTCTTTCAATCAAACAGCAATAGACCAAAAACAAACTACGAATACAAGCAACATTTAGATCGCTGTAGAGCGAGCAACCCATCCTCCTCTCAGTTAATTGACTGAACCAGGAAGCCTAATTAGGGCCCCAGTCACTTCACACCGGAAAGCAGCTGTCGTACATTAGGACAGCCTCTTCCTAACTAACACTGTGCATTAAGCCTGGATCATGCTCACTAGCAAGAAAATCATTTTTAATGGAAAGAACTTTATTTTAATGTTCTGTAAATGGGCCATTTATTGGTATACGGAAGGGTCAGAAGAACTAATTAGCGATGGCTTAAGCACATGTAAGTGATGTGGTTTTCCCAGGTTGGCAATTGTGATCCCAAATCCCCAAGCAGAAAACTAAGATGCGGGTGAATAGCAGATCCTGGAGAGCCTGTGGGATTATCCACATATCCATGTGTCCCTAAACTCAACTTAAATACCACGTTGTGAAAATTAGCTTCCGTGAAGCAAGTCTAGGCCATATTTGTCCCTTTGGTTTCTTTGTCCCAGCAGCTGGACGGCTGCTTACTTTTTGACAGTGGGCTTCCCAGCATTCTTTCTCCACTTTATGAACTTCAGTATGGATGCCAGAAAGCAAAATCTTTTCTTTAAAAAAAAAAAAAAAATCCAGCCTTCGAGGACAGTCATCATCTGGAATGATTAATCCCAGCTTTTCTTTTCCTGTTTTTGTGGAACACACTTAACCAAAATTTCCTCACCATGAGACCATCCTAACAGGTTATTTTCTTTCCCCCTACAGTGTTATGGGGAGAGGGAGTAATTTTAGAACTTGATAGCAAAGCCCCTAAAGATATAAAAACTAGCTCAAAAATATTGTACAATTGCTTCAGGCAAGTAAGATTTACACCAGTTATAAACATCTGGCTTGCAACTGTTTTTACATAATGAACTCACCCTCGGAATTTACCTCCAGAGCACCCTCTCTCTCCCTTAGGGAGGTTCCACAGTGTAGCTGAGCCATCCCAGCCAATATGGGCCAGCTGGTCGACCCTTCAGCCTCCCCTCACTTCATGCAAATGGGAAGTTTGCCCCTTAGATCAATCTTTCATGATTGTCATTTTCGTTGTTTCCATATAAAGAAATTTCTTTTCCCAAAATGTACAGAACGCATACACATATTCTTTAAGCAATATGGTCAGGTTAACCACAGAAAACCCCACGTTTGGCATCAATCTTATTCCCCTTATGTTGCTGTGATGGAACAATTTCACCACAGGCAACTTAGATCAGCGAAGGATTTATTTCCTCTTACACTTCCAGGTAACAGCCCATCGTTGAGGGCCATGAAGGCAGAAACCATGGAAGAACACCAGTGGTTGGCTTACTGGTTGTCCCATGCTCAGATAGCTTTCTTATCCATTTGTTTAAAAAAAATGGCACTTCCCACAGGAGCCAGAGTGCCTCCCACATCAGTTATCAAACAATGCAGTTGTTCATAGACTTGCTATCTGGGCAGCCCTTCATGTGAGGTTCTCGATTCCCATGTGACTCTAGCTTCTATCAGGCTGACAATAGCTAAGCAGCTCCATTGGTAGAGAAAAAGAGGCAGAGGAAGAAATGATATTTTGTTTGATGTCACTTGCCTGGCAGACACCAGGCCAAGGACTCTGGCAAGTGTGAAGGACGAGTTGGCTTGAGCCTACAGGATACGTTTCATAAGCTTTGGATGACAAATTTGAAGAGATGGGCCTGCTCAAGCCCTCTGAAGCCCCGAAAAATAAGTGAGTCCAAGATATTAGAAATTAATCTATATAATTTAATTTACGTCGATGGATTTTGTTTCTAAGTCTGAGGGTTTTCTTACTCTGGTTCTTTTTTGGACTATGAAGAATTTTACAGGAGCCCACAATTGAACTGCAGCTTTTATAACTTCGGGTGTCATAAATAAAAAAGGTGAGACTTTTAAAAGTTGGACTGTGTTTTATATTGTAATATTAACATGAGGAATTAGGACAGGGAAGGAAAGGTCATAGTTTAATGAGGATGTGCTTATTTGTCAACTTGACAATAGATGGATGATATGTTCAGTTTTTATTGTCAACTTGACACAACTTAGAGTCAAGAAGAGGAAACCTCAATTGAGTGATTGCCCAGATCATATTGGATGACATCCAAGGCTGATCTTCTGCTTCCACGTACACATGCACACAAGGGCATATGCACACCCTTATGCACACACCCACATGAACTCTACACACAAACACACACACATACACACATGCGAGTGTGTGTGTGTCCTATAATACAACAGTGTGTTATTGGCATTGTCTAAGCAGAATGAAGGACAAAGGTTGAATTCTAAAATAATCTCATTACAAATAATTTGAAGCAGAAATTAGAGCTCAGAGGAAGGGTCATGACAGTTTAACCCTGGTCTCCCTGTTCCCTGCCCTTCTTCTGCTCTGGAGAGAATAACTGCTTATCTACAAGGCAATAAACAGGTTTAAAGCTCAACCTTTATCAGATACAAAAGTCAGTTACTACTTTTAGATGTAAGACACACAGGAAAGGTCAAATTAAGCAACCTTAGGATAAGATACAGACTGCCTTTAAAACCTTTAAGTACAGGAAGAAAATTTTAACAATAAAACCCAAGCCCCATAATGTGAAGTTGCATCACCATATAAAAGTTGAAAACTGACTTGGGCTTCCAGACACAATAGGTCTGATATAGATATGAACTTACAGAGAACGTGTCAGTATGCAGAAGACCTGCTCGGGTTCAAACCAGACAAAATCCCAACGCTATGAACACAAAGTTTTACCTCCAATGAAGAAGCTATTTGTAACTGATACCTGCTAGGGGACGAACAATCAGTTTTGTCCAATAACATTCACTAAATGTATCAACCACACTTCAGGGTAGGCCCAAACCCAGGGGTAGTTACACAACACAGTTTTGTTTTGGTAATTGTTTTTAATGTTAATTTTCTTCCTGTGTTTTTGTTACTTTTGATTTTCATGTTGTTGTTGTTTTCATTTGTTTTTTGGTTTTTGAGACACAGATAAATAACAAAGGTGGGTAGGGAGGATCTTGGAGGAGTTGAGTGAATATAGTTAAAATATACTGTATGAAAAAAATAAATAAAAATATGAATAACAACTGGCATTTATTTAAGAAACCCCTTACTTAAAAGAAAACATGAATTCAAGGCTGGATTTGTGGATCGTCAGGTACACAGGTTCAAGGACCCGAGGGAAAATCCACAAAACCCATGTAAAAAGCCAGGTATGATGTCAGTGCTAGAACTGTGGCCTGTGGAGACAGAGGCAATACTGAGGTTAGCCGACTGCCAGCCTAGCTCCAGTGAGGGGTGCGTGTCCATGAGAGGGATAGAGCAGACACTTGGCACCCTCTTCTGACCTCTCCATATGTATGTACACACACATGCAAACATATACTACATGCACACATGTGCACGCACGTACGATTTTGTAAAACATGGGGCATCTCAGAGATGACCTTGAATGACCCCATTTATGTAAAATGCTGCCTGTCCTTATGGTGGTCAGAGAAAGGGAAACAAAAGCACAAGTTAAAACCACGGTGGGAAATTAGTTTATGAAATTTTAAATGGCAATACTTCAATCTCAGCAAAGGCGAAATGTGTCGATCTCCTGCGCACTGCTGGTGACAGTATAGTCCCAGCTTGGGATGAGAGTTTAGCTTAACAGGAAGATTGTACAGAGACAGATGCCACGCTGCCGCTGCGCAGCGCCTAACCACCACCTTAATACCCTAAAGAAACTCTAACCTGCGAGGGAAATGATCGTACACAAGGTTGTTCTTAACAGCCTTACACAGAAAATGACCCCACGGCCCCTCAGCAGAGCAATAAATAAACTGCAATGTATTGATGCAGGCTAGCTTCATGTCAACGCGGCACAAGCCAGAGTTGTCTGAAAGAAAAAAAGCTCTACGGGGCAACTAGCCTGTAGACAAGTCTGGGCTATATTCTCTTGATGACGGGTGTGGGAGGGTTGGTGTGGGAGGGGGGAGGGGGGAGGGGGGAGGGTCCCGCCCTCTGTAGGTAGTGAGATTGCTGGGCTGGGCTTCCCGAGCTATGTGAGAAAGCAGACTTGGCAAGCTATGAGGAGCAAGCCAGTAAACAATATTCCTCCGTGGACTTTACTGTGGCTCCTGCCTCCGGGTGATTTCCTGCCCTAACTTCTTTCAGTGATAGTGTGTGATTGAGAAATGTAAGCGACAATGGATCCCGACTCCCACACACCCCAGGGTGACTCTGGCCATGGTGTTTAGAACAGCAATAGAAACCCTAAGATAGTATTTTTCTGACTAAAATAAACATAAGAGTAAAAATTAATTGATTGCTGCTACATAAGCTGATACGCGGATCTCATGGTGTGGATGACTGGGAAGGCGCATGAAAGAAAACGAGGCCAGGCGGGTCCTAGTCTCTCATCACCTCTTGCTTCTTCCTCCCTCCGGGCGTCAGTGCTGTTGTTTTCCTTAGTCTTCTCTATTCAGATGAGTTTTACTCATTTTGTGTGCTATATATTTCTTGATAATCAAATACCTTCTTAAGGAATCAGAACAAACGTTAAAACTCTTGAAAAAAAAGAAAAAAATCCCAGACGTACTCTTCAAATACCTCGGTCTGAATTGTTTTAATTGGGTTGAGCCACTGGAAATCAGTGCCCCTCGGCAGTGTTCTTTCAACTCAAGTAAAGTAAGGAACAAAAACAGAGACTGGGCTGAGGCAAGGCTTCGTGGTTAAGTCCTTCTGGATGTGAGGAGGGATCTCTGCATACCCAGAACCCACATGAATACCAACCGGGCGGGGCAGCTGGCCTGTAACTCCAACCTTACAAGGTGAAACTTTGAGACAGGATCCCAAGCGAAAGCAGGCCGATAAATTAGCCACATCAGTGAGCTATGGATTTGCCTGAGAGATCTTGCCCCCCCCCCCGCACCCCCATTGAATGAGGAGAAAATACAGTTAGGATGATTCAAACATTATGATCAGGACTCCACGTGTGTGTACACACATGCACTCGTACGCACACACTGTGTGCCTACTCACATGCATGCACACAATGCATACCCACCTGTGATGGTTTGAATCTGTTTGGCCCAGGGAGTGGCAAGATTAGAAGATATGGCTCTGTTGAAGTAGGTGTGTCCTTGTTGGAGAAGGTGTGGCCTTCTTAGAGTAGGTGTGGCCTTGTTAGAGTACTTGTGTCACTGTGGGCATGGGCTTTAAGACCCTCATCCTAGCTGCCAGGAAGTCAGCATTCTGCTAGCAGCCTTCAGATGAAGATGCAGAGCTCTCAGCTCTGCCTGTACCATGCCTGCCTAGATGCTGCCATGCTTGATGCCTTGATGATAATAGACTCAACCTCTGAACCTGTAAGCCAGCCCCAATTAAATACTCCTTTAAAAGACGTGCATTGGTCATGGTGTCTGTTCACAGCAGTAAAACCCCATACACATGCATATAGATAACCTCCATGGGCTAAGAGTTGAGACTATTAGCCGTTCACCTAGATCCCAACACACAGGAGAAGGGATGGAGAACTAAAAACAGTTTCCTGTGATGAAATGGAATGTCACACTTTCATCCCATTGCCTTGGCAAGAGTTTATTCATGAGACCTTCCATAGCTGCAAGAGAGGCTGAAAAAGATCTCATCTCTAGGTATCCACGAGTGCTTTTAAACTGATGAGAAGTTTTCTGTTCCTCCCTGAGAAGAACCGCAGTAATAGAAATCCTAGAAATAGAAATGCCCCTCCTCCCCTACCTCTGCCCAGGTGTATTCCCTTCACTATCTCCCTAAAGATGCTCTACAGTGTGAATTTGCTATTTATGATTTTTCATAAAAACATACTAGCTTTATATTTTACTCACTTCTATACATGGTGCCATTCTGGATTTCACTTCAGCCTGAAGGCTTTTTTTTTTTCATTAGACATTCTGAAACCCTTTTCCTGGTTAATACATTCATCGACTTCACTTAATTTAGCCACGACTGGACAGTGCTTGTTATATGAGTGTCATGCAAGCTGCTTATTAATTTCTTCCAAGTTTTTCTTTCCAAAATCTTGAACTCTGAAAACAGAGACATGGACAGAGGGTGCTGTGCTCCAAGCTCAGATCTGTACTAAGAAATAGCAGGCTTGGGAGAATGGAAGCTTATTTTTAAACTCCTTTATAGATATTTCTTCCCATTAAATTTCATTTTCCCCCAAAGTGTTGTCCTTCCTTGTCTTGCATTTTCTCTCTAATTATCATACATAGATGTGCGGGCAGCCAAGCAGCATCTGCAATCCCACCCTTTGTTTCCCTCAGACGCAAGCAATTCCTGTTCTCCTTTCTTCCTCCCCCTTTTTGTGGCTCTCTTGAAACAAACCCCAGCACCACCACTGACTCTTCAACTCCCTGGCTCTACACTGAATTGTGTGACTTGTTTTTTGAGATCAGGACATGTCTGAAACATGACTGTAATTGTGAAGAAAAGGCTGTATGGAATTTTGGTTGAACTCTGTGCTTCAAGCTTCGGTGCATTGGATGCTATCTATGACAGGGTGCGTTATGCATGGAACATGAGGGTGGGGTTGTGGTAGGATCCGATATGGAATGGCCGCGCTTCCTGTTTCAAATGCCAAGAAATCTATAGGTGAATTTCCTCTTTGTGTATGAGGGCCTGGATGTTTCCCCTGTGCATCTCCTCTAAGCATGGATAAACCCTGATTGACTTATATACTTAGGTGACTCAGCCACTCGCACGCTTTGCATCACAAACTTGAATAGAGTTGACAGAGGGAGCGCTAATTAGTTAATGATATTTAATTTTGCATCATCTGGGAAGGGCTTTATGGATATTAATGCAAATGTATGTAAAAGTAACCAAATTCATACTGCTGTGATCCTTCTTTTAAAGGGACCAGAGCCCACCTGTGTACAGGAACAATGTCCTTCAAGCAGACTCTTTGCCCTCTTGCTTTGCTGGGGCACTCCTATAATCATGGGGGTACGTCATGAAGGACATGGGAAGCCAAGGAACAAGGATCGCCATGAGTTTAATGGTAGCCTAGTGGAGACACCCCCTGAAGATAATACTGATTAGCTTTTGATCTCTTGTATAGAGCTGATCCAAGAATTATATATATGTACAGCAGTGAGCAGAGAAAAAAGAAGGCTGTCATCATGAGTGCAGGGGTTATGGAAGGTTAGAGAGAGGGAGTCGAGAGAGAGGCTGGAGGGAAGAGAAGAAGGAGAGAAAGTGATGTCATCTTATCTTAACTGAAAATATATTGTAAAGTCAGAATTAGTATGTTTCAAAATATAAACACAAAGCTGACACTAATCCAGTAATATTTGATTTTTTTAAGGAACAAATTAGTGAAAAGAGGGTGGATGTCTTAGCCCAGAATTGCAACATGCTGGAAGCACATCCAGGACTCTGAGGCCTGCCTTTGCAATTAGCTCTAGAGGACATCAGTGCAGAATGCACTTCCTCCCTGGGTTTCCCACGGGACTTGGTCAGCCTGACTTCTTGCAGGCCTAATGTACACCAGGTTTTGTGCACTGGACCTTCCTGCCCACACCCTCCACTGGATCTACATCCTAAATCCTGAGGCTCAATTGCCTTTGATTGCTTGCACAACAAAGAGGGATATAAAATAGTGTAAACTGAATAAGGAAGCTTCTGAGATCCCAAAATGTGGCTTGGATAATTTATGATTTATATGGTAATTTATTTAAACATACCCTTCTTGCTAGACAAATAAATTGTTTTCACAGTGGTTTCTATTACAAAATAATAATAATAATAATAATAATACAGTGTGCTCATGTAAGCATGTGTATTTACCTAAAAGAAATACTTTCTTACAATGAGAGAAGATAGTATCCTGAAGGATAATGAGAGTTGGAGAAACTGGATCCAGGCAGATGGCATTACACTTCGACAGCCTTACACTTAACATCCCTTCCACACACATGCACTTTGGTTGCTCTGAGAACTTAATTAATGTTGTTGATCAATTAATTGCAAGCAAGAGGGAAGCGAAAAGTCTCAAGAATGTCTGAAATACGGTTCTAGTGTGTGTGCCACATTTGCATATTCCTCATGAAGCAGGCACAGTTGAGGTGCCTCATGTAATATTCAAAACTATAGTTATGTACATTGAAGAAAAAAGTCTAAAGGGCTTTACAGGTCAAAAGGAGGCCACTGAAAGGCTTAACAGATTAGTAAGCAACAGTATTAGAAGCAGCAGGTGTAGATAGGACTTATGTGCAACTTCCTATTTAATGTCATTCATAGTAATTTATTGATAATTAAATGTACTCTTGTTTCCTATCTCCATAAAAAGCAAATTAAATTTACTTTACATGTTAACATATATTTCCAATCTGCCCACACTGATTTGTACAGTAGTCTTTTTTGGTAAAAAGAAAAACATATACATATGAATTTTACTGAGTGTGTACAGTACACCAAGACATCCTACATGTCACACCAGTTAATCCCCCTGTAACAGCCATGTGAGTATCAATTACATGACCACTTCCCATCAATATATGAGAAATCAGAGATTTGGAAATGCCAAGAAACATCTTGGATATTTCAAATGTAGAAAGCCGGAGATTAGGTTTTGAATTAACAGTTCAGTTGGCTCCAATTCTTAGCAAACCTTTCTTTCCTTTGTGCTAAAAACCCCCCACCCTGCCCAAATGCATATTGACTCTGCTGTGAAGAGGAGACTAAGGAAAACATGTTCAGGCCAGGCCAGGCCAGTTGAACTTGGAGGGTTACCTTAATGGAGAATACTCACATCAACCCAGGTAGTGAACTGGGAGTGAAAGCCACTGGGGGCCGCCCTTGAATAGCAATCTCTGTAATTAACCATGCAGCACACTCTGCTCTTCCTCTGAAGTCATTCCCAGGCAAAGCCTTCCGCTGGAATGCTGCAGATTGCAAGTGACTGCCAAGTCCAAACAAACATTGTAAGTCTATTTAATAGATCAATATAGTAATTCGCTCCCAGACCCCAGAAATCATTTGTTTGGACCTGATGATGCCTATATAGTCAGACTGAGGTGTACACATTGACTTGGGTAGGAAATTACACACACACACACACACACATACACACACCACACATAAAAAAAAGACTCGCATTAAAGATGCTAAATCAACTTAGATTGTGTGAAGAAAGGAGCTACTCATTTCCAAATGATTAGTATTAAATGAGTCATCAGAAAGGCTGTGTCTTCAAGGGTTGTCACAAAGGAAAATGTCCCTTCCTCCACAGAATACACTCTAGCATATATAGACACTTCAGAATTCAGCCAGGCAGAGACTATAAGGAAAACTTAATATAAACTGAAGGAAGACTTTCTTCTTCTTTGTTCTAAAAATCACTTCTATTTGACAGTAGAAGGTTCTCCCAGAGGAAATAGTAGAGAGCCTGTTGGTTCTTCACTTAAGTTAACGGACGAAACACCCAAAGGGAACAATTTTGCCCCAACTCCCTAAAGGAGCAGACTCAATGTGAAACTAATAATTATTTTCTATCTCTAACTTTGATGACGCGAAAACCAGAGTTATGTACTTATTTGATCCAACGTTGAACTGGACTGAAGTCCGCTAATTATGTGTGCTGGGGCAGCAGCCAAGAGTCCACTACTATGATCCAAAGGGAATTTTTTTAAAAAAGATTTTAGCATGGATCATCAGGAGCAGGGCCTTGGCACTGTGTGGAAATTTTCATTATAGCTGAGAAGTGCATTGAAGTACTGAAGGGCAAGGTTTCCCATTTGAGATGAGTGTGCCTGTAGCTGTAATGCTGGTCACAGTGAAGCCCTGCACAGTCATTCAAGATCACCTAACAGCCACTCAGTCAACAGGGCTTTATTACCAAGGCCCTTCCTAGATGCAATCTATTCAATGAGGAGGAAGACTTAGCTCATGCATGAAAAACAGGAGGAGAAGGAGGGGAAAGACCCACGAATAGATCATAACGAGGTACCAAAGACCTACTTACCACAGTGCTATGGGAAGTCAAAGGAAGCACACATCACCTGCCATTGAGCAGGCTATCGGGATCCCCAGCACACAAGGAGAAACATCGGGCATGGTGGCACATGCCTGTAATCCTGTCACCAGCACAGCTGAAACAGAACGGTCTCTGAGGATTGCTGAATTCTAGTTTCAGTGAGAGACACTGTCTCAGAAAATATGGTGTTGAGTGATTGAGGGAGATACAGGGGACACACACATACACACACACACACACACACACACACACACACACTAACAAACTACATCAATAACAAACACGAACATGCAACTGTAACCATGACATAGAGAGAGTGACGAGCACTGTAGGAATGATTCCAGGAAGTCATGTCACTTCCTTGATCTAACATCCTCACTTCCTCTATTAGATGCCGTCTAATAACCTTCCAGTCTGCTGTATTTCTTTACTGGTACTGGCTTTTCTACTCAGTAACTATACCTGTGTGTTCTAAGTAGAAATGCTGAGCACAGCTTGGCCAATCACATTTCTTTCTCAGTCCGTGGGTACTCCCTATACTGTGTCCCCTGTGAAGCCAGCTGCCATACCAGTTCCTCCACACTTTCAGTCCCATCATTTCCTGTTCTTGCGGTTCTGTCAGCATCTTCAACAGCCAGCAACAGGACTGGAAGAGCCCATCCAATCTGATCATCCTGAAGGACTGTCCCGATACGAATCAGCATTTTCATTACCTAAATCTCAATTTTCAGTCCAAACTGCTTGTGTGTATAAGACATTGCATTTCCTGCCGTTTAAAATCTCTGACTCACACAGGTTACCTGTGAGCATGTGAAAATGATAAGGATCAAGACATAATTTTGGTAGCTATTTGGACAGACGGGACAATGTCAACATGGCCTTTCTATTCTCATTTTTACTAATCTGCCCTGACATATAGATTTTTTTCATTCATTTAACAAATACTCCTTGAGATTTATTTGTGTGCCTTAGGAATGCTGCTGCGGGGATAGGGGAATATAAGGAAAACAAAACAAAAGTGTACTGTTGTGGAATGTAATTCAGTTCAACTAAATAAAGGTGGTAGGTGAATGAGTTGATGGGTGGATGATAGATAGATGATAGGTAGGTAGATAGATAGATAGATAGATAGATAGATAGATAGATAGATAGATAGATAGATAGATATGGCACCTCCACAGACTTTCCAAGGACATATCCACACATTTTGAGAAAAGAAAAATGAGAGGCTCAAGCCATATGGAAACACATAAAATAAAATTATATTTATGGTGAACATCTAGAAAAGCAACATTAAAAAATAAAATGAGAACTTAGACTCAAATTTCGTTGTAGATTTTCTTCCGTATCCTTTGAACTTTGGCTCGTGTCGCTTAAGCTTTGGCAATAATCACAAGCCCCAAATGAAAGCAGTCAGCATGGTTTGCCTCACACACAGCTCTGGCACCTGGAACATTCAGTGAGTACTCCCTACGACCTTAGTAAGTCCTGATTTGATCTGCATCAAGAGTAAGTCAGCATTCCCCAAGAAAAATAAAAACGAGCATTTTTTTTCTCATTATTTTCAACCTTATTGACAGTGATCTCGATAATTCACAACAATGAAAATCTTTAGCCCAAGAAGGGCTGTGTATGAATTAGTAGAGTGACTGTTTTAGTAAGCTTTGCAGCCATATTACATTTATATTCACTTTATGTGATGTAAATATAACCTGCATGTTTGACTGGAGTGAATAACTAAAGCCAGAAGACGAGGCCGGTACATTTTTCCTTTGTCATTTCCTGCTCAAGGGTACATTGTAGCCTAACATGTACTAAGTTTCAACGGAAGTCCCTTTTCTTCCTTTTTCCTTCTTTTTCTTTTAAAATCCTATTCTAAGCAATTCCTCCAAGGACTTCTTCAGAGTTATCTGTAGATGGGAAAGGCAATTCACAATGCAATAAAATTTATAGCTCATAAAATTATGAATAAGCCGAACGTAAAAGGAGAAAAGTTAAACTAGGTTTAAAATGATTTTTATAATATCAACCACATGAATTGACACAGAAAATGAGTCGCAAATGTGAGGAATGCAACAGCTAAATGATGAGTGCGGTCTAGGTGTTAAATGGAGACGTCAGTACAGCCGAAGAGATTCCTGGGAAATAGTCGATGATTTGTCTCAGCAGAAATGGCCAAAGTGAGGTCGGAATAATTTAAAAAAAAAAAAAAAAAACATATTAACTGTTTATGCTTTCAAATAAACAAGTAAGTGTTCCTTTTATTTAAAGGAAGTGTCTGGAAGCTAGAAGGTAGCTTGTGGGAGTCAGTCAGCCTAATGACAGCTGCTTTCATATCAGAAAAATAAAAATACAGCCAATATAGAATTAGACAAAGCCCGACGGTGAAATCATACAGTTTTAATACTGGCCCTCAGGAGGCAGAGGCCAGCCTGGTCTATGGAGCTAGTTCTAGGACAGCCAAAACTACACAAGGAAACCATGCCTCAAAAATAATTAAATGGGCCAGAGAGATTGCTCACTGCTTAAAAACACTTGCCGCTCTTCAGAGGACAGAACTGAGTTCGGACACCTGGTTTCTGAGGCTCACAATCGCCTCTATCTCAAACACCAAGGGACTCAACCCTTTCTTTCAACCACTATAGGAAGTCACACAATTCGTGGTATATGCTTACCCACATGCATACATCTAAACACACACATACACACACACACCACCACACCACACCACACCACACATAAATAAACCTTAAAAAGAAATAAACCATATAAACTTCTTTAAGTTTTAAAAGCAGTAGAGTTCTTTGGTGTTTTATGTGTATGCACCTCTGTAGAGTGACAGAGCTCAGCTGTCACTCCTTGAGCATCCTCCACCTTGCTTGTCACTCCTCACTGTAAGCTGCCTTTCCAGTCCCCGTATGTCTCTCCCCTATTCTCTGTATGTCTATGTCTCTCCCCATATGTCTCTCCCAGTACGGGCCACCATATGTAAGCCGCCTTACCCATCCAGTGGAAGTAAGGAGGCAAACAACGAGCTCTTCCCCATGCAGTTTTATTAGGATCCTTGTAATCTTGTTTGTTACATCTTACTTATTTCTACTTACATTTTATTAGTTATATCTTGCTTCTTATATCTTACTTATTACTATTTCTACTCACTCCTATTCCTATTCTTAGTTCTATTCCTACATCTTACTTCTATCCTTACATACTTACTCCTATCTATCATACTTACTCTTCTATATCCCATACTTACTCTTCTATCCCATCACCAGCCCTAATTCTACATACTTACTTACTATTTCTACATACTTACTCTTCTAAATCTACATCTTACCTCTAACCCATCACCAGCCCTAATTCTACATACTTACTTACTATCTCTACATACTTACTCTTAATTCTATTCTCTCCAGTCTCTCAGCCCCCAGCCCTTGTGGGTTAAATACTTTCCCTGGTCCCAATCAGCATCGGCTACGTGGCAAAGCATAATAGGCTGTGGGAAAATATGCCAGCTTGCATCACAAACTAGAGGCACACAGCTTCTCCAACTAAGGGCTTGATTATCAATGCTCTCTGTTCTGGCCGGAAACCAGGTATTCAAAATATATGTATATAGGGTGGCAGCTTCAGCTCCCCACACCTCACTGGTCGGGAGCTCAATTAGCAGGATAGGCTGGTTGACCAGAAAGCCCTCAGAATCTTCCTGTCTTTGCCTCAAGTGCTTGGATTTCAAAACCGTGCCACAATACCTGACTTTTGTTTACATGGGTTCTGGGGGCAACTCAGACTCTCAAGTTTACAAGGCAAGCACTTTACCCCCTGAGCTATGACCCTACCAGCATGATGCTCTTTCATAAAAGAAGTACCAATAGTTACATCACATTAGAAAGGCTGTTGGTTTTCCATTACTTACCTACTTATCCTATGTCTGAATCACTTAGCATTCCATCACTAAACAACCTAAAGGAGCATAATAGTTACTTTCCTGTAGCTACAAAGGAAAAAAAAATGCCCTGATAAAAATCAACTTAGGGGAGAAAGGATTAATCTGGGCTAACAGTTCCAGAGTAACTGGAGTCCATCCCAATGGAAAGGGCATGGTGACAGGAAGAGGATGCTAGCAAGCCACATTTTTATACATGAGGAAGCAAAGATATAGAACAAGAAATAGATGAAGCTCATGAAGACCCACCCTCACTGATGTACTTCCTCCTACCAGGCGCCACCTTTTAAAGCTTCTAGAACCTCTACAAATGGTGCCACCTACAGGGTGGGGGTTGGGGGGAATGCAGTCAAACACATGTGCCAGTGGGGGGCATTTCTTATTTAAACCCTCAAAACAAGGAGAGGTTTATTTTGCCTCCTGATTTCAGAAGTTTCCGTAGACAGCTGGCTCCATTGCTTGAGACTGAGAAGAAGAAAAACACTGTGAGACCAGGAACATGTGACATAAGAGGCTGCCAACCTCAGGGCAGACAAGAGACACAGCAGGAAAGAGGAAAGGAGCAGAGACAAACTGTTCCTTGACACTTCTATGACCCTACTTCCTCCAGCTAAGGCCCAGCTCCTAATAACCTCTTTCCCTACGAACATCCACAGGGTTTGTGACGTTAATATACCTATGATCCAATCACATCCCAGCACCTTGAGCTAGGAAGCAACCCTGCAGTGGCTCTTCCTAGTTGTCAACTTGACTACTGGAATGAACTACAATCCAGAATTGGAAGGCTCACCTGTGATCCTGGTCTTGAGGCTGGGAGATACAAGTTTCTGACCTGGATCTTGGCATGGAGATCTTGAGGCATAGGGGCTATGAATCTCAGGAGACTGAGGGAAGGAGATCTCTGAGTGTAAGGTCATCTGGGACAAAGCAAGTCCCAGATCCAGGCATAGTGGTACACACCTTTAATCTGGGCCACAACTTCTGCTGGAGACCAACATAAGGACATTGGAAGAAGGATAATTTCTCTCTGCCTGATTGTCTTGTGGGACTGAGCAACTTCTAGATCCTTGGACTTCCATTCACAGCTGCTGCTGACCACTGTTGGGGAGTTGGACTACAGACTGTTAGTCATCTACAAATTCCCCTACTATATAGAGACTATCCTTAAGTTCTGTGACTCTAGAGAACCCTGACTAATACAAACCCTTTAACATATGGCATTGTGAGGGTACTTCCTATCCAAACCATAAGACCGTGGGTATTATTAGCTATAACTCCCTCAGAGTATAGAAGAGCATCTTAGTCACTGTTCTATTGCTGTGAAAGGACATCACCACCACAGCGACTCTTATAAAGTAAACCATTTACTTGGGGCTGGCTTATGGTCTCCTTTCCTCACTGTGGACAGCATGGTGGTGCACAGGCAGACATGGAGCTGGAGAAGTAGCTGAGAAGTCCACATTTGGTTTCGCAAGCATCATGAAGAGAGAGACACTGGGACTGGCTTAGGCCTTTGAGAACCCAAGGCCTACTCCAGGAACACACTTCTTATACCAAAATGACAAAACAAGGCTACATCTCCCAATCCTTTCAAGCAGTACCACTCCCTGGTGACCAAGAATTCCAGTATGTGAGCCTATGGAGGCCATTCTCATTCAAACTGTCACAAAGACTAAGGAATATAGAAATCCAGTCCAGAACTTTTGGTCTGCCATGGAGTTTTGTCTTTGATAGAATTCTTGTCTGATTGCACACACTTTTCCAAGATGACCTCAACTGTTCCATTGGCTTTAATGATTATCTGGATATTAGTGATTCCCAGAGGAAGAGCATTGCCAAGATGTCTATCACTATTTCATTTTCCCATTGGAAACTGAATAGAACGTCCAAATTCAAACTAAATATCCAACTATAACCTGCTTTTTCTTCTAAATTCTCCTACCATATTAAATATCTTTCCATGAATCTATGTGGACTGAGAGAGAGGCAGCAGGAAAATGAAGTTAGCATTTGTAAATCCCTCTGGCCCCATCCCAATGAGTTGACGTATTTATACAGCGACATCTGCGTATGGAACTTTTATCTTTCTGGTTTTAGCATATCTGGGTCTCAAGTCCAATTCCATTATTTCCACCATTTTTCTCTTTTTTGTTTGAACTGTGAAGTCTATTTTTAAAGCCCCTTGGAGAAGAAAGGGATGGATAAGGGGGCTTCAGAAACCCACTCATTTCTTCCTCGCTCCAATCAACAAAAATGAGAGGGAAATCCTCAGGCTGGTAGAAAAGAGGGAATCTGGCCCATTTTCAGACACGGAGCCAGCCTAGAATCTCTTTTCTAGGTTTATCAGCTTCTAGGTTTAGGTCTTGATGTTGCTTAAGTGGGATTCCTGGCTTAATCTTCCCCATGTGGCAGACCCTCCCTTTCTTTAGGCTTGGGTAAAACATCACCTGATTGTGTCCTCAATCTCAGAACGTATCCTTCCTTCTCCGGTCCTGAGCTCCTTCAGCACTCAGCACTCCTTGAGCACAGCACACTGGCTATTGGGAAACAGCTCCTCATGAAAGATATCGGAGCCAAGTTATCAGTGAGTAAATCAAGCCACTACCCCATCTTGCCGACATGAAGCACTGACTCCTCGGTCCTTACAAACCTTTCCACCCTAAGCATTTTTATTTCCTCTACTCTCCCCGCATAAGCAACTCTACTTTCTGTCCTCTCCTTCCATTTTCCCTTTCTCACTCCCTCTCCAGGGCACACCCCCCTCTGCCCTACCCCTTGCCCCCTGCCCCGTGTGGCCACAGCCACTGCTCTTGCTCCTTCTGTACTGTGCAAAGGACAACTGTGTCTGATATTCTGGCTCAGATGCATCTCACCATCAGATGTGAAACTTTAAGGTGTCTCTTTTTTTCCGATTGTCACTCAAGGGGTCTCAGTACATCGCCTCTTCTGAGCCTCTTGCATCCATTTCCAAAGTGCTAGATATCATGAATGTGCCACCACACCCAGTTTATGTGACACTGGGAATGGAAGCCTGGGCTTTGTATGTACTAGGCAGTCCCTCTACCAACTGAGCTACAACCCCAGCCCTGAAGGTAATCTTATCACAACTTTTTGTGCGTATATGAGATATCTAAAATGAATCAGAAAGTTAACTTCTTACTATCTGGCAGAGTGCCTGACTCAGAGCAGATGCTCTCTGTGTATTGAATTTTGATTCATTCTAAACAGTCTAAATTGAGGAATTTGTTACCTAAGTTTTTGGTGTATACACGTCAGCCTTATGCCGTCTTGTCTTATACCAAATTATTATATAAGTTGCTTCAGGATCTATTTTATAAAAAAGTAACTATGAGAAGCTTCAAGTCTTCATTTTGACCAGTTGTAGATCTCTGTAATTGCCTATTCCAAAAAAAAAGAAAAAGCTTACAACGAAGGCTCTGGACAAGTCATGGGAGAGGAATTGGGAAGATTGTAAAAGTCAGATGCTCGGGACACTCGTCGCTAGGTGGTGTCTACTTGACAGGGCAGATGTGCCTGAAGTCTCAACAGCAGAGTTGCCTGAGCAAGACCAGTGTAATGACGATACCAGTTGAGATGCCAGCATGGACAGGGGACATGCGACATGGCCCCACCCCTGGAAGAATCAGCTTTCACACAGGCTATCCCTTCAGTGGTCAGCCCCAGAAATATGCACATACAATAATGCTCAGCGGATGCACTAGCCCATATCAGCCATGCTAAATGGCTGCACACACTTGTGTTGTGGAAGGAGAGGACTTGAAGTCCTTTTAGAATTTTATGATATAAACATACACATAAAACTCTATGCAAACTTGCTATGAAATCCATCATATGGGCCAGAAATGCAGAGCCTTACCAGGCCTGTGAAACAGCTCTCTGTTGCTCCTATAGTGCCCCAACTGCAGAGAAGACACTGCACCTATTTGTGCATGTTGCTTTCAAGTACATAAGTCTATTTCTGAAATCTGTGTCAGGAGCTAGGCAAGGAGTTAGCGAGAGGCGCCTCACTCTCCATTCTAATTTTCTCATTAGTGAGGACGACACCATCGAAAGAATATCTGCCAACAATCTGATATAAAAATGTACATGTGTCGTGAAAAATAATTGCTGTTCAATTACCACTGAATTATAATGCTGCCACACAGGTGCAATAATGCAGGGGCCCTGTAAGTATGAAAAACCGCAAAGCTTCGGCAATTAAGTGTATTTTAATAAAGACTCTGGAATAAAATTTTCAGAGTTTAAAGAAACAATAAAACCCAGACCAAAGAGCTATTTATAACTGTATATTTTTAAATTTTCTATTCTTTCTTCTATATATATTTTGAAAAGCCAGGGATATCTTTTTTAACTCTGGCCTCTAGGAAGATAGAGAAGTAATATCTCTCCCACTGCTTCCGACTGTACCCACAGGGACAGTATTGAAAAGATAGTCATCTAGACAGAACTATGATAATTGCATTTTTAAAAAATAGTTAAATCTTACTTACGCCCTGTGCTTAGTTTATGAATATGAAGAGTAGAATTTATAGACAGATGGGTCTATCACGACTGTGGAAAAAGATATATTTCTTACAAATTCCCAGTCTTTAGCAGGGGAAATTAGATTCAGATAGTGAGTCTTAAATACCATCCCGTCTGCAGTCTCTGCTCGCCACAGGAAGCAGAGCGCCCTGCGAAGTGAGCTTTTGTAGCTCAGATTGTAGCTGCCGGCACACAACAATGTAAAACTGGATTTCCCCAACACTGCACATTTCACTAGTTCTGAGTTTGGCTGGTTAACTACAATTTTTATTTTTTAAGTCAGATGGCAAGGCTTTGTGATAGACTTTTACCCCATCATTGTTAATAGAGGCTATTGAAATAAAAATTGGACTCACAGCAAAGGATCATGAATTTTATTGTTAAAAAAAATGTTTTAATTAATTCAATTTGTTTAGATCCGTCACTGCCCACTGTCCCAGTTTTATTTCTTTTGCTGTGACAAAGACCTCTGACCAACAGCAGTTTAGGGAAGGAATGTTTGTTTTATTTGTTTTGTTTTGTTTTGTTTTGTTTGGCTTTTACTTCCAGGTTAGACCACCCTTGAGGTGGTTGGGGCAGGAACTTTAAGCAGAAATATGAAGCAGAGAGCCAGGAGGAACTCTGCTGGCTGGCTCCCTTGCTGACTTGCAATCTGGTTTATAATCTGTTTTGATTTTTAGCTTATTCTCTGATTCTCTTTCTTTCACACAGACCCTTATTTAGCTAACTTTGATATGTAGCCCAGAACCACATTCCTCAGGGATGGTACTACCCACAATTGGCTGGGAACATCTGGATCAAGAACTACTCAGGACACACTCTCCCAGACATGTCCACAAATCAATCTGATCTAAGCAACTCTTTAACCAAGAGTTAAAATGTACTTTTCAAGACTTTTTAAAGAATATGGCTGTGTCTGTGTCTGTGTCTGTGTGTGTGTGTGTGTGTGTGTGTGTGTGTGTGTGTGTGTGTGAGTATGTGTGTGCCTGTGCCTGTGGCTGTGGCTTTGGCTCTGGCTGTGGCTGTGGCTGTGACTGAGGCTGTGTCTGTGTCTGTGTCTGTGTCTGTGTGTGTGGCTGAGGCTGTGTCTGTGTCTGTGTGTGTGGCTGAGGCTGTAGCTGTACCTGTGGCTGTAGCTGTAGCTGTGGCTGTGGCTGAGGCTGTGGCTATAGCTGTGGCTGAGGCTGAGGCTGAGACTGTGGCTATGGCTGAGGCTGTGGCTGTAGCTGTGGCTGAGGCTGTGGCTGTGGCTGAG
>NW_022196903.1:132046929-132048284 GCF_008632895.1 Mastomys coucha | reverse complement strand
GTGGCTGAGGCTGTGGCTGTAGCTGTGGCTGAGGCTGTGGCTGTGGCTGAGGCTGTCACTGTAGCTGTGGCTGAGGCTGTGGCTGTAGCTGTAGCTGTGGCTATGGCTGTGGCTGAGGCTGTGGCTGAGGCTGTATCTCTGGCTGTGTGTGTGGCTGAGGCTGTGGCTGTGGCTGTGGCTGAGGCTGTGGCTGTGGCTAAGGCTGAGGCTGTGACTGAGGCTGAGGCTGTGGCTATGTGTAGGTATGTACATGAGAGTGTAGTCACTTTAGATCTATAAAACACTAGATCCCCTTGGAGCTGAAGTTATGGCTGTTGTGAGCCACCATACATGGGTGCTGGCTACCAAAGTTAGGTCCTTCTAAGAGCAGGACATATTTCTTTCTGCAGATCCATCTTTCTAGCCTCTACATTGTCCTCTTCTACAACTTCTCTCCTTGTCTTCCTCTTCCTCTTTCTCCTCATCCTTCTTCTTTTGAGGGTGTTTCCTGAGGATTGAACTCACACGTGCTAGGTGAGCACTCCACCTCTGACTTAACTTTAATTACTTTTTAGTTTGAGACAAGAGTCTCACTATGTTGCCCATGTTGGTGTAAAATTCATTCTGGAACACAGGCAGAATTTACAATCTCACTGCCTCAGGCTAATAACTAGATTAGACTACAGATTGAAACACCAGTCCAGCAGTATGCTAAATGTCCAAGTGCCTGGTTATGTCACATGTGCTGCCACTATTATAGACCATAGTGACATAGGCTAAAATAAAACCCAGGGTCTATCCAAAGCAAAGAATGGGCAGAGATAAGTATGAAATTGTCACAAATTTCAAAGAATACATGGTTAACAAAAAAAGGCATACAAATGAATGCATAATAGTATAATGTGCATTAAAACATGGAATTGTGCACAATACCTTAGGAATAAAAAAGGATAGTGTCTCCTTCCGCAGCAGCTCTTAAATGCCAACAGCTCTTCAGCTAGGGGTGGGACTTGATGCTCTCCTCTCCAGTCTGTGCTGGGGCTCTGTCTGCCTTGAACTTGTACAGGTCTTGTGCATGCTGCCACAGCTACTGTGAACTCATGTTCGGCCGCCCTGTTGTGTGCAGCAAACCCTGCTTCTGTGTAGTCAGCCACCATCTCTGGCTCTTAAACTCTTTGCAGTCTCTCTTCTTCGATAAGAGCTGAGTCTTGGGAAGGGGAGGGCATGATAGAACATCCCATTTAGAGTTGAGCATTCTACAGGATGTGGGTCCTGGCAGGCCAACCATGTTCCATTTGGTGGCCACAAACTCAAGGGTAGCAATATGGTCAGTAGAATTGTAATTAGCCATGGTTTTGTTTTTTTTGGTTTTGCCT
>NW_022196903.1:132044851-132046919 GCF_008632895.1 Mastomys coucha | reverse complement strand
AGTTGGGTCAAGAGAAAAGAGGGGTGGAGCTTAGAAAATTGGGAATGTGGGAGAGGATATAATCAATACATACTGCATGAAACTCTCAATCATAAAATAAGAAAAATTAAAAAATATGGAGAGGATCTTAGCAGGACTCCGGGGAAACACAGCTGTGCTGCATACATCTGTGACTATTAATACAACTATAAAAGGCTAACTGATTTCTTTTTAAAATGTATAAGCCCTCACTCCACATGTGTATTTCTGTGTATATATAGATGCTGGCTTGTGCAGGTGACCATGTTATTCGATGCATATGGAAGTCAGAAAGCAACTTTGGGTAGTGGATATTGCTCACCACCTTGTGGTTTCTACACAGGCTCCAAAGACCCAAACCTGGTTTTCAGGACTGTATGGTAAGGATCCCTCACACACTAAGTCACGTCTCTAGTTTTATCCATAAAGATGATGAGTTGCAAAATACCCTGCTAAGTAAGCATCACTCTCAAGAGCACCTGACACTCGTCATTTGAGTTGGCTCAGAATTGAGAATTGGTAGGAAGAGCTGGAGAGAAGTCTCAGTGGTTAAGAGCACTTTCTGCTCTTGCAAAGGACACGGGATTTTGTTCCCAAGACCCACAATAAAGCTTACAACCATCTTTAACTCTAGTCTTAAGAGATCTAATCTAATGCTCTCTTTTGGGCTCCATTAGCAATAGAAATGCACATGGTGCAAATATATGTATATTTCATATACATAAAATAGATTGATAGATAGTAGATGATAGATATATGATAGATACATACATATAGATGATAGATAGATGATAGATGAATAGATGGATAGATAGATGACAGAGAGATAGATAACAGATTGAGAGATTGATAGATGGTAAATATGTAGATAGGTAGATGATAATAGATAGATAGATAGATAGATAGATAGATAGATAGGTGAATTAAGGGGGGAGCAGTGGCATAGAAGGCAAACATATGAAGGTGTTTTCGTTACATCAGTTCTACTTAGTATTCTCTAGCATCCTGATTTGTCTTCTGTGCAAACTTTCTGGAAAGTTGCTCCAAATTCCCCAAAGATCCACTGCTTAGAGTAGCTGGGAAATACAGATATATAGGCACAAGCAAAAACAAGGGCATTTTTGTGTGACACCCATGACATCTCCTCAGTCATTCCTATGCTAAGCTTCCTCTGTGACTTTTCAAGACTGATGTTATAGACAGCCAGTGTAGCAGACTCCCAAAGACAAGGTAGGAGCACAGCCGTCAGTTAACATGTCTCCCAATTTTACAAATGTCCCTGTGCAAATTACTGTATCTTTGACCCAATACTATCACCAGCACACTTTCCCTTCATACCAAAATTCCAGGAAGCCTCATTTCAGAGGAAGTTGTTCTCTTGGCCCTCTTGGGAGCTTGTTGAAGCAGGCAGCCTCTGTTGTTCTCATGGAGGAAAGTCTTCCAAAGCAAAAGTTCCCACCACCCATGGTCTGGTCTTAGGGCAAAGCATTCCAACATGCTCACCAGAGGCCATACAAAGGAGCTCTGCTTCAGGAAGGACACCACTGAGACACCTTGGGAGGCAGATTATATTCCCCAGTGAGTGGCTCCTCAAGGGTAAGGAGAACACAAGAGACACACGCTTACTGGCCAGCGGTAAGATCAACATTCTGTGGTCTCTGTAAACCACAGAAACCACAACGGTTTTAACTAATCAAACTCCTGGTGATTGGAACAAGCTGAATCTTTTATAGTAGGGTAAATTCATCAGGATAGGAGCCTGGAAGCATTAAGTTTTTCACCAAGGCCGTGTGGCTAGCCCTTTGGTGTCCTGCTATCTGGGAGATACAGATTCCATATGTAGATTCTTGAGTCATAACACCCATGAATTTTAAAACTTATATATCATCATCATCATCATCATCCGAGACAGAGTCAGAAAGAGGGAGAGGGAGAAGGGGGGAGAGAGGGAGAAAGGGAGAAAAGGAGAGAGAGAGGGAAGGAGGTAGAGAGAGGGAGAAGGAGAGAGGGAGAGGGAGAGGGAGGGAGGGAGAGAGGAGAGGGAGGGAGG
>NW_022196903.1:132033797-132044500 GCF_008632895.1 Mastomys coucha | reverse complement strand
GGAGGGAGGGAGACAGGAGAGGGAGAGAGAGGGAGGGAGAGAGGAGAGGTAGGGAAAGAGAGGGAGAGAGAGAGGGAGGGAGGGAGAGAGAGAGAGGGAGAGAGAGGGAGGGAGCGAGAGAGGAGAGGGAGAGAGAGGGAGAGAGAGAGAGAGAGAAAGAGAGAGAGAAAGAGAGAGAGAGAGCTTATGTGTGTATGAAGCAGGTTTGTAGTCATGCATACCAGGGTACACCAGAGGTCAGACGACTTTTGTGGAATCAATTGTTTTATATGAGTTCTTTTGTGTGAGTTTTATCTGAGTTCTAGGAATTGAATTCAGCCCTCCAGGCCTGCAAGGCAAATGCCTTTACTCAGTGAGTCATCCCACCAACCAGTGGTGTGAGGGGGCAAAGAAGTTTGCATCACAGAAGCCAGGAGGCATAGACAATTAAATATAGGAAGGGGCCTGGACAGTCTATAGCCTTCATGGATGCCCCCAGTGACTTGCTTACAGTAAGTAAACCCAGCTCCTCTTTTGTACAGGGCTTCTCTGGTTGTCGAGCCCACAGTGACCTCCTGTAACAGACGGGAGTCATTCCCCATCACAGGCTGCACTGTGCCCCTGGCAGGCTTCATGTATATCCACTTTCCGAGAATAACAACACAGAACTGGCACCACTGTTAACTCACGAAAGTGCCCAGGTTCAAGGGATACACTGTGGGACCATTGTACACAAAGCAAGATAGGACATAATATTAGCTTCTTTCCCATTACCTGATAAAAAGAAACTGAAGAGGAAATGGTTTATTTTGATATGCAGGTCTCGAGAGCAGAGTTCATTGTGGAGGGGAAGACTTGGCAACAGACAGGGAAGGCACGGCGGTGCAAGCAGGAAGATGGTTGGTCACCTTGTACCCACACAGAGGAAGCAAAGAGAAAACAACACCCAAGTGTCTCCTTAGAGTCCCAGCAACCCACTTCATCCAGCAAGGCTCTGCCTCCTAAAGGTGCTATAATCTTCCCACAGGTGCTGAGTATTAAACCATGTGAGCCCATGAGGGACATTCATGCCCAACCCACAATAGCGACTACAGCCAAGCAAGGGACAGAGGCTGGGCAGATCAGAACATCAACCTGTCTGTGGAGACTGCTATCAGAGGTCAAATCACAACATTTCACTCTTTCCTAATGGGACAAATAATAAGAACCAAAGTCCACAGCCTTAACCAATCAATCCTTGGTTTTCTACTCCAACATGAAAGTAAATCTTGCTTACTTGTTAACGTTTTACAACCTGACCCAGTAGTTTCATCCATTTGTCTTCCTGTCTCCCGGTAGCTAAGCCCCCAGATGGTGAGGCGTTCTCATCCACTGCTGCCTTTGTGAGACTGATTGGGACCCTCTTGCTTTCCAGCATACAATACTCACTACTACTCTCTTGGCTAGAGGGTCAGAATAATGCTCAACTAAAGGTTCCCCAAAGCACGCGCAGGCTGGTTGCTGTGTCCCGGACTGCTGATTACCAACTAGCGAGTCAAATGGTGCCTTCTGAATCACATTTCCTTGGAGAGGCTGTTCGACAAGTGTGGGGTCAACCTAAAGGAAGCAGAGTTTATTCAATATTTTCTCCTTTCATTAGTGAGCTTAAATTACTTCCTTGTAAACTCTGCTTGTTACTTAAATGTACTAGCACTTTTGTTTCCTAATTAACTTTCTTATCAGAATCCCAACCAAAAATAACAAGAAATGTAATCATGATAAGGTACCCTGCCCCCTCAAAACACATTTCCTTCTGTGCTTTATCTCTTGGCTCTGTTCTGGCTTCTTTAATTAAAATATCAGAAATTATTAGACTCAAATTATTTCTTGATCTAGTGCTCAAATTCCCCTGAAAAACTGCTTCTTCTGCCTCCATATTTAAACCTTTATCTTTGTAAGGCAGATGAGCTTCCATACGTATGCAACTGGATTCACGTGATTCAATATAATTTTGGATGAAGCGTCTAATTTGGTCTCTAAGTAATGAAACAAACAAATCAGATGTGGCTGTGCTGAGCTTTGAGTGTTTAAATGCTCAGGTCTTCTCTCTTGGGCTTCCAGGTCATCAAAATAAATAGCATTCATGTGCAAAAAAAGCTCAAGAATTTCTAGCATGGAGATGTGAAATTCTAGGCAGCCATCTTTTTTTTTTTTTTTCATTAGAGGAATAGGGTTTAAAAACAACAACAGCAACACTAAGTCCAAGCGACTCACTTAAGTAGTAGTCAAGGAAAAAGCAATTATGTCCATTACAGACTTCATCATACATGATGAAAAAGTACCCTTACCCTTACACAGTGGCCCTGAGCAGCGGAAGACAGTGGGCCATTATGGGTGTTTCGAGCAGATTCCAATCTGCTTGCTTCTGGTGCAGCTGTGTGAGAGGTTCGCTTTCTTCGAAGTTGTCTGCAACATGATCCCCTTTTGCACAGGGAAGCTTGGCTGCTACAACCACCAGGCGGCCATTCTCAACTTGGGCTTTATTGGAGCCTCAGTCCTGACCCCTGTTTTCATGGGATGGCTTGCGGATGAGTACCTCGGAAGGAACAAACTGGTGTACATAGCCTTACCTCTGCATTTACTAGGTGAGTGTTCCTTATAACAGTATTTGGTGGAGGGCACATAGATGAATACGTTCTATGTTAGGAATTTTTAATTTTGTTCCCACCCTGTCCTTGTCATAAAGTATAAGAACATACACCGTTTCCATTTATTTCATTCTTTGTATTATTTAGGCTGTTAGTGTGTATATTGAGTTTTCCAGGATTCTTAATACTTAGAGCATTGTGATTACTATATTTTATGCTAATTATGTCTTTGCATGTCAATCTGCTGTACACCTAGCAATGCCCCTACCTCCCTCTTTGTGCTTTAACTCAAATTTGTGGCAAATACTATATGAAACATGGAATTCATTTGCTTCACAATTGGAAGAAATATACTGAAAAGGTTGTGGAAGTTCATGTAGAATAACTAAGAAGTATTTGGCTTTTATAATTAATCATGTAGTAATTAGAGTTCATATAAAGATATGATTTCTGGATTTTAAGATCAAGTGAGATGATTTAAAAATAAGTGAATTCAGACAGGATAGTATGATTATTTACACAAAGAACAATGAACATACTACAGAAGCTGTAGATGCTTGACGAGGCATAAAGAGCAAGCTGGTTGATAATCTACAAGTGTGTGTGTGTGTGTGTGTGTGTGTGTGTGTAGGTGAGAGGACAACTTTCAGAAGTAGATTTTTACTTTACATATTGTTTGAGGCAGAGTCTGTACTGGCTGGTTTTGTGTGTCAACTTGACACAAGCTGGAGTTAACACAGAGAAAGGAGCCTCCTTTGAGGAAATGCCTCCATGAGATCCAGCTGTAAGGCATTTTCTCAATTAGTGATCAAGGGGGGAAGGGCCCATTGTGGGTGGTGCCATCCCTAGGCTGATTGAGCAAGCAGGGGAAGCAAGCCAATAAGTAACATCCATCCATGGCCTGTGCATCAGCTCCTGCTTCCTGACCTGCTTGAGTTCCAGTCCTGACTTCCTTTGGTGATGACCAGCAACGTGGAAGTTAAGCTGAATGAATTCTTTCCTCCCCATCATGCTTCTTGGTCTTGATGTTTGTGCAGGAATAGAAACCCTAACTAAGACATTCCCTCTTTTCTCTGCTTAGTGAGACACATATTCCAGAGTAGCTTGCCTATGAGCATCCAGCCAATTCTCCCACCTCTGCTGCCTACCTTAATCAGGGACTAAAGATGCAAGCATCTAGCATTTTACAGGGCTTCAGGATTGTCAGGTTGCATGACAAGCACTGACATGTCTTCCTGATTTTGGTCCACAACCTTATGCTGAACCAACCATTCAGTCATCCTTCCTAGACAAGCAGCTACCAGGGGAGGATGGAAATAACAGCTGTGGATCATTTGCCTCAACAAACAGCACACGCGGCCACCAAGACTGCTTAAATGGAGACCTCAGCATGGTGGTTTAAGCCAGAGTGACATTCAAGACGTGATACTGTGACAACCATTTCCAGAAAAGCATTAATGTGATGAAGGACTTGAGGTAACCTCCAAGGTTCTGAGCTAAAGAACCTGGGCTGGTACTGTGCAGGGAGAATCTCTTGGTAAAGAGGTTCCCTGTCAGTGGCAGTAAGTGCAAGACAAGTAGAGCTGGGTGAAGCAGCCCTGGCAGGCCTGCTACTGTGTGCCAGGGAACACTCTGAGAAGGAGAAAGAGAAAGCAAGATAAGGAAAGATGAATTCTCCTTGACTGAACAGCATGCCATACCACAGTACGGCTTTAGGTCATTTCCTTGTTCAATGTTTTTATTTCTGTAAATCTGAACTCCTGGATAAGTAAGACGACACACTGAGATAGAAAAAGGAGATCTTGACTTTGGAATTTTTCCAAGCAAAAAGAGCTAGGTTGACTCCCTGTGAGCTCTTATTCTTAGTGGGTTGGATGGTTTTCTCCTGTCTCTCTCTGTCTGTCTTTCTGTCTCTGTGTATGTGTGTGTCTCTGTCTTTGATCTGTCTCTCTGTTGGTGTCTCTCTGTCTCCCTTTTTCTGTGTCTCTGTCTCTGTCTCTGTCTTTGCCTCTCTCTCTCTGTCTCTGTCTCTGTCTTTGCCTCTCTCTCTCTCTCCCTCTCTCTCTCTCTCCCTCTCTCTCTCTCACATACACACACACACACACACACACACACACACACACACTGAATATTGAAGCCAGGCTATATGCTACACAAACCCTCCACCACTGAGCTACATGTCCTCCCTCTTCACCTTCTTATTTTGAGACAAGGTCTTTCTAAGCAGCCTAGACTGCCACTATGTGGTTCTATCTGTCCTTGAAACTACAGTCATCCTACCTGAGCCTCCTGGGACAATGAGTTTGGCTTTGTTACTGCAAGTCACACCCTGAACTTTCCACTCACAACTGCCATGACACTGCAAGCCGTTACCAAATATTAGAGATTCCAACTAAAGTACATCCTCTGCCTGAACTGACATCAATTTAGATTAAAAAACATCATTCTCCTTGACCATGGCCTATCTACTGGGCTAAGAGCCATCTGTCCAGCTCTGACCCACACACCATTTTACCAATACAACTTCCTGAAAAAGTTTAAATACATATTGCTTCATGTTAACCCATATTATTTCTAGTATCTAAAAATAATCCCAAATTTAGCATATCAGAACCTTTATAATGTATATGAAATATGTTCCTCTGGAATGGCCTGTGGTCACCTCTGATGACACTGAGGTCCTGGCTACATCCCTACTTCTTCCTCTTCTATTTATTCTCCTCTCTTCCTGAAACAGTTAACTCCTTCAAAATTTCACTCTATACCTCAGATTTGTGAAGTCTCCTGCTGTTTTGTCCAGACCTATGTTTGTTGTTAGTTTCTGAGTTTAGCCATGCTGTTATTAGACATAGGCAATTGCATGGGCTTTGGAGGGAGATGGCTCAGTCAGTAGTGTCTGCCATGTGAGCATAAAGAGCTGAGTTCATCCCCAGAACCAATGTCCAAATACATGATGTGGTGGTGGTACCTGACTTTAGCAACATTAGGAGACGAAGATAGGATCCCTGCTATTGTGTAAGAGGCTTTTGCCTAGTAAACACTAATGCTCTACACACACACACACACACACACACACACACACACACACACTCCTACTTACTCCAGATAGAGAACCTATAACAAACCAAAGTAATAGTTTCATCAAAATTCAGTTTGGTGAACCAGTGAATTTTTATTGGGGTTACTAAGAGGAATGTGGGTGAAGGATTATTTATAGGAGCGGGAGGACTCGAAATAGGGGCACCACCATCACAAAGCCCTCTCCAACATGTGCAAGGACTTGAAGCCAACGTCACTAGAGCTCTTTCCATGCCTTTCAGAGAGCCCCAGGGCCAGAGACTCCCTCTCCATCTGCATCTCCAGCGGTCTGTCTCCTCCCTCCGCTACTGTTTGCTGCCTCTTTGCCTCTGGGGAGGGGACTTGGTGAATTTTCAAAATTTCATCTTTCTCTGGACATGTGAATTTAGTTTACCTCCTAGATCTCCTGACCTCCTCTGTCTCGCCTAGAAGGAATGTTCCCATTCAGAGGAAACCACTACACATCACTAGCCTACTTGACAAGCAACAGGTCACTGAGAGACTCCATCTCCAAAATCAAAGTGGGTGGCACCTGAGAGATAACCCCCCGAAAGTCCCCTGGCCTCTACATGCAATAAATACACTTACCTTTCTGCTATGCAACTGCTTTCTGTATGCCTGGCTTTCTGACATGCCCACTCACTCCTGAGTTGTTCCCCTATGACCTCCCATAAGGTACAACAGCACCCCTTTTTACAGGGCTGACAGATACAGGCACACAACTTATGTAGGACACAATGCCTCGAATCAAAGAGATAAATTCATATCAAATGGATTGCAGATTTATTTGCATTTTTATCACATCAATTTTACTGGAGATACAAGTGAAGTCTTGCCCTAATGAAATCAGTGTCATGACATCTTCCCAAAGGATGGAAGTAGAACATCTTCATGACTTATATAGGGCTATCATGTGGTCTGGAAGTAGATTGTCCTTAAGTAGGTGGTTACTGCCTGGACCAGCTGAACTGAGCATGCTCTTGGATAACTCGGCACTGCCAAACCTCACATCGTACTTCTGGGGAAGGAGATCAAATACTAGAGAAACATATTGAGTTACATGTGGCTGACCTTGAAAGAAAGCATTTCAAAGCCAATAACTTAAAGGGTCCACCCTCAAAGTCAATCAGCCTGCTGCTGATTGACAATCAAATGCATACGTTCATCATATGGTAAAGCCGGATAGAGAAGGTATTAAATACTGTACCCAATTTGTATTTCTGTAGAATTTCATGTGCCATTGAGGAACTAACCACCCATAAAAACTTTGTAAAATTTCATATCAAAAATGGTAATATCAGAGTAATTGAACAGAGCAAAAGTAGTCAAATGGACTAAATAGCATTAATAGTATTAAGGATGTAGCTTGGTGACAGAGAACATGCCTAACATACAGGAGAGTCTAGAGTCTGGCCCTAGTACCACAGGAAGGGAGGGCAGGAGGAAGAAAAGGGAAAGAAGGAAGAAAGGAAAGAAGTGGTAGGGAGGAAGGGAGGGAGGGACAAGAGCACAGAAAAAAGGGTAAGCTCTATCAACTGACATCCCAGTTTTAGTTTCAAGAGGAAACAATATAGCCTAAGAAAATGCTTGGCAAGAAGTGGACAACTTAGCAAATGAGGGGGCTGCTCAGCGATTTCCATTTGATGAGCAGAGTCACCAAGCCAGGGAACCACAAGGTAAAAGAGGAGATGATACCGAAGCTTACCTGTCACTCTGTACCCTACCTCCTCCTGACTGGTCTGCATGACCCAGGACACACTCCTGCCCCTGCCCCAGGTTCTCATCTCTCTGTGTATGCCAGGAAGGCCCCAGGAAGCTGTGTGAGAAAACCCAGAAATAAGGACATGCATGCCCAAAGGAAGTCCTTAAACTCCTGACTTTGCCTCCTCCTGAGAGGTAGGACTACAGGTACTCTGCCACAGCAAATGTCTCAATTGTCACATAAAAAAATTCTGAATTATTTTAATTTTGTTAAAAATTGACATCATTTCTTTATACATTTTTAGAGGAAAGATGGTTTAAACTGGAAGCAGGGGAGGGAGGAGACAAAACCCAGAACCTTGGGCTAGTTAAAACATGCCATAAAGAGAATTCTTTAATATAATTTCTTTATATCTGAATCAATTACAAATGAACCAAAAATTTTGTGAGTTTGTTATTTAATTTTCAATCATGTATGTGGGAGAGTGGGGTATGTGCATGGGAGTGAAGCCACAAAGGCCAAAAGAGGGCATCCGACATCCACACCACAGAACTGAACTTGAGTCCTTTCAGGAGAGCAGAGCAAGCTCTGAACCGCTGAGCCACTTAGGAACTTCAAGCCATCCCTGAAATTGCAAAGATCAACATTAAGTATGCTAGTAAGACGCCCACGCAGCCATGAGCCTTCCAGAGTAAAGCACTTATTTCCGACATGCTCCGGTGGGTCTGCATCTGTGCTACAAGCTCTCCCCTTTTCTCTCTACCAACAGGCACTGCCTTGTTATCCGGGCTTGCTTTTCCCATGGAGGATTCCTACAGAGGCGCACAGAGGATAACTGTGTATAACAACACGCCCGTGGAGGAGCGGGCTGGGTTGTTTCATGTAGCACTGCTGACCCTCTGCCTGGGCACAGGAGGAATAAGGGCTGTCATCTGTCCGCCGGATATGCGTGGCCATCAGGAACGGGAGTCAAAGAAGCCAATGTCATTTTGTAACTGGTAAGTGCCATTTGTTAGGATAGAAGACAGAATTATAGCATTTGGTCCTTGTTCAGGTTTTCTCACTGTTTGGCCTTTGTCATTAGTTGGGCTGGGTGGGTGGCAGTGTGGTGAGATCGGTGATGATGGATCAGTCAATAGTCATGGTCAAGGTTGGAGCCATGGCTTAGGATGCTCTTCCAAAGGACTGCAATTTGTTTCCCAGTACTTAGCACAAGAGGTTCACAGCTGCCTATAACTCCAGCTCTAGGAGATCCAGTGCCCTCTTCTGGCTTCTGCGGGCACACACGCACGTATGTGCACATACAGGCCTTCAGACATGCTCACATACTCGCGTGCACACACACACACACACAAATAAATAAATAAATAAATAACAATAAAATAAATACAAAAACAATCATGATCAGATACAAACTAGGATTAGCAACCTCCCAAGAAAAGCTGATGAATTTAGCCTCCAAGTAAGAAGACACACAGTGCTTCATCGCAGTGAATAGAATATGACCCTGAGCCAAACAGGCCGGCTGGAAGTCTCCCCGCTGTTTATCACAAGCGGCTGACCTTGACCAGGTCATTTCCTCTCTAGTTTACTCATGTCTGAAGGCAGCACTAGCACTTTCTCAGATCTGACTGCTGCAGACAGAGAACTTGGAGCTATAGCTGCAGGTACTCAAAGAATGGTAGCTGTAGGAATTATACTGACATTGTCACAGCTGAAACTGGCAAGACTGGTAAGTTCCCAGGCCGGTGTCAGGGCAATGGAGAAAAGAGTGTTTCGGGTATGTTAGATTATCTACCAGGATCCTTATTTCTCATCCATATCACCCCAACACCTGAAGAATTTAAGTTTTATGGCAAGCAAACTATCTTTTTCTGATGCTTGGCAACTTGGCCGGGAGAAGAAGAAGGTGTGGGTGTGCAAGTATGTAGATGCGTACATGTATATGTGTTCCCATGGTGACCAGACATTAACCTCTGTTCTCATTGTTTGGGAGCTCTCAAGACTTTGAGAAAATGGTCTCTCCTTGCCCTCTGAAACCTGGCAATTATCTAAATCGGATGGTCAATGAGTTCCAGGGGCCTGCCTGTCCAAGCCTCCCTAGAACTGGAACACAGGGTGCACCACCACACCTGGCTTTGTACGTGGGTGCTAGGACTCGAACTCAGGCACTCATAATTTCACGGCAAGCCCTTTACCTTCTGAGCCATCTCACTAAGCTCCATATGTTTTTAAAGGAACCAGTTTATATATCCTGAAATAGAAATTCAAGAAAACAGTTGACATACGAAGTTAATGAAGACTCACTATTCATAGCTTAGTATGGGATTTCTTTTGGGTCCACATTACTCATTAGTGGGTGTCAAACATCTATGAGCCACCATTGAAGCCTACATGGCAGCCATTTCACACCATTCACCTAGAGAATGGATTAGTTAGTGTTTGGGAAAGTGCCATTTAGATCCAAAATGTCTCCCCAAAGGCCCATGAAGGTTTGGTCCCCGACCTATGGTACCGTGGAGAACCTTTACACAGTGGAACCTTGTAAACAAGTTATGGTTTTGAAGGGGATACTGGAATCCTGGCTCTCTCTTGTTCCACTTGGTTCTTGGCTACCATTAGAAGCTTTGTTTGATAGTTTGATTCCAGCTATGACCGTAAGGTATTTCCTTACCAGAGGGTCAGCCCACCAAGGACTCACTAAAATCCTGGGAGCTATGAAATCACACTGTCCTCTTTTTAAGTTGATTATTGAGTACATTTTTTCATAACAACTGAAAGTAAACAGGGAAGCATTGTGTTTACCCTGGGATTGTTTGCCTGTTTGGTTATTTTTGTTATTATTGCTTTATTTTAGTTTGGTGTGTGTATGTGTGTGTGTGTGTGTGTGTGTGTGTGTGTGTGTGTGTGGTTCCTAACATTGTTAAGAATAGCTATCTCTCCACCATTGTTATTATACAATAAATCATGCCAGACACAAAAACCAGACAAAAATGTTGAAAAAAATAATCTTAAAAACTTTAAAAGAGGGGCTGGAGAGATGACTCAGCGGTTAAAAGTACTTGCTGTTCTTCTGAAGGACTCAAGTTCAGTTGCTACAAACACCCACGCATGGCTAAAAGCAGCCACTGACTCTACTTCAAGGGCATCTGACACCCTCTTCTGGACTAGGGAGGGACCACGCAGGCAAAAGGTTCATACATACATGGAGGCAAAACACTCGCACATTGTTAAAAACTGAACTAAAGAAAAATGTTTAGAATCAATGTTATCTACATGCATACAACTAGGGAATTCCTCCTCCTCCTCCTCCTCCT
>NW_022196903.1:132031773-132033542 GCF_008632895.1 Mastomys coucha | reverse complement strand
CTCTCTCTCTCTCTCTCTCTCTCTCTCTCTCTCTCTCTCTCTCTCTCTCACTAATATTACAAATCACTGAAGCCTATTTTGGATTAGGTCCTAATGTCAGGGAAGGATGCGGTTTATCAAAGGGAGATAGGATGCTCACTCCCTCAAGGAAATTTTGCCTCCTTGACCTGCCCGAAGGAGAAAGAAATCCTTTTTCATTCTATTCAGAAGTTTTAATCCTTAATTAGCAACATCATTTTGATTAAATAAGACTCCAGAGGATTAAGACTGGAGAGCGATCAGTTGTTCTGAAAGATAGCTCCAGAGACTTTATTGTACTGTGGTTTTAGTCATTCAGGGTTGTGTTTAATCAAAGTGACATTTCTCGGTGTTGATTACAAAGGGGACATTATATGAATGAACTACTTTCTTTGGGAAACAGAGAGGGCTCCCAGTGGATTTGTACTTTAGGGGGTTGGGTAGAAGGATGCAGACTGGGGAACAATGAATTTGGGGGGCTGGGAGGAGCCAGGCCAGATTCAGGAACAACACATTTAGCAAGTACTTTTTATTATTGTCTAATTTCATTAAAATCTCTGATGAGGATAGCCACGTGATGTCTCTGGAGCCTGAAGATGCAGCATCTAGAAAAGTAGATGAAGTGCACTATTACTGTTAGATGTGATTCAACACTGCCTGCTGGGCTCCTTTAAGGCTGGACTTCATTGTTTGGGCTTGCTTGTCTTCTTGCTTTATATACCAAACTACAGCACACACTTTATCATTATCTACATTATAAAGTTTGTAGAGAAAATGACACGAATGAAAAATCTGTTCTAGAACATTCTGAGTAGGTTGGTGGCAAGATGGACTCTACTGCTGCCAGGCAACTCTCTGGGAGAAATGAGGACTATCACTTGGGAGGGCTGTGACTTCCGGCATGGTTGGTAGCTTGCAGAGACCTAGGTTTGTTTCCCAGTCACAGTGTGGGAACACCTTGGAGGGATGGGTCGCTGCTTATGCACAGACTGTCCTAACATAGCGTTGGCATTTTAATCTTAATGGCTGTTATCATTATTGAACAATGAACTCATTATAGCTAAAAATCCTTATCTTTAATGCTAAGAAGGAAAACCCATTTGATAGGCAGCCATCATTAAAATTGACTGTCTGTTAATTCAATTGTTTTTCCAAAGTCCAAAAATCCCCTAATTGACTGAGGTTCAGTGGTAGAATGGTGCTCCCAGTGTTCATGAGGCTCTGGGTTCAATTACCTGTGCCACAAAGGAAAAAAAATTCCTAAACGTTGCAAACATGAAAAAAAAAAAGTGATTGATTTCAACAGCACCTTTTAAAAGACAACAGGCCCCTTAAGTCTCTAACAACTGTGTGCAGTACTGCCTTCCGCACAGATGTCAGATACTCAGAGCTGTGTAACCTTCAGTGAGATGTGCCCTTGTTCTACACCACCCAAAGTTTCCCAGCGATCCCGGTAAGCAGTGTAGCTGGGAGCTTGAGGAACTGAAACATCAATTCCGGGTAAGGTTGCCAAATGTTGTGGAGAAAGCCACTCCTAGCCAAAAGTGCCATCTGGAACACAGCCTTCCACTCCGCTGTACCTCACGGGAAGTGTAAAGCTCTCTGAAATCGAGATCTGCCAGCGTCCTAGTGTAGGAATGTACCCAGATCGGAACCCATCTATTTCAGGGATTTCTGGGTTCTGAGGCACAGAGTTCTGAGCCAGCACACTGGAGATAATGCAAGTGAGTGCACCTGAACAGGGTTGTTTT
>NW_022196903.1:132029522-132031738 GCF_008632895.1 Mastomys coucha | reverse complement strand
TTTTTTTTTTTTTTTTTTTTTTAAATGAAGGGATGGCAGAAAATTAAATCTGTTCATGGCTGTAATTTTAAAGCCTGCCCCCGTCAACTTCAAATTGCTCTTTACATATTTTCTACTTATTTTACTTGATAATTTACATTCTATCTCTATTTCATGGTGTGATGCCTAAGGATTCCTACAGTGAATTAGGCAGAATCAAATCTCAAGTAAATCATCGGGTTATTGAAAAGGACAGAAAATGAATTTATTCTATCCCCCAAGTCTCAGAAATGTGCACCTAAACTGACCCTACACGATGTCTCTTGCAGATAGAAATGCTCTGAGTTGGACATGGACTCAAATGTGGAATATTTACCTTCAGAAGTGTTTGTTCTACCAGTCTTTCCAGGAGCTGAACCCTGAGGATAGCGAGTTTCAGCTTTAGATGCCCATTAAAGCTATCAAAGTGTTCTTTGGAAATATCCCGGCTCCTGGACACCAGGGCTCTTGGTTGTATCAGTTTGACAAAGGGCACAGGGAAGGGAAACTGTTTTCGTCATTTCCAAGTCAACAGAATACAGTTGAAAACCACTAGTGGCTGCTTGTCCATGGCTTGAAGGCTCTCCTCAGCTACATGACAACATAGAAGCCAGCCTAGGCATGTAGAGACCTTGTCTCAATGAAACCAATAAATAAATAAGCAAAAGAGCAGGTTCTATCTGTATTGTTTGGGGGAACTATGTACATTTTGTGGTGGATAAATGGTTATTTACAAATGAATTATTACAAATTAATCGTGCGTGCGTGCGTGCGTTCTGAGAAGGAAGCAGTAGAGAGATCCGGAGCTCAAGGATTGCCTTCGCTGTATACCGAGGATGAGGTGACTCTGAGCTACACTTGAGACCTTGCTGCAATCTCCTACTGCCCCTTAAAAACAGTAATTCTCAATCCTGACCCCAAACATCCCACATTAGAGATTCCTGAAAAGAGGGCTGAGTATCAGGAAAAGAAGGGGCAAGGAGGGAAAATGGAGGGCAATAAAATGGAGAGCAGCACCAGAGATCCGGAAAGCTGCTGTTGACCAATTACATCTACAACTTCTACCTGACCCTTGGTGCTGACTCATCAACATCTTTTTTCATGAGTATTTTTTTTTAATTTGTTTTATTAGATATTTTCTTTATTTACATTTCAAATGTTATTTCCTTTCCTGGTTTCCCTTCCGAAAACCCCCTATCCCCTTCCCCCTCCCCCTGCTCACCAACCCACCCATTCCCCTGACTCTTCTGGCCCAGGCATTCCCCTACACTGGGGCATAGAGCCTTCATAGGACCAAGAGCCTCTCCTCCCATTGATGACCAACAACCATCCTCTGCTACATATGCAGCTGGAGCCATGAGTCCCACCATGTGTACTCTTTGCATAATAGCCATCTGTCAGCATCTCTGCTGAGGAAAGCAATTCCAGGCAACAAGGAAGAGCTATAGTGTTTCTACGTGTTCCTTGCTTCTCCAAATGCACACTTGCCAGAATATCCTTTCAAGGATTCCAGGAGACTCAGGATTATGCTAGAACAGTATCGCCCACCATGAAATCAGTGTCCATGTGCTTCAGTGGCTCTTCTGCATGCCTCTGTTCCATTCAATAGTCACAAAACTATGAAGTCATCTTTATGTCTTTTGGGGCAGAATACAATGTCCTCTCTGGGGTCCCCAAGCCATCCACTCACATTAGGAAGACTGGAAACTTCCAGAAAATTGCCTCCTTACTTGCATAGCTTCTTAGGTTAGTCAAGGCCTCTTCTGGTTATTTCTGTTAAAAATCCCTTAAAATAAATCTGTCATCTAAGAAATAGCAAAGCAGTGATGTGACTTTCAAGGTACCATGAAATAAATTAAGAAAACATTTAAAACAAAGCCAAAATGACGGCCGAGATTTGCGATGAGAAAACCAAGGATCATAACAATTTTTTAAAATCGCCAGCACGGTTCCAGTTATTTGCAGTTCCATGCCCAGACTTAAATGTGGACTAAAGAATTGTGTTCCTGCACGGCTTTCAATTTCCCTTAATCGTGGTATTTGTTTTGCTTTGGAGCTTTGCTCTCTGACTTTCAGTGTGAGAGGTGTTTTATACATTCAATTTACTGGTGAACTCTGAGATGAAATGAGTCTTAATGGTAAGCTCTAAGACTGTAGGTTTTTCTTTTCTTTCTTTCTTTCTTTCTTTTTTTTTTTTT
>NW_022196903.1:132020503-132029493 GCF_008632895.1 Mastomys coucha | reverse complement strand
TTTTTTTTTTTTTGCCCATGATACATACATAATTTCACCCTTAATTATCTGTGGCTTGTCCTGTCCATGGAACAGCAAAGACAAATGTAGAGTATGTCTGTGCTAAGTAATTCTTTCAGAAAATTACACAATTAAATAGGTGGGGTGGCATTTGCTGAACTACATTCAGTGCTTTACGTGAAATCCCCTCCCACACAGAGATAATTCAGCACTGCCATTCTTTGGGTTTCAGAGCTAGCTTTCCCAAGATTTAAATCGTGGAGTATTCTGTTTCATCTTTCTTGACCCTTTTTGGAGCAGTTGGGTGTTTATCAGCCTGTGGCACACTGAAGAGCCACTGAAGGTCAGTCTTCTTGCATTTTCTCAATAGTGCCTGCTTATCTTTGAGAGGGGAAGGCGCTCTACGAAGTGAAAATAACTAAACATTGCTGTTGGCTCCCACCTCTCTGTTGCTATAGCCACAGTTCAGAAGGACAGCTTGCCACCACATGGAAGGGTAACCCCAGGCTGAGTCTAGGAACTCTACCTGGTTTTCCTAGAAAATTCTAACTTGGCACCTCACCTGTTTTATGACAAATAAGTTCTTGTTCATGGGTTACATTAACCCAATTTGGTTATCATGGTCTTATTTCACATTCTGCCAGCCCTTGCCCCCTGTGTCAATCATTAGAAGTCTAATGGCCTACAATTCTCTTATAAGTCAATGTCTTATGTATTGTTCTTTCATTGTGGATCTAGTTCTGTACTAGGGACCACAAGGATAGAGAAGTAAAGATGCAGAATAAAATGGTGTCCATGAGAGGTGTGACAATCTACACATGAGAGGCTGAACTGTCACAGGTGAAATGGCTGTTTTCTTTGGAAGTATAGAGGCCAGAATAAGCAGAACATGTCAGAGCACTGAAGAGACCTGAGGTGAACTTAAAAAGTAAGACAGTACAAGACAGGACAAGCCAAGGGAAACAAAAATTCACAGACACAAAAATGGGTGGGTGTTTCAGAGATAGTGCCAGCCCAAGGTGTACCCCCTTCCCACTCATACATCTCACACCTGACATCCAAGCCTTCCCTGTGGTGCCCCAGCCAGCTCTCTCTTACCTATGGTCCAGACCATCACAATGGCTGTGACTCCATGCCATGCCTTTTCTATAATCATGGAGCCAACACTATGGTCATTTACTTCCTTCTCATTTAAAGTCAAACATGATCAATTCCATGCTCACTTTCCCCCAAGGACCCCCAACTATCTGAGAATAAAACCCCAATAAATACCATGGTCAACCAAGCTCTGCAGAGTCCTCTTCCTCTTTGGACATTGTACCCCTTTCTTCCAGACCCGTCAGACCTGTGCACAGTTCTGATTTCCTAGTTAAGGATTGGAGAAAACATGGAACAGAGACACTTGCTTAACACCATATCGCTAACTACTTTTTACTACACTCTTTAAAATAATCTTTGTCTAAAAGATGTGATCTTTACTTTTAAAATTACACTCAATTCCAGGGCGTGCAAGGTCAGGTGGGGTGTGAATGATTACCAAAGTTTAGCTCCAATTCATGTCTTCTGACCACCATTTCAAAGAAGAAGGGCAATATTTATAATTAATGATAGATGAAATCCGTTGATCAAATGTCAAAGCCCGGATGAATAAGGAAATAATAGTGTCATAAAATTGCTAACTGCAGAGTCCGGGAAAGAGGCACCAAAAGATCACTGAGCCCAGTTCCTGCTTGTAGGCTGCACAGTGACAAATGGCTTTGCCTCCTGGGCCTGCCGCACTTCTATGTCAACCAGATGGTTCATCTCCATTCTCCAAGTCCCAGGTTTCTTTCCTGAAGAAAAAGAGGGAGAAAGCTCTGTGAGCTTGTGTTTGGCAAAGAATTCTTAGAAACTACATCAGAAGCTTGACCTGTAAAAGACAATAAACCTAACAAGTGGATGGCACCCAGACTGTGGTAAGACAATTAAAAGACAAGTCCTGGGTGGAAAGGAAAGATTTGTAAAACTACCTAACTGATAAAGAACTCATTTTCAGATATTTAAAGATTTTAAGTTCAACATTAAGGAGGGAAAGCACCCTTTTTAAATTTGTGTGTGTGCTGTGTGTGCAGGTGCATGTATAAGTATGTGCAAGTGAAAGGTCAATGTTGGGTGTCTTCCTCTATCATTCTCCACATGACTTTTAAAGCAAGATTCCTTACTAAGCATGGCATTGTTTTAGTAACATCGACTGACCAGCCATGACCCATGAATCCTCCAGTCTTTGTCTCTCAGTACTGAGATTACCGTAATTTGCTGTGCTGGGCTTTTTACAAGGGAGCTGGAACCTGAAGTAGGTCCCTGTGTTTGCAGAAAAATAACACTGAATCATCTCCCCAGTAGGGGAAATATATTTGCACAAAAGCTTTATCAAAGAAGATATAGGAAGCCAGAACCCATTAGAGGAAGGTGGGTATCATTAACCACAATGCTACACTGATACAAACCTACCGTCCTCAGTGTTGAGCATGGCATAAATGGATTAGAGCATTTGCAAACATGATCACAACGTAAAATGTCTCAGGGTCTCAAAAACCACTTGTAAGTTTCTTCTACTGTTAGGTACACATAAATCATAAACCTCAGCTGCTTCACTCCTAGACTTTCACCTACAGAAAGTGAATGTCCACATACGAGCAAACATTTGAGCATCAGTGTTTGTAATAGCTGTGAGCTAGAAAAAACTGTCTATCAACAGATAAATGGATGAATAAAGAATAAATGTTTATATAATAGACCCTACTTGGTAATAAGAAGGAATTTCCTGATGGGTCAGAATGAGGAAGAGGTGAGTGGGGGAGGCGGGGAAGCGATGGGAGTGGATGAGGGTAAAGTAAGATGGAGGTAGATGGAGGAACCAATGGGAAGGTGGATGAGAACAGTGAGCAGAGGTAATTAGGAAGGTGCATACACTTCAACAGTGGTTTGGATGAGATGTTGGTAGAGTGTAGAAGAGGCTGTATGGGGTGTACTGTGGGTATGGATGAAACGGCGGGGACCAGGTAATACTCGGTACACACTCCGGTCAGATAGCAGCCAAACAGGGTGGACGGAGAAGCATGAGGGCAGATATGGGAAGCAATAGGGCTGGATAGGACATGGATCTAGGGTTTGGTAGATGTGGAGATGGTAGATATGGATGCAGATGGGAGGTAGGGAGGGAGTGGTTGCCAGTAGGTAGTGTATGAGCATGGCAGGTATACATGTATGGATGGTGGATCTTAGTGGCTAGGGATAGATGAGTATGAATGGAGGTGTATAGGAAGTGAATATGAGGATATGAGGGTAGATAATGTATGGATTGGGGCCAATGAAATGAATAAGGATGTGAAGAATTGGTGGAGGTGGATGGAGGAAAATTACCGTATTAAAAAGATGGATGCAGGTGGGCAGTGGGTAGATGTGGATTTAAGGGAACATGGTTGGATTGGGTAAATGGATATTGCATTATGTCAATGGTGGATGAGCAGTGGAGTGGGTGTGTGGAAGGAAGGTGTGGATGACAGCATATGGAAGAGTATTGAGGGATGCACATGCACAAGTGGATGGCAGGAGGAGCAGAGCAGGGTGGAGGAAGGAGGCATGGGTGAGTGTGTAGAAATTAGGAAGGGGTTTGGGTGGGAAGACAGGGTATAGAGAGGACGCTGAGTGTTGGATGGATGGTAGAGCCATATGTGAATAGAGGTTCTGGGGGGCAGAAGGGAGGGACAGATGGAAGGAGAAAGGGATTGTGGATGCTGGATATCAATGGAGGGAAAAGGGGTTTGCGGAAGGAGTAGGAAACATGTGAACGGAAGTGGGCAGGGAGAAGGTTTGCTGACAGTAGTGGTAGCAGTAAGGAAATGCTGTGAAGAGAGTACTATGTTTGAAGAGTGTCCAGTGGCTAACAGAGGGGAAGAGAAGCTGTAGAGTAGAGGTGAATGAGGTTGTGTGGGGTTGTTGACAGGAGGTAATGGGAGAGGTGTGGATGGGAGATGGCGGAAGTGTGTGGACGGGTATGGTAAGGATGGTAGGGGGTGTATGAAGGAAGTCTCGCACAGGGGGATGTGGCTGAAGGGGGTATAGGAGGAAATGGTAGAGATATGTGGAGGGAAAGTAGATGGGAAACTGGGAGGAAAGGAGGAGGGGAAAGGGAGTAGGAGGGATGTAGAGCGAGAGAAAAAGGAGGGGCTGTAAAAAATGGAAGATAAGGAAAGGGTGAGAAGAGATGGAGAGGGAGAGAACAGAGGAGGGAAAGGGAAGGAGGAAGGGAAGAAGGGAAAAGGAGATAGGGAAATGAAGGGGGGTAAATGCAGGGGAGGAATGTGAAAAGAAGAGCCACGGATGGGTGGGTGGTGAGGAGGGGAGGTAGAGGAAGGGACAGGCAGAGAGAAACAAAGGGCAGAAGAGTGGAAAAGGAGGGGGAGAAAGGAAAAGATCAATTGAATATCATGGTAGGCGTGCCATGAGGAACTCCCATGGATCACACTCCTGCAGACACACGCCCCCAGTACAGGAACAACCTGTGACCTTCACAAAGCAACCTACACCATAGTGAAGGAAAAGGATTCTGCCCAATTAGCAGGAGTCACTAACCAGTTAGCAGGAGTCACTCACTAACCAGTTGCTTTTAAGTTAATCATGGGGGTTGTGGAAGAGGTTAGTCATGTAAACCCTTCAAGCTTTCACTAACATAGCAAGTATATGAAAGTGTAATTCCATTAGAATTTGTACAACAGAAATATAAATGCTCACATAATAAAACTTCATAAGTGAGGGGAATGTCTGTATCTAAATGAGTAAATCATATCGCATCATATCATATTACATCATATCATACCTCAACAACAGATTTTTAACTTGACGTGGTTTGGATCATAACACTGAATTCTATGACTTTGGAATCTGATGCTAAATGCAGAGTGCATGAAAGGTTGGGAGGCGAGAATATTTTCCCAGAAACAATTTGCAAACTCCAGGGTAGGTAGCTTTTCTTGAAGCTAGTCATTAGGAAAGGAGATTTTGTTCAAACCTCTCTCTTTTCTTTCACTAAAGGCCCAACTTGGGTTTAACCAGGGTAATCCCTAGGCTTCTGTGTTTTTGTTTTTGTTTTTTTCGTACTTAGAGATATTTTGTTCTTAAAGTTTGGTGTTTTCCAGGCTCAGTGGGGATGCACTCCCTTCCTGAGTCTTTTCTAAGTAGGAAGAAGGACAAGGAACAGAACTGGGAGGCGGTGCTCCTAGGCTTGGGAAGCTATGAGGAAATGCTTTGTGTGGGAGACACCTGACACCAGTTCTTAGTCCATAAGTGAAATCAGACGCCCCCACCCCCCCACCCCGGTCTTGACTGGAGACGTTATGTACAATGACAGCAGAGATTTCCCTCCCCCTTCCCCTCCCTCATCTCCCTCTCTCTCCCTCTCTGTGCCCCAGGGCCTCCTGGACCACGAACCTGAATGCAGCTGTGGTCTTTCTGGGAATCTCCAGCATCCAGTGTTTGGGTTCCCGGGCCCTTGTGGTCCTGCTTCCTTCTCTGTCCGTGTTCACCGCCTTGGTAACTCTTTACATGAAGTCTTGCAACCTGATCTATCAGCCAAAGAACCGTGAGTCTCTTACCCCCTTCTTAAGTTCCCTGCGACGTCTTTGAACTCTCAGGACTGCATGAGTCTGTAGTTACTGCACCCGGGAACAGGGTCTGCCGTCTTTACCTCCCCCGTGAGTGGGGACCCCAGCCCCAGCTCTCAGACATTCACCCACTTTCTCGGCTTCTCTGTCCCACTCTGGCAAACACAAAGTACAACGTTTCTAGAATTTCACTCATCTATGTCATGACAAACATTTACATACATGATACAATAATACACATTACACACTATGTGAATACTTATGTCTAATACTTTAAAAAAAATGTTCTCAGTGTCATCATTGTTATAGGTAGAAACAGGAAAAAGAGTGAGAGACATGCCTGTTCCCACTGTTGGGAGGCCCATAAGAACTGCAATTTAATAGCCATAACACACAGAGGGCCTGGTGTAGACCCCTACTAGTTTCTGTCACCTGAGCCCTGACTAGTTGATTTCATTGTTCTCCCGGTGTCCTCCATCTCCTCTGAGTCCTATAGTCTTTCCTCCCAGCTTCCCCATCTCCAAATCTCGGAGGGAAGGGCTTGAGGAGACCTCTAGTTTAGACTCTTCCACATAATGTCTGGCTGTGGGTCTCTGCACCCCTACCCCCGCCAATCTTCTGCCAGAGGAAACCTCTCTGAGGACGTGTGGACAAGGTACCTATCTATGTATGTTCAGTAGAACATCATTAGCAATTATTTCACTTTTTCCAGGTCTCTGGGTGATCCAGTCTGCAGTTCCTGGCCATCCAGACTGTGTAGATAAACCAAACACTGATTGGCCCGCTCCCAGAAGCTCTGGGGCAGCACTGCTCCAGCACATCTTGCAAGCAGGACAGATTGTAGGTGGAGTGTTTTGAGACTGGGCTGGTGTCCACCTTTCTCATTCCTGTTCTTGTTTTCTCAGACAAGATCTCATTGTGTTGAGCAGTTTAGCTCCAACTTCTCTGGGTATGCCACACTAATCTTAAACTCAGGATCCTTGTACCTCCAGCTCCTGAGTTCTGGGATTACAGGCATGTGCCACTAGCCCTGAATCCTAAACTTATTTATTTTTAAAGATTTTTAAGTTACATATGATATAGATAGATGATAGATAGATAGATAGATTAGATAGATAGATAGATAGATAGATAGATAGATAGATAGATAGATAGATAGAATGATTGATAGATAGGTAGGTACTGGTACTTCATGAGTGCAGTTGCCAGAAGAGGCCAGAAGAGGGCATCAGATATCAGATCTCTTGGAGCTAGCCTTACAGGCTGACGTGGAGGCTGGGAACTGAACTCTGATTCTCTGCAAAAGCAGCAAGTGTTGTTAGTCACTAAACCATCTCTCAGCTTCTGAATGTATTTTTAAGATGTACATAAAAATAGAAAACATACATATTATTGGGATATCATGATTTTCAATATAGGTATATCACCTGTAATGTTTAAATTAGGTTAAACCCATATTATTTCATAATGGTTAAGAAAACATTCAAAATCTTTTTTTAAAGCTTTTTAAAATCTTTGAATTTGTACTGGATTGTGGTATATACCTATAAAGAAAAATCAAGGGCTCAAAGCCAGTGGCAGGTACTTAAGCAAGTTTGAGGCCATGAGAGACCCCATCACAAGAAAGAGAGAGAGAGGCAGAGAGAGAGAGAGAGAGAGAGAGAGAGAGAGAGAGAGAGAGAGAGAGACAGAGACAGAGACAGAGACAGAGACAGAGACAGAGACAGAGACAGAGACAGAGAGAAGAAAGCAAGCAAGCACCCAACACATTGCTGTTCTCACCCTGTTTTACAAAAAGCACCAGAACTGCCAGACTGTCTCAGTATAACTGAGCACCTTCTGAACAGAACTGATGGGCTGTGGTATTTACTTCGCTTAGCGGTCATAGTTCCCCTAACCTCTTTTACCTACATGTAGTGTTCCCCGTAAGGGAAGACAATCAGGTCGGTACTCATGCTCAGATGAGTCCTCATGCCACATCCCTTGAGTACAGCAAAGCAGATTTCCACACTACCTTTTCTCCTCAAAACACGGAATTTCTGTGTCCACTAACGCCCTCCATCTCTCCTTAAAGATCATAGGAATTGATTTTCTACTGTTTCATTTCTGGGCTTTAGTTTACTTTAGCTTCTTCTTGTGTGGTTTGAACTTTAATATACACCTATATATTTAGTTTTCAATTTTATAGCATGTGGTTTTGGTATCCTGTCAATGGACAGCATCTCTCCCTTTCTGATTTATTAACTTTAAACAAATACCCTCCCATTTCACACATATGATAGCATATGGCAACATTTTCTTCATTTTTCTTTATTTATAAACTTTTTAAAAATTATTTATATATTTTTATTTTATGTGCATTGACATTTTGCCTGCATGTATGTCTATGTGAGGGCATCAGATCTTGGAGTTACAGACAGTATGAGCTACCTTGCGGGTGCTGGGAATTGAACCCATGTCCTCTGGAAAATAATCAGTGCTCTTAACCACTGAGCCATCTCCACAGCCCTCATTTTCTACATTTTTAAGACTGGATAATACTTCAGTGTCTAGAACACATTGTTATTGGTTATTTTTAGGACAGGTGATCATGTAGCCCAGACCTCATTATACAGTCAAGAATGGCCTTGACCTCCTGATCCTCAGACACCCAAACACATGGATTACAAGCATATGATGTAACCGAGAATGCATCTTTTTCCACCCACTCATCTGTTACTGGACAGTTAAACTACATGCACCTCTCGTGTAACATAAAGGCTGCTGATACAGAGGTGTGAAGACACTTGCACAGCCCTGCCCCTTGGAACCACATGCCCAGAAGTACATATCATCCTCTTTCACTGTCTAAGAGTATTTCCCGCTGCTTCCCTCAAAGCCTTCTCTCCTGCACTCCCGTCCCTGGTGCCTAGGGGCTCCTCATATGCTCCCCGTGTTCTGCCAGCGTTTTGCTTTTTCTTTTACTATTAATTGTGGCCACATTGATGAAGGTGAGCTGATGCCTCCTCACAGTTTTTGACTCGCATTTCCCAAACAATCAAGATAAAATCTAGTTGATGTTTGTCAGGCACTTTTATGTACTCTGTTAAATTATCTTTTCATGTCCTCTGTCTGTTTTAAAAATCAGGACATTTGCTTCTGTCATTGTGAAGGTGTAGAGGTCTGTTGCATCCTGAATATTGACCTTCCTTTTGTTGGATGTGTAAGTTACTATCAGCCTTCCATTTCACACATTGCCTTTATGCCTGTTTCCTTGACAAGCAGTTCTTAGATTTACCCTTCTCTCTCTGTCTCTCTGTCTCTCTGTCTCTCTGTGTGTGTCTCTGTCTCTCTCTGTCTCTGTCTCTC
>NW_022196903.1:131951622-132020303 GCF_008632895.1 Mastomys coucha | reverse complement strand
CTCTGTCTCTCTCTGTCTCTCTCTGTCTCTGTCTCTCTCTGTCTCTGTCTCTCTCTGTCTCTCTGTCTGTCTCTGTCTCTCTCTGTCTCTGTCTCTCTGTCTGTCTCTGTCTCTCTCTGTCTCTGTCTCTCTGTCTCTGTCTTTCTGTCTCTCTGTCTCTCTCTCTCCGTGTCTCCGTCTCTGTCCTCTGTCTGTCTGTCTGTCTCTCTCTCTCCCTCTCTCTCACCCTGTCTTGTTAGTTTTGCCTTGGATGTCACATCCAAGTAACCAAGACAAAGTACAAGGTATTGAAGAGTTTTATTTTAACTGGTTTCTCTGAGACTTTGATGGCTTTTGATCTCTAATCTATCTTAGTTTAATATTTTGCATATAACATGAGGTAAATGTACAAATTCATCTTTGGCATCTGGATATTCATTTTTCCTACTCACTTTCCTTCTGTAGAATATTTACATCCTGTTAAAGATCATTCAGTGATTATTTGATTTCAGGAGCTTAGTTTCTGTTCTTGCTCCAGAACTGTACATTCTCTCTGCTCTCACTCCAGGACTGTACATTCTCTCTGCTCTCACTCCAGGACTGTACATTCTCTCTGCTCTCACTCCCGGACTGTACATTCTCTCTGCTCTCGCTCCAGAACTGTACATTCTCTCTGCTCTCACTCCAGGACCGTACATTCTCTCTGCTATTGCTCCAGGACTGTACATTCTCTCTGCTCTTGCTCCAGGACTGTACATTCTCTCTCTCTGCTCTCGCTCCAGGACTGTACATTCTCTCTGCTCTCGCTCCAGAACTGTACATTCTCTCTGCTCTCACTCCAGGACTGTACATTCTCTCTGCTCTCACTCCAGGACTGTACATTCTCTCTGCTATTGCTCCAGGACTGTACATTCTCTCTGCTCTTGCTCCAGGACTGTACATTCTCTCTCTCTGCTCTCGCTCCAGGACTGTACATTCTCTCTCTCTCTGCTCTCGCTCCAGGACTGCACATTCTCTCTTACTGTTACTCTGTAGTGTGCTTTGAAATCAGAGAATATTGAACATGCAAATTTATTTTTCTTTCTCAAGACTTTTTTGACTATTCAGGGGTATGTAAGATCCTATGCATGTTTTTTGTTTGTTTGTTTGTTTTGGCTGTTCTCTGTGTGCGCGCACACACACACACACACACAAAGTATTGCTATGATCCCTTTGGATTGAGTTAATGTTTTAACAATATTAAGACTTTCAATTAGCAACCATTGGCTTTTTGCCATTTATTAGCATCTTCTTCAATTTATTTACTTATTTTTACTTTTCTGGAACAAGAGCTCATGTAATCCAAGATGGTCACAAAACCAAAGACAGCCTTGAAGTCCTGATCCTCCTGCCTTTACTTCCCAAGTGGTAGAATTGCTGGTGTGCATCAAAGTACTCATTCTCCTCCACTGCTTTTTACATTTTTTTTTTGTATTTTCCATTAAACTGCACTTTCACCCACTTGGATAAATTTATTTCTAAATATGTATCATTTGGGGTGTGTGCTGTCGTGCGTGCTACTGCCTCTTTAGCTTTCCCTAAGAGCAATCTTTGCTAGTACCTTAGTTCACGATCGTGATTTGATCAATGTGAGTGTATGCTGCGCACATGTGTGCAGATACCAAGGAAGCTCAGACGATCCCTCTACTGCTCTACTGATTGCCACGTTCTTTTGGTTTCTTTTCTAACTGGTTATTTAAGAGAAGCTTAATGGTAGACAGATCTCTGTGAGTTCGAGGCCAGCCTGGGCTACAAAGTAAGTTCCCAAACAACCAGGACTATACAGTAAAACCCTGTCTTGAAAGGGAGAGAGAGACAGAGACACAGAGATAGACAGATGGAGAGAGAGACAGGCAGAGACACAGAGAGAAACAGAGAATAGACAGAGAGGCTTGTCTTTCAGGCAACCCTCATCAATGCTAACATTTCAATCTTCAGTGTATGCACTTACCCATGATCTGTGACAAGAATTCTGTATATTATTTCTAATATATGATATATATTTTAATCCAGGCTCGTGTGTTATTTTCCATGCACAGGTTTTTGTTTTCCTGAATATAGCTGTATTATCTTTTCTTGGATTTAGTGTTTATAATCAAATTCCTCTACTTTCTCCCCGTTTCTAGTGGATTCAAAGCCTTGTGAAATAGCTTTACTCCAGTGTTATTAGTTTTTCTTTTGAATTTTTGCCTTTTTGCCACGGACTGGGGTTTCTTACAGGGTCCCTTGTTCCGTGGGACGATGGGTTCTGGCAAGGTGTGCATGGGAATCGGCTGTGACAAACAGACTCAACACAAGTAGTGTGGGATCTGAGTGTATTTCTTAAAAATGACACGAGGCTTTTACAATCATTGCAAAAGAGGAATGAAATATCTGGCAGCTCAGTAGTCGAGGTATATCTGAGGCCATCTAAAACACACTAGGTCTAAAACAGCAGTCATCTCCTCTGGACTGGTGCAGCACCCCCCGGGCTCTGAACACGCTTGGGCCGCATGGGCCCAGCCGGAGTCCTGGGGGTCTGCGGGTGTGCCAGCCAGAAGGGTAGAGGCTCGAATCTGGAATCCTCAATGCTGAATGCTCGAATCTCGGATGTTCACTCTCTTGAATCTTGACTGGTGCTGCATCCCCCGGGCCTAAGCGCTCTGGGCCTGGGGGGCTTCGGACTGCATGAATCTGAGTCCTAGTCCACCTAAGTTCTGGTTCTAGTCAGAGTGCTAGCGAGTCCAAATGCTGAATGCAGACTGCCTGCTGCTGATTGCTCAATGCTGTCTCTCTTTCTGTAAGCTTTAATGCCCTACCCACAATGCTGGAGGCAATTAGTTTGAATGGCTTAACATTCCAAGCCAGGGTTTAACTAGGACATTGGAACATTGGTGAAGGTCAGAGAGCAAGGTCCGAATTTTCTCTTTCTAGCTGTAATGAAATGATATCTTGGTGGGCCCCTAGCACACAAGTACAAGGACATCTCTGGGCTACCTCTGAGTTTGGGGTGCCAGACGACAATGTGGAGGCAGGAGACTGACTTTCCTTGAAGTTTACGCCTCAAATACCGCCATCACACAAAGTCTGCATGGCATCTTTTCACCTCTGGATCACTGGGAATTGTATTAGAGTAGGCTTTGAGGATAAAAATGTCTTCTGTCTATATTACTATCAAGTTATTCCAACCTCATTTATTAGAAAGTCCCTGTCCTTGTCCTTCATTGCATCTTGAAGTTTGGAAGTTTCTACTGTCCTTTTGATCAGTCTTTCTGTTCACCTTGCTCAACCCTGTCTTCTTTCCCCATCTCTCCTGTTCAGCTACAAAGTCACCAGCAACCACAACTCCATGAGCCATGCTATTTACTAATGTCAGTCACCAGTGTCACACCACCTTTTACTGTCACTCAGCAGAGTCAACATCACTCACTAGTGTGATGCCTCTCATCATTGTCCCCCCATAAAACCATCCTCTGGTGTGACCCACCAATGTCACTCACCATGGTCACACACTAGCATCACCCACGACCATCATCCTCCAACATCACTCAGCCATGTGACTTGTCACTTTATTTCTACCCTGAGCCTGTGTGGCAGGTGGGGATGGCAGCGTTCCTGCCTTGCCAACAAGGCTCCCACATGCCACATCTCTGCTCCTAGTGCAACCTAAGCTCATCATATAAGTCCATCTGCCAACTTGTTCAATCTGTCCTTTCACAGTCAAGATGAGAGATTCCTGTATCTCATGACACTCAAGACAGAAAAGGTTTGGGGTTGGTTATTGTGCACCAGAGAGCAGAAGCAGAGATCTATGAGCCTGAGTTGGCTTTCTTATGATGAAAGTCCTACAGAAATGAAAACAGAACATGCATCTCAGAACTCCGGGGTCTATTGACCATCACTTCATGGTACATGCTGTCTTCTTAGTTAGGGTTTTACTGCTGTGAACAGACACCATGACCAATGCAAGTCTTATAAAGAAGTATTTAATTGGGGCTGGCTTACAGGTTCAGAGGTTCAGTCCATTATCATCAAGGTGAGAGCATGGCAGCGACCAGGCAGGCATGGTGCAGGAGGAGCTGAGAGTTCTACATCTTCATCCAAAGGAAGCCAGGAGCAGACTGTTTCCAGAAAGCTAGGAGGAGGGTCTCCAAGGCCACTCCCACAATGACACACTCTCTCCAACAAGGCCACATTGACTCCAACTAGGCCCATCCCTGGGCCAAGCATATTCAAACCATCACACATGCCCTCCTGGTAACCAATAAATGGAATCCACACTCAAAATGTAGATCTCTGTAGATCCCAAATACCAAATGAACTCCAAGCAATGTAAAGTGTAGGCCTTTGGAAAATATGTCGGCATTTTCTGGAAAATTACCAAACAATATCAGGATTTTATGGATATGCATTTACACACAAATACAGATATATAGGGGAAGGGTTATCTAGGAGGTATTGTTAGTTGCCTAAAATATACTGGGCCCTGGGTTCAACACTCATGCACTATGATAGAGAGAGAGAGAGAGAGAGAGAGAGAGAGAGAGAGAGAGAGAGAGAGAAAGAAAGAGAGAGAGAGAGAGAGAAAGAGCACTAACATGGGACATATTTACAATCCCAAGATTTCAAGTTCTAGGCCAGCCTGTATATACGAAGATACTCTGGCTCAAACAAACATGACAAACAAGCACACATATATCCAACACTTTAGTTAAACATTTTCTGAAGAACAATTCAGCATATGTCCATTTACTTCCCACTACCCTATTTGAAAAATATGTTTATCTGAATAATAAAATACTTTCCTTCAAGTCTTAACAGATCCATAAAATCAACTGCAATTCTTGCCAACCTAGTGGTGCCCCCAAGTTTCATATTTTATCATATGTTAAGGTGATTCTTTTTGCTTATTAATAAGAAAACAAATTTATATGCTGCAAGAACACAGTTAGCCTAGAAGGTACTCAGTGGTGTATTCACGAATGGCTCTCTACACGATGACTCCATGAGAGTGGGGGCTTTGTTTCTTCATGTGATGGTTTTGTTTGTAGTTTCTGCTTTGCTGGATCACCCAATGATTGTGAAGTAAAGCTCTATCTTTTCCCCAACAAAGGATATATAATCCTTATTTTGGCTTCTTCTTCTCTGATAACTAAATTGGAAATCTCTCTAAGCTATAATTCAAAGCCATAGGTGACCTTAAAGGAGTGATTTTTTTTTTCTACGCTACCTTTTATCTTAAGGTAACTTTTCAAATGTAGACCATGCATTCCATTATGTTTAGCTGTCAAGCACGCCCTTCATTTGCATTTCTTCCCACTGCTATAATTTTGAGAACTGGCAGGTGACCAAAGGAGAAAAAAAATATGCCTCTACCATGGAGAGTGCAATGTAGGCGTTTTTTTTATTATTATAATTAAGTACCATAGATATTCATGATTAGATCAAGGTCAGAGGGGCAGAACACCAGAGCCAAGGACTTAGAGGTACAAAGAATAGAAAAATGGCTTCCTAAAAGTTTTTTTTTTTTTTAATAGTAATAGCTGCAATCCTTGGGTTTTGCAATAAAACATTTAAAATGGCTCATCTGTTTTATTTTAGAATGTGAATGCCTGCTGTGTGTGTCCTGAACCTTTCAGCCAGAACTCTACATCTCAGTTGAATTTTCCTTCTAGACTTATGTGCGTGTGTGTGTGTGTGTGTGTGTGTGTGCCCATGTGCATGTGTGTGTGTGTGTGTGTGTGTGTGTGTGTGTGTGTGTGCTGTATGAGTGTGTCTTGTCACCCCCATCTCCCCTTTCTCCTCTGGGTGCACAAAACTAAGAATTGTAATGCCAGTGGAACTCTTTTTAAAGGCTAGCTCTCCACGGCACACAATTATTTGGAGAGTAGATGTGAGCTTTTTCTTAAGCCTAATGGATTCATCCATAAAGATGGTATAGCATGTATAGGTAGGTGATTTCAACAGGGGGAAATACAGTGATGGGGTCAGCTGCCATGTCCCTGGCAGGCACAAGTCTCACGGCTTCTTGTTCAGAATGGCCTGTTGAGCTGCTCAGCCCATCAGTTTAGGGCTCCGTCTTGGTGTGTTCCTTCCCTCTTATACCTACTGCACACCCTGCCTTATACCTACAGCACACCCTGTCTTATACCTACTGTACACCCTACCTTATGCCTACAGCACACCCTGCCTTATACCTACACCCTGTCTTATACCTACAGCACACCCTGCCTTATGCCTACACCCTGCCTTATGCCTACACCCTGTCTTATACCTACAGCACACCCTGTCTTATACCTACTGTACACCCTGCCTTATACCTACAGCACACCCTGCCTTTGGTTCTCCTCTTCAGTCCTTCTAATAATTCCTCCACTTTGATAACCTGATGAGAACAGAAGCCCAGGATTCCTTTCAAGAACCATGTCTCTTCTTTATGCCTCTCTCTCTCTTCTAGCGTCTACAGGCCCATGACTTAAGTGGTACTCATGGGCCTCTCTTCCAGCCTTAAAAATCACATTGTTACTTTCCACTTAACTTTTAGACTTAGTTATCCAACATTGTCTCAAATGTGATCTCAGATACAAATGTACCTCTCCCTTCCATCCTGTCTCTCTATCTCTGTCTCTGTCTCTCTGAGTGTGTGTGTGTGTTGTCTTTTCGTGTGTCTCTGGTCTTTTTCTTTCTCATCTTACTATGTAGCCCTGGCTGACCTGAGTCTCTGTGTGTGTGTGCGTGTGTGTGTGCGTGTGTGTGTGTGCGTGTGTGTGTGTGTGTGTGTGTGTTGTCTTTCTGTCTTTCCATGTGTCTCTGGTCTTTCTCTGTCTTTTTCTTTCTCCTCTTAATTTACTATGTAGCCCTGGCTGACCTGAAACTCACAAGAGGCCCTGAACTCACAGAGATTCACCGCCATGTGCCTCTCAGTGCTGGAATCAAAGGCATGCACCACCATGCCCAGCTCACAACAAGCTCTTTTCTCCTTTGTGGTGTCACCAACACCCAGCTGTTTGAAAGGAAACTCAGCCAACCTCCAATCTACTCAATTCTCCCAGGCCTTCCCTTCAGACATCGGAAGATTCTGTCGATTGCTGAAAACACAGTCCATTCTATTTGTGTCCCTTCGCCGCTGCTACAGTCCTGGCCATAACACCACTCTCTCCTGTCTGGCTCCCCGTTTCCTATCTCATCCCCTGAAATCAATCAGCCTTTGGGTTCAAGGGTTACTCTTTCTTTTTCTGTTTAGTTTTCAATTCGAAGAACCAACCTCAAATCTTCATACGCGTCAGGTAAGCCTTTCCTTAGTCACAAATAGGCCCCAGAGTAGCCGTTTTTTTCCAATTCATTTATTTTTTAAAATATAACAAAATAAAATATAATAAGATAAAATAAAAGCTATCACACTGATAAAAAAATAGTACAGATAAAAAGAATAGCCAATAATTCAAGCTCAGAGCACCTGGTACAGACCTGAGCAAGCCTGGTGCATGCGGCCACAGTCTCTGCGGGTTCATATGAGTCTCGCTCATGATGACTTAAAGGGCCTTGTTTGCTTGGTGTCCTTCATCCCCTCGGGCTCTTCCACTGAGCTGTGTAGTCTGGTCTCTAGCAAAACCTCGGCCCTTACCTACTCACCAGATCCTCTGGCTGGTCCCTCCTCCCTCAGAGCCAGCATTGCTGCTCACAGTCTTCCAGTTCACAGCTGCTTCATGGTCCTGCTGGTCTGCACCCTCCCGGTCATGCTATTGACTCCCTCCATCATTCCTCGGCTCACACACCCCAGGAAACCTCTGCATGCCACCCACAGTGGTAGTGGATAGTGTTCTAGCCACTGCATTTGCATCGGAGATGTGCAGAGATTTTCCTGCTTACCTTGTCTCTCTGAGACCACAAAGACGACGTGAGGATTTGCAAGCCTCGCTCCCTGCCATGATACCAGAGACAGAGGCAGCCCCTGGCTCACAGCCAATGTGTTGAGTCTAATCTCAAGTATCCTCATGTCTTGAGCATGCATTGCCCATTTTCCTGTGTCAATGTCTCTTTTATATTTAATTTTTTTAGTGTATTTCACAAACATGTTGACAATCATACTTGAGCTTTTTCTCTGTTTTCTAAAATAGGGTTTCCTAATCTTGCTTCTACCTTCAAAGTGCTGGGAGTACTGGCATCTGGGTGGATTTTTTTTAACTGATGTGTGGGGTATATATACTTGTGTGTATGTGCCCTGAAAGGCCAAAGAGGGCATCAAATTCTCTGTAACTGGACTTACAGGCAGTTCTGAGTCACCCGTGGGTACTGGGGACTTAACTCAGGTCCTCAGGAAGAACAGGAAATGCCCTTAACCACGGAGCCATCTCTCCTCCATACTTGAAACTGATTTTTAACAAAGTTTAATAAGCACCAATCTAAGCTAACTTTCTTTAGAAATAACATTGTAGCTATATTTAAGATTGTTTATGAAGAGTGCAAGTGTATAACATGTATTAAAAGCAAATTCAGCTTTTCTCTCTCAGCAAAGCATGTCTAGTTCATAGGAAAGCCATAGTGTGTCTAATACAGATATTAATACAAGAGCCCAAATTCATAAATATGAAAGAAAGGTAAAGGAAATATCTTTAGGAGCTAATGACTCCCCTCCTTTAAATAACTGCTGTTTAATGATAAACCCAGAGTGATTTGGATCAAAGTCATCCTAACTCCGCTGCTACATAGCACGAGTTTTCTTCCAAGAGGTGAGCAGTGTTTTAGTTACAGTTCTTATTCCTGTGAGAGAACACCATGGCCAAAGCAAATTGAGGAGGACGTGGTTTATCTCGGCTTCCAGGTCGCCATAACACTCCATTGCTGAGAGAACTCAGGGCAGGAACTGGAGGCAGGAACCTGGAGGCAGGAACTGGAGAAGAGACCGTGGAGGAGTGCTGCCTTCTAGCTTGCTCCTGGTGGTTTTCTTAGTTTGTTTTCTTACAGCACTTGGGATCACAAGCCCAGGGGTGAGACCACCCACAGCAAACTGGGCCCTCCCACACCAATCAATCAAAAAATGTTCCACAGGCCAATCTGGAAGGGACATTATCTCAGTTGAGGTTTCCTCTTCCCAGATGACTCTACCCTATTTCAGGTTGACATAAAACCAGCCAGCATAAGCAGACAGAGTCTGAGCTGAGGAATCAGGAATCAAGGTTAAGTCACCTAGCCCAGGCCTGCCCATGTCCAAGCTTCAGACGCCATCAGCACACATCCAGTTCTTGTTTAACTTAAACCAAATAACCCGCAGAAACAGCTAGGAACACTTTGTGACTGAGTAGCTCGTGCTATGCTAATGAAGCCCTTTCTCTATCACTCTTTCTCTAAGGAACACAAGAGTGGTCACTTCCACAGGCTTCTGTCTTCTCAGCTTCACCAATCCTAGGCCTTCATCAGTGCTTGGGAACAGTGGATCTGAGCCTCTCTCCTGTCAGCAATTATCCTAACGCTCTTGCACGTGACCTAAAGACACTCCACAGAGGCCACCAGAGAGCCACAAGTCTAATCATTCTTGGTCACTACCAATTTAGTCTGGATTTGATTCAGTGACTTGAGGTGAAAGGGTGCATATTCAATTACCAGGCCCCCAGCTCCTCAATTAATCAAAGGCTGACATAATCAGCCTATTACAAGGCTTACAGAAAAGATCAGATGGAATCAATATCACCAACTTTATAGCCATAGAAGGAAATGTTGATAAGTATTCCTTATTTAGATGTAACAACCAATAATTTGTCACATTTAAATGATATTATTTGCCTAGCATTTATCCTATCTAGAATTTTTTATGGGAAATTTAGACACAATAAAATGACACTCATTGTTATTTGAACTGTCTCTGGATTACTTATTGAGAGAAACACAAATGTCTTCACATGTATTATACCAAATTTGTTGTCTATAATTCATGGAAGGATTTGTCTGGTCAAAGGGAGTAATATGAAAAGATGTCCCAATCGAGACGGCACAGCTAGACTACACACTATGGTGTCCTTCTCTCGGGAGCAGGAACTCCTCAGAGAGACAAAGAAAATGTGTAATCTAAACATAGAAGAGGCATCAGTGATGTTCACATAACCCTGACTGGGCAGCTGCTTACATCTGAGCCAACACAACATTTCTATGATGTCCTCTATATCAACCAGGAGGAAACTTCTGGAAAAGCCAAATCACGCAGCCTGAAGTTTTAGTAGCATTGTCAACATTCATAAAGACATTTAAAGTGTTTGATGTTTAATTTTATGTCTGAAATTCAGGCATGAAATCAAAGAAAAGAACACGTTTGCCTTTATCTCAGTGTCAAAATAAAAAAAAAACCAACTGCTACCTGCCAAGTAAAATGAGGATTTATTTATATTTTACAGAATAGCCCTGGTTCCTGAGTAAAAGATGTGAAAGAAAGTCCAGGTTCTCTTATTCATTAATGAGCAAAGTTAGAGACTTCTAAGAGACTCTGAAATTCTCTGCGCTGGCGCCGTATTTTGTCACACATCTCCTTTTCTAATGTGTCACCATTGATCTTACCTTTTTCATTTTTTACATCAGCTGTCAGGCGCCACCCTGGGCTGGTCATCGGGAGCCATCCTGTCAGCAGATCCTTTTAATCCAACCCCTTAGGGACAAGAGGCCTTCTAAGCCACTTTTACTACCTTTTGTCCTTGGGAGTTCATTCCTGCTTCACATCGAGGAGGGCTGAAAGCCATCTGAGTGCTAACATATGCTATGTCCAATGCTTTGCAGGTTGCTCCCTCCTGACTATCTCCAGTGCGTTTTTTAGGACCCTGAAAACACACTTCCTGCAATACTGCCACCTTGGGCAAGATGGATCGAGTTGGGTAGACCATGCCATGGAAAATCCTGGTGGCTACCACAGTGAACCCCAGGAGGGAGAGACAGAAAAGGTCTTCTCCGCACTCTTGCCCCTCTTCAGCTTCCAGCTCGTGTACAGAATGTGCCTTATGCAGGTAAGGATGATGGCCAACACACACCAACAAGGACATGGCAACTTTGTGTATTTCCATTTTGTAGCTGTCACTTTTTACCAGGATAAAATGCCAGACAAAATCAACTTGGGGAGGAGGGATCTGTTTGGGCTCACAGTTTGAGTGGATACGGTCTGGGTCTATGGCAGTGCGGAAGGAGGGAGGGACATGGCCTTGTCACAGTCCACAGACAGGAAGTAAGGCTGGCTCTGGGAAACCCACTTGTGCCATCAAGGCTCTACAGTTAAGATTCCACAACCTGCCCCAACAGCGCCACCACCTGGAGACAAAGTGTTCCAACGGATGAGGGTTTAGAGGAGACAGTCCACATTCAAACCACAACCACACCAGCAGGCACTTTCAACCATCTTTCTGAGCCTTTGTCCTACCTTCGGAACAATGCAGCTCCTGGTTTTAAGAGCTCAGCAGGTTCTCAGAAACTCCTGGACAGGATCAGCTCTGCAGGACTGTCCAAGGCTGGCCAAAGACAAGTGTCCTGGAGAACACAGCCCTACGGTTTAGAATCTTCATGACAATCCCAGACCCAGAGGCAATTCCCAGGCAACAAATTTTGCCTCCCCTTTCACTAAACCTTTAGAAAGCATCCCCAAGGAGCCAAGCGAGTCCATCGTCAGTAACTCTCCAAGTGGGAGTACTAGTGAGGCCATGATTCTCTTCCCACTCACATACTAGTCTTCTTGGATTCAGTCCTTACGCCTGGAGGAAATCAAAGAGAAAACACTAAGCCCAGAGTGTCTTTTGTAGATATATGTGGTTTTAAACAAATTAATGTAACTATGGTCAAAGACCAAGTTTATGGAGCAGAAGGAGACGGTTATAAAAGTCTTCGAACAAACTTAGGACTCTCTTGATAGCTACCCCAGCCCAACTTAGAACTTAGAAAGCTAATGAGTGAGCTGTGTGCCTCAACCACAAAATTATAGGGATGGAGAAAAAGAGTGTCCAACTCCAGCTTTGAGTGCTAAAGAAGAGATGTTCACAGAAAGTTAAATGACTTGGGGATGAGAGGCTAAGGTGACCTGTCAGCTAACAGCCATGAGAGAGAAAGTGAGAGAAGCCTGTGACTCTCAAAACAGCCCATGGCTACTCCTGTAAACCCCGGGGTAAAGAGATGAATAAGAAAAGTCCGTCATAGACTCATGTGTTCGGACGTTCGGTGTCCGGGGAGGACAGTGTGTGCAGAGTCAGAGCCTTGCTGGAGGAATTACAGCACTGGAGTCAGGTTTTGAGGGTTCATTAGCCTTACGTCATTCTGTTCTTTCTCCATGTTTTCTTTGTGTGGGCAAACATGTGGTCAGCCAGCTTCCTGCTCCTGGCACCAGGCCAGGGTTCTTAGCCCTTGCCCATTGTTACAGACAGTGCCTCCGGAGTCCTAAGTAAAAATAAAATAAATAAAATAAATAAACCTTCTCTTTCTAAAATAACTTTGCTCCTGGTGTTTTACCTCAGTAAGAGAAAAGTAAAAAATAAAATAAAATAAATAAAAAGTAGACCCAGCAAACTGCTGTCTCGAAGCCAGACTCAATCCATGACCTATGTTTAACATATGTATTATTACTGCATGGGCACAAGCACATGGTATGAGAAGGGATACAGCATGGCTGGGTACTCTTACAGAAGTCGGTTTTCTTCTTCCATCTTTATGCTGGCTGTGAGGACTGAACCCAGGTCACTAGACTCATATGGCAAGCACCTCTATCCTCAGAGGCATCTCTAGGTTGTATTCTTCATTTTTGTGTGTAGAGCAGTTATGGTGGTTTTGATATTTTGCATCATTGGGGAAAAAACAAGAATAGTTTGCTTAAAGATTATATGGAAGTTAAAATTTAATGCCCACAAATAAAGTTTCATCAGAATACTGCTATGCCCACTGGTTTCTGTTTGTAGTTGCTCATATTTAAAGATGGCAGAGCTGAAAAGCTATCAACGAACCCCAGTGTAGACATCCCCATCACCTGAACCCTTACAGAAAGGTTTCCTAGCTCCTGGTCCAATCAACACATGGGAGCTATGTGGATCGGGGCTCCTCCTGATTGCACACATAGGAGCAGGCACCAAAGCAAAGCAGCAGAGCCTTCTCCATTGACATGGGCATTGTTAGAAAGGCCCCTAGACCTGAGAACACAATGGTGACCAAATTCCTAGCTCTAGACCAAGTTACTACTCAGTCCATAGCTACTCTTAAGCTGCTCTGTGCCAAGAGAACAGATTATAAACTCCTTGTCTTTCTGGTGAAATGACTTCTCTCTACTCAGTGTGAACTTTTTCTATAAATATATTATATATCATATACCATATATCATATTATATATACAGTCAGACCTCACATTACCTGCTCTTGTTCCCTCCCATCTGACCCCTTCCCTATTCCCATCTAGTGCTCATCTCCTTTTCTTTCTTTCTCTTACTCTTTCTCTCTGTCCCTATACACATACACTTGTGCACACACACACTCACACACACACAAACACACACACACACACCACATACACATTCACATAACAAAACACACATAAACACACTCTCACACACCCATATACACACTCACACACATACATCACACACACACACACACACACACACACACACACACACATGCACGCATGCACACATGCACACACGAAGCAGCTAGCTATCTTTTTCATGGGTGAGGTGTTATATATAGGAACATGGATGGGCTGTACAAGTAAAGAAAAAGTTTGCAAGCTAAATTTTAAGGAAATGGTTAGCCCAATTTAAGGAAAAAAAACTCAAGTATTTATTGAATATACATTGTTCATCATTGCTTCTTAAAGATGACTTCCAAATATCTATCTTTATTTGATGTGGGGAGATGGATCCTGCCATGGCCTGTATTTGGACATCAAAGACACCACACAGGAGTCAACTGTCACTTGTTACCATGTAGGCTTCAGCTGAGCCAGCTCACCAACTTGGCTTCTGAATATCTACTTTAATCCTCACAGAAAGAGTGCATAGCCACTGTGATTGTCACAAATCAGAGGCTTAGAACCTGAGTGTAATGACACATGTATATAATCACGGTACATTAGGGAGGCTGAAGCAGAAGGATTACTGTGAGTTCAAAGCTACCCTGGCCTACAGAGTGAGTTCAAGACTAGCCTGGATACCTGGCTGTACTTTGAGACCTTGTCTTTAAAATAAACAAAAGTCCAAGGTCCCAGTGAATAGAAGATTAAGTAATTGTGAACTGATTAGCATACGGTAACATGGTTGCCCACACTCAAGGCTGATAGCAAAACCCTTCATCATTATCTACAATCCCTCCCTTACACTTGACTAAATATCCTTGAAACAAACTCTATAGGTACCAAAATTATATGAAATGATGTTTTGCTGGAAATTAAAAGAAAATGTTGATTAACCAAGGAAATCTCCACCAGGACAGGTTAGGACTAGATTTTTGCAGCCAAATGAAATAATCATTAATACAAAAGGAAATCAAGGCGCCAGGAATAAAACATTCCAGAATTCCACGTTTTAGATTTAGTGGCAATAATTGACCTTCAGGTCCACGCCATATATTTAAAATATGTTGATATTAAGGCCGACAAGGTTGCCGTTTGACATTAGGGCCTCTCAGAGGTGAAAATGAATCTCTATTGACAGCAATTACTGCTGAATACTCAGAGAGGCCTGTGTGAAATAAAAGGATTTAAAGTTTTAAGGAGGGGAGGATTTCAGAACTTGAGACAGAAGCAGGAACGACTTCAAGCTTTCAAGGCACCACAGCCCTTCTGAGGATCAGGCAATATATTAATATCACCTCAGTAAAGATTAATGACACATTTGCAACATTATTAAGTTAACAGGTTTCAGTGTCTGTGATTCATGCTGATAATAACTTTATTCCGATTAACAATAATTCTCATTTGAAATCTGTAACAGAAAACTGCTCCGATGCTGGGCTCACACTAAAACTTACTCAGCTGCCAGCACTTTTTAAACAGTATATCCATTGCTCATGTTCCCTCTGGTTGGGGTGTGTGTGTGTGTGTGTGTGTGTGTGTGTGTGTGTGTGTGTGATAATTTTATGGAAGCAAAGCAGAAACAGCTAACCCTTCACTCTTGCCCTGTGTACTCAACCAAAGCAACCATTGTTTATTATCCTAAGTATTACATAAAAGACTTGGAGATGAACGATCAGCGGGATGCGTTTTTATGTAGATAGGAGGGGCTATATGAAAATGTGGTTCAACCCTGTGTCTGAGCAGATAACATAGCAAGAGACGCCTTTTATCATTGGTCAGCTTGTTAACAGCTGCAGACTCTGTCGGCATGCCTTGCAACCTCCTAATTTGTACAGCCGGCTGGAGAGAGGCAGTAAGGGAGAAAGAAGCCCTGGTGTGGGTGCTGGAGCAGAGTGGCTCTCCTGGGAGGACGGGAAGGCAGGGCTCCTACTTCGATTTTAGTACTGTATGAAAAGCAGTTTGTAAAATGCATTCCTCAAGGAAGAGACATGTGGGTCTTTGTTCTATGCCTCTCGGTGGCTTTGTGTGCTCTTAGAGCACTTAGAAGCACGAAGCAATGTCCTTGTCATGTGTGATATGTCTTGGTTCTGATATATTGACCCACTAGAGGCTTGTTAGTGCTGTGGATTTAGTTAGCATGAAGATTTCCAGAAATATATATATATATGTATATATGTGTATATATATATACACATATATATTACATATATATGTATATATATACATATATTACATATATATATATATATATATATATATATATAATAAAAAAATAAAAAAACCTTGTGGTCCATTGAGACTATGAGGCAGAGCAAAAGAAATTTTAAAATTCTTTCATCTTTTGAGTTGATATAGAGACCTGTTCCCCACAGGTTCTGTACAGGTTGCCTAGTGTATCAATCACCTTTCCCACCGATGTAACAAACTACCCAACACAAACCACTTAAAGGAGAAAGGGTTAATTTTGGCTCCCAGTTCGAGAAGGGCCACAGAGTTATGACATAGAAGCCGTGAAGCAGTTGGCCGCATTGCGCCTGTAGTCAGAATAGTTAGAGCAAACAGGAAGTAAGGACAAGAAACCAACCCTCAGAGCGCTCCACCCCCTCTTTCCAGTTAGGGTCCCACTCTGCAGGGATTCAAAACCTCCCACACAACACCACGTTCTGGGGACCAAGCACATACTCTTTGGGGATGGGACATTTCACATGAAAACCACAACTGTTAGCACATCAGAGTCACCTTAAAAAGTAAAGCAATAGGGCTGAAGAGAGATGCTCCAGCTGAAAAGCGCACCGGCTGCTCTTGCACAGGGCCTAGTTTCAACTTCCGGCACCCACATGGTGGCTCACAACCAGGATCCAGAGGGATCCTGTGCTCTCTTCTGGTCTCCGTGGGTACTGCATGCACACGGTGCACAGACAAAGCACCCACACACATAAAATAAAGGGTTAAATAGAAGCAATTAAAAGGGAGACACAAACACTGAAAATTTGGTCTTATTTTTCTTCATGTTGCTTGGCTGAGGTTAGAAACACACCCCATGTAAGAAGCTCTCAGAGATAGCCCTCAACGTCTCCCCATCAGCCCCTATTCAGAAAAAAAAAAATCCTAACTGTTCTGTCAACAAATTAGATGTTAACCTAGAAGCTCTAGGCGAGCCCCTCCTGTTTGCAGCATTGGAGTGAAAACACACGCCCTTCTTATGCCCTGGTTGGTTTTGCTTGAATGTGCATGAGAGCATCATCAATTTGAGTCAGGAGGATTTAAGGATTTGACCCAGTACCTGTGGCTCTGATAACAAGGCCTGAGAAACTTATGAAGGTGAAGTAGAGTCAGAACCAAGTGCTCTGAATCAGTGACAGAGACAGTGGCCTGAGCAGAGTGTGTGTGGTCACAGGTCGTCTGTCAGCTCTTTGCTGGGCCATGAAAAGCTGAGGGACATCCGCATCGCCTGTCACAGTGTGCAGGAGAGGGGAGGCATCTCACAGCATGCAGTCCCTTCAATGTTAAGCCACTGCCTCCGTGTCTAACTCCCCTCTTCCTCAAACGCAGATTCCTTCTGGATACTATCTTCAGACCATGAATTCCAACCAGAGCTTGGGTGGCTTTCCTCTGCCAATTGCACTTATGAATGCCATCAGCCTTCTGCCATTATTAATTCTGGCTCCCTTCATGGATTACTTCAGCAACTGTCTACTTCCCTCTAGGAGAGATGGACCATTCCTGTCAACGTGCATTAGTAAGTAGGATTCTGAGGGAATTGTTTGCAACTTAAAAACAACATCAAAAAAAAAAAACAAAGCAACAACAACAACAACAACAAAAAGGCTGTTAAACTAGCTACATTCTCCCAAGTAGGTATACAGCTTTTCCAAATTTCAATAAAGATAAATTTATGAGTGGTAGCATCCAGGTCCCTGAATCAGGCATCGATGTGATCTCTTCAATCTGTGGCCTCCTCAGAAGTCAGTGAAGCTCCACACACCACTGAATGGACTTCCCTTCAGGAGGCCAGGCCTCACTCCTGAATCTGTCCCTCCCTTCAGGAGCCCAGGCCTCACTCCTGAATCTGTCCCTAACGTGCTCTTAAACCAAGAAGGTACTTAGTGAGTCTCAAAAATTAATAGTCTTAATTTCTGAACCAGTAACAAAATTTATTAAAAATTAGTAGTGTGAGCATGGAGATATGGCCCTAAAGCACTTGCTGAACATGAATAAAGCCACGGGTTCTGTCTCTGACTCTGAAAGAGAAAAATTAATTCTCTAATTCACAGCCCCATGTATAGTAATTCTTCAGACAGTAAGGAGTATAGCGATGATTTTCAAAGGTTTTTCAAAGTGAAACAATTTAAGATAGCTTCCTTAGGACACATGCATTAAGCCATAAAATAAAATCATCCGGTTAGTGGAGGAAAGGCAGCACTGTCAGCTTCCATGGGTCTGTTCTCCCAACCACATTCAGTAAGGCGCTGCCAGGGAACCACAGGGCCGGTGCGACAGTGTCCATAGCTGGGCATTCTCAGGCGCTCAGCTGCTACTGTGTGACTTTGAAACACACACCTGAGCTCTCCTGTCTGCACTTTGCTTGCTTTGGATCTCTTTGAGAGAGGAATAGCATACATAAATCTTGGGTTACCTTGTTATGTAAGACTTGAAAGCATGCAGCATGCCACGGGTGCCCCAGAATAAAGCACTGATACTCAGTGGGAGGCTTGCAAATGTTAGTGTTCATGGGCCATTTGCAGGGCACACCACTTGCCCACTGATGGGCAGATAGATAGATAGATAGATAGATAGATAGATAGATAGATAGATAGATAGATAAACAACCCAAACTGGAAACTCCGGAGAAACATCATAAAAGGCAAACAAAGGTAATAGTTGATAGTTGAAACATGATTCCCTTCAAAGGCTCAAAGATCAGACTGCAGACTTCTTTTTCTGGCTGGTTGACCTGTTTTGTCTCTCCTTAAAGACCAGAGGCTATGGCCATCTGGCCACACAAGCTTCCTGCTGTTTTCTGTGCAGGAGACGCAGCTTCCTGTATGTTTCCTCAAACCCATGGGCACAATTCTGTCACAACAAGGTGTTTGGCCTTGGTTAGAACTCAAGGTGGCTAAAATCATGATAGTTTCTATGGCCATCCTCACTGACAGAGACTTACAGTTCATGAATTTCTTGACAGGTAGGCATGTTACTATTGTAATAGCATTTAGCAAAATACAAATCCATATATATATATATATATACATATATATATATGTATGTATGTGTATATATGTATGTATATGTACATATATATATATATCAAAATCTGAGAGAAAAGTGTTATTTAGAGGATGCTCTGGATTCTCTTCTGAACTTTGAAGACACAAATGAAAGTCCACAGAACCTCACACGTTTGACTTTTGTGGAAATTCACTACTGAAGCAGAATAAAGAGCCTATGGCGAGGGTCCATTGATGTTACAAAATGTCAAAAAAATCCTAGCAGTCTTATGCAAGTACCATGAGACTTCCAGGGCAGAGCTACTAAATTTATACATAAAAATTTTAAATCTGTCCTGTAGGGAAACAGACAAACAGTGGAGCTACAACAGCTTAATTAGACATCCTTCCTTAGAATAAAGTCTCTGAAGTTCAGAATAAATTTGCTTAACTCACTCTATGACGTATTTGAAATCATGGCCATTCTGCAAGGTATGTGCTCATAGAAGAAGGTGCCATGGTTATCTAGCACATCATTTGATGTTGTTGATGAGCTAAATTACTCCCCTGCCAACTGAGTAACGAGACCTATTGGGCAGGAGCAAAGAAAGCTAGACTTACTTCAAAGGAAATGAAGCTTTGCTCCGCTGGATACAGAATACTGAATTCAGTTGTTTCTAAGCCAGACTCCATTCATTCATTCATTTGCATACATGTTCATTCATTTGCATACTTGTTCATTTATTTGCATAATGTTTTACTATGGGAATATAAACATATAATAATATGCATCTTTTAAACTAGATATTTGGGTGGGTTTTCCATATTCTGGTTATGATTATGGAAGATTAACAAGTTTTACCAGGACATGAAAGCCAAACCAAGGGTACTTTCTGATACCAATTTGCATAATTGAATCTGTCTAATACTAAAATTTCCTTCTCCTTTGAACTCAAATGCCTGAATATATGAGTGAAGTATACAGGTCTATAAATTATGAATGGGCATATATTTATGAGTTCCTAGTTTGGTCATGGGCATTATCGTGTATATAATACATTAGATGCATAATAAACCATAATTTAATATGCCAAAGCTCATCACAATAGTCTCATCTAAATTCAGGTGTTGTAATTTGGTGGTCATTATACCATTATTATTATTGTTATCATTAGAATTGTTAATATTATTCTGTTATTCAGCTATACATGGCTGTCACATTATAGATATTAAATTATCAGCATTAATTTGTAATCTTTGCTGCTGTTTTCAATTAGCAGAGGAAAGTAAATTAAATGTCCTCCTACTGGTGAAGTTCCTAGAAAGTGTGACAAAATATTATATGACCAAAGCAGTTCATGGGAGGAAGGGGTTATATTGGCTCACATCTGGAGGGGACGCAGACCACTGGAACAAAGATGGTTCAGTGACAGGAGAGTACAGCATCAGGTAGTTCTGCATCACACAGAAGCAGGGAGAATGGATGCTAGCACTCAGCTCACTTACTTCTTACTCCGATGGAGACTCCAGCCCACAGAGGGGTGTTGCCACGTTAGGAGTGTGCCCTAGTTAGCTCTAACTACCATCGTGGCACAGCTTGAACCATACAGGAGAAGGCTCTGTTGAGAGATCACCTGGTCATATCAGCCTTCTGGCATGTCTATAAGGGATTGCCTTGACTACTGATTGATGTAGGAAGGTGTAGTTAGCTGTGGGCAGAACCACCCTTAGGCAGGTAGTCCTGAGTTGTATAAAAAAAGCTAGCAAGTAGGAGCCTGGGCTGAGTCAACAAGCAACATGTCCCCAAGGTTTCTGCTTCAGATTCCAACCTTCCACGGGGACAGGAAGTGTCAGCCATATAAACCCTCCCCTTCACCCAGTTGCTTTGCTAGGCTGTTACTCACAGCAACATCACGAAACTAGAATAGGTGGCTCTAGGACTTCCCTCCCAGGCACGCCTAGAGGTCTGTTTCCAACAAGATTCCAGATGTAGAGTTGGCAGTGAACATTGTCCAATGGCTCCATTCACTGCAATAGCAGGTAGCTGTTTCTTATACTGTCCTACTCCTGACAATGTTAAGCTGCTCCCCACTTCAAGAACCATCATATTCAAAGTGCATGGCAAAGACAATGGCAGTGTCTGAGAACCAGAATCACAGCCTGGAGATGGGGAGATCTTACCTAGTTGGTCAAATGTGAAATTTAATAAATCATTTACATACAAACAATGCAATGAAAAGGATTTCTAATTTATGTTATAAACTGTTGAATTCATCATCAAAAAAAATCACGAAGTATGTCAGTCATTAAAAATATCTCTCAGAGCTGGGGATGTGGCTCAGTTGGTAGAGAGATTGCCTAGCATGCAAAAAGCTCCTGTTCAGGTCCTAAGTACATACTATGTCCAGGCACAGTTATGCCATGGTTATGCCTGCCAACAGTCCTAGCACTCAAAGGGTGTAAGTAAGATAAATAGTTCAGGGCCATCTTCAGCTACAGAGTGAGTTTGAGGCCAACCTGGGGACACATGAGACACCATCAAGACAAACAAATAGCAGCATAAAAACAAACAAACAAGAAACAAAACAAAACACCTCTATACCTTCCAGAGCTATGCCCGACAAAGCCTTGATGTGCTCATAGTATTTCTAGATTATAGCCCCTAATATTATATATGCATATATGTATCTATTTAAAGATCAACCTTAATTTACCAAAGTTCTAAAGTTGGCAATATCACCTGTCATACCTAGCCACACTTTTGATTCAGACTTTCACAGTTGTTCACACTATGAGTATTTCTTTCCTTTGCATCGATTACATAGATTCCATTTCTGTAACCTGTGCCATTCAGGAGCGAGTGTTGACACACCCCAGTATTAATCTGATTAATCACTGCCCAATTAGAATTACTGACAAGTCACATACAAAACCTGACCACAGAATTCTCTTGACATTGGGGTACCATTTAAGTAAAAGTGTAGTCAGACAAAAATATATTCAAATACTAAAGTAAGATCTACTTTAAAATAACCTGAAGATTCTGACTGTGCTGAAAGTTGGTTGTAATACAGTTCAACAAAGTATTGGTCCCTTTATGTATCATCAGTACCTTCCAGTACATCTTATAAGTGGCTATCACATGATGTCCCCATTAGGTTGGAAAGAGAGTGATGGTTAGCCTAAAATCAAAGTCCTGGCTCCAGTCCCTTTAACTGAAAATTGGATTAGCTCTGACAAGATTGCTTTTTTTCCCCTCATTTCCCTCTTCCACAAGTACATGATATTACAGTCCTGGATGTCCTTGAACTTGTGACTTATAACAGTATTCCTGCCTCAACCATGAGCACTGGGAATACAGGCAAGAGAGTCAATGCCTGGTTGAGATTACTGTTCTCTATGAGGTTTTCAAACTGATGATATTTCCCAAGGAAAGTACTAAATGCCCATTGCAAAATATATAATAGAATGAACTGAGCAAGCAGGTAAACAAGTCACTTTTATAGTCGTCTGCAGTGGTTAATTGTCTCCTTAGTTGTTCATTTGTTTAACAAAGGCACTCTAATCCCCTTAGGTCTTAATGCTAACACAAAATCAGAATTAAGTTTGGAGTGAAGTAGAAGGGCCATAGAGAGCAATGCTTGGACCTGATCTTGTTAAATACATGATATGGTCCACATGTAAAAATTAAAAGAGACTGAGGCCCATCTCCTGAAATGAGATCAGTGGTCCAAAGAGAAACTATGCAGTGGAGGGTGGCTCCACACAAACGCAGAAACATACAAGAATAAAGCCAATAAAAGTTTAAAAACACAGGCCAATTTTTGAGAGTTTATTTTTTTATACCATGTGCCTGCAACAACACCCTTGGAGGCCAGAAAAGGACATCAGATGCTCTGGAATGGATGGTTGTGAGCCGCCATGTTGGTGCTGGGAATCAAACCCTGATCATATGCAAGATCTAGGAGCTCTGTAAAGTGCCGAGCAGTCTCTCAAGCCACAACACACACCATTTTAATACTGGGAAGTATTTTCCCCAAAGGCAGCAAACACATGATAATGAAGTCATTGCCAAGTTCATATTCTGTTCTGGAAAGCTGCTAAGTGAAAGTCTGAGGAAAATATGCTAACCTTTCAAGAGAATTTTACAGCTATGGAAAAGCACAAAACATCAGACACACATCAGACCACCCACAGACACTCCACAGTCTTCCTAGTGGACAAGCTTAACCAATACCTTAAAAATATTGATATGTGCATTGTTTATTATTAGATTTTTGCTTCAATATATGACATTAAATGAAGGATTCATTCTGGAGTGAATTCCAACTTTCTTTTATTTCATTGTGCCCTAATTCTGAAAGCGTCACATGGTGAGATAATAATATAAATTATGAGAACTTTGAGATGCTTATAGGCTCGTCCACAGTCACACAGCCAATATTAAAGCATATATTATTTGGTATCTCCTCTGGAACCATGTGCTCAATCCTGTAAATATAGATCTACAGGAACTTTCAAATGTGCACATTCTGATCAATGATGCTCTGCTCTGGTTATGTTGTGATCTCACCCAAGTTCAAAAAAAATGTTAATGGAGTAGATTAGACTCAGATTGGAATCAAACTTTGAATTTTTAAAGCCATTTTTCACTGGCCTGAGGCTGAAGCAGCAAACACAGGCTTTTAGAGCCTTCATGGACAATCAGCTCTGTCCCAGATCATCTAAGTAATGCGTGTTACAGTTTAAATAGACTCATCCTTTCTGGAATTCACATTGAAATTTAATTCCCAATGGGATAGTACTGGGATTTTCGGATGGTGAGCGGTGACTGGGACATGAATGTAATTCCATTTAAAAAGGACCTAATGGGTCCCCAGTGGAAGGGTTAGAAAAAGAATTGAAGGAGTTGAAGGGGTTTGCAACCCTATAGAAAGAACAACAATATCAACCAACCAGACACCCCCCATACCACCCAGGGACTAAACCACCAACCAAAGAATACACATGGAGAGACCCATGACTCCAGGTGCATATGTGGTAGAGGATGGCCTAGTCAGGCATCAACAGGAGGGGAGGCCCTTGGTCCTGTGAAGGCTCGATGCCCCAGTGTAGGGGAAGGTGAGGGTGGGAGGCAGGAGTGTGTGAGTGAACACCCTCACAGAAGCAGGGGAGGGGAATGGGGATAGGGGGTCTCATGGGGGAAAGAGTGGGAAAGGGGCTAACACTTGAAATGTAAATAAAGAAAATATCCAATTAAGAAAAAATAAGATAAAAGGGCCCAATGAAAGAACTTTGTCCCTTTTTCCTTCTGACGTATACTCTGTGATGTCACAGAACCCATCCCCTTCAGAGGATGTAATTAACATTTGTGATGTCACAGAATCCATCCCCTTCAGAGGATGTAATTAACATCCGAGGCACCACCTTGGGCCGAACAGGAGCCCGCAACAAGCAAGTGAACTTACTGACCCCTGATGGTGGCCTTCCTAACCTATAAAACTGAGAAAATAAATCCCTGCGCTTTATAAATGATCCTTTCACCGTTGTTTTGTTTCAGCAAAGAAGACCATTCAGGACACTAAGTTATATTGACTTATATTGACTTATATGTGTCTTTTGCCCAAACTTGTCTGGAGCAGGACCCTTGGTTGGATTGTACCAGATCAATCGGGATATTGTTCCATGCTAATGAAGAGAGCCTCAGGGTGGATAGGCACCATCTGAGGGTTTGGTTTTAGTGCACTTCTGCTTCTGTTGTTAGGTGTGTGCCTGTGGGTCTCCATAGCTAACAAGCTCTCAGTGACACCAACAGTACAGACAGCCAAGGGCAGAGGAGGGCCCAGGATGGCTTTCTAAGATTCCAATGCAGGTCTGTGTAGCAGTAGACGTGTCCTGATGAAAACCCATCATCTGTTACCAAGCCAAAAATAAAATCCAAAAACGGCAAACACTAACGACCAAGCAAGCAACTCACTGTAGCCCTGGACCACATCTGGTCCCACATCTGCCTATAAACGTGGAAGCTGAGAGATACTTGCACACATGAACATTTCAAGATGTTTGATCATAAGAAATGTTAACTTTGAGCCCCAGCTGAGTGAAGCTACCCAATTCTCTCACAGATTGTTATTTTGAATGTGATTCATTAAAAGCTTGTAAATTTTTTTTCTCTTGTTACACACATGCTTGAGTTTTCTTAATTTTGCCTTTTGGCTTGCAGGAAGTCCATTTATTACTACCCATTACAGAGAACCCAAGCCCCAGACCCGGCCTAACAAATTGGCAGACACACTACAAAACGTTCTCAGACAAATTATAAACCTTTTGACAGAGCAAGTGCTGGTCTCCCAGCCAGGGAGTAGCATCCCTGCCCACCCTCTGAGATGAGATGAGGTCTCCCATCCAGGGAGTAGCATCCCTGCTCACCCTCTGAGATGAGGGGAGGTCTCCCAGCCAGTGAGTAGCATCCCTGCTCACCCTCTGAGATGAGGGGAGGTCTCCCAGCCGGGGAGTAGCATCCCTGCTCACCCTCTGAGATGAGGAGAGGTCTCCCATCCAGGGAGTAGCATCCCTGCTCACCCTCTGAGATGAGGAGAGGTCTCCCATCCAGGGAGTAGCATCCCTGCTCACCCTCTGAGATGAGGGGAGGTCTCTCAGCCAAGGAGTAGCATCCCTGCTCACCCTCTGAGATGAGGGGAGGTCTCTCAGCCAAGGAGTAGCATCCCTGCTCACCCTCTGAGATGAGGAGAGGTCTCTCAGCCGGGGAGTAGCATCCCTGCTCACCCTCTGAGATGAGGTGAGGTCTCCCAGCCGGGGAGTAGCATCCCTGCTCACCCTCTGAGATGAGGGGAGGTCTCCCAGCCAAGGAGTAGCATCCCTGCTCACCCTCTGAGATGAGGGGAGATCTGAGTGGTGGTATGGCTAGACACCAAGTGATACTCAGTACCCAGTGCATGCGACTTTCGTCTAGATTACTTAACATGAAAGGCCTCCCAGAAAACACTCCTAGAAGTCAAATTCTAAAACAAGTGCATGTAGAGGCATCATATTAAAACCTCTTTAGGCTCCCAGAGGATGCGGGCGCCTCCTCTGCACTCGCCCAAGAGCTCTGGATTCTGGAGCCTGCTTATTTTTAGTATTCCCTAAGCAGCACAGTGGCTGGGCACTTCCAAACCTCCCCGGGGTTAACACACTCTCCCTTCTGATATCTCTGGATCATTACTTACTAAATCTGTATTTTATCTTTGCTACCCTGGACCCTGCTGGGCAGCCCTTCTGGGGTCATTTTCCCCTTTGCACCTACATTTCAGCCATCTCTCCCTTGGACACCTTCCCTATGTGGTCCATCTCCTACCCCCTTGTCATGGCGGAATCCTTCTTCCCTCTCTCCTGAGCTTCTTGCCCAGGAATCCTAAAAGTGCTGCTTCTGTTTCCCCGCCCAACCATTGGCCACTGACAGCTATATTTCCGGATCAGAGCCAACTGGAGGCAGGGACCCTCAGAGCAGAGCTGCGAGTTCCTGCGTGATGTGGGGAGCCGAATTAACACAAATAACATTAGAACTGACTCCTAACAAGTACCTCTCTGTGGTGGGTCTGACCACAAACCAGGACCACAAACATACTAAGTATATATGTTCTACCACTGAGCGATGTCTTCAAGCTGCAAATTACAATGAGAAATCTACTGAGCACTCATTTCTAGGATGTCTTAAAATTACATATTATGCATTTTGGTAAAGAACTTTTCAACCATTGTGCAGTTGATCCAGACAAACTCAACGGAACAAAAAAAAAAAACAGTCTATTTTTGTCTTTTATTAAAAAAAGGTTTTTTTTTTTTTCCTCACATAGTATATCCTGATTATGGCTCCCCTCTCCCTACCCTCCCAAGCCCTCTCCATCTCCCCTTCCATCTGGATCCATCCCCTTTCTGGATCTCATTAGAAAGAAAAAAACTGGCTTCTAAGGGACAGTAATAAAATAAAACAAAATATAATATAATACGATAAAATCCTTCAGACCAGAGCTGGACAAGACAAACAAACAAAAAGAAAAGAGGCAAAGGGAAGGCACAAAAACCGAAGACCTCTTCACTCGCACACTCAGGAATCCCGTAGAAACACTAAATTAGAAGTTGTAATATACACACCCTGTATAGGGCATACACACCCTGTATAGGGCATACACACCCTGTATAGGGCATGCTGCCTCGTCTCCATGAGTTCAGAAGAGCTTTGATCATGCTGATGTAGAGGGCTTTGCCACCTTGGTGCCCTCCATCCCTCTGGGCCATACATTGTTCCTGTCTCATTTTCACAGAGTTCTCTGATCTCTAAAAGGGAGGGACTGATGGAGATGCCCTCTTTAGGGCTGATTATTCCCACATCTACCACTTTCTGAATAATGTCTGGCTTGTGTCTGTTTCTTTTGGAAACCTCATCCTTCCTTCTGTTTTGTCCATATTTCAGTTTTCAATTCCCATTGGCCAGATGTTAAACATTCCTAAGACAATTGAGGTTGTATCTCAAAATTCTTTCTTCAAACGTCTATAATCTTGAGATTTTTGTCTGCTCCGTTGGTTGGCCAAGTGATAGACTGGTTAGTTGGCTACATGGTTAGGAAACTAATAGGTTAGTTAGTTAGTTGGTTTCTTAGTTGGTTAGCTGGTCATTTGCCTAGCTAGTGGTTGATTAGTTGAGTTTTGTTGCTTTAATTCTTTCTTTACTTTCTGGTTTTTTATCTGATCTTTTGGAATGTATGACTGAGTGGAATAAAACTACTGGCACACAGTGCTGGGTATAAAGTGTGTGTACACAGATGAGACTTATTGAATTTCACTATTTTGTGGGAATCTTCACCGCCCCCCCAAAAAAAGACAAGCGATGGAGAGTGGAGGTGTATTCCACTATGGAGAGAAAGCTCATTCTGTCTTGTGTTCATAAAACCTCTAATGCTCAGAGTAAGGTGTGAATGATGGAGGGCTTGCTGTCCACAATCCTGATTTCATTCTCATCCTTCCACCCCAAGTCCAAAGTCACCTTGGGAAATATGGAGTTATCTTCAGTGCCTCAGCAGAGGAAGAACAGGAGCATGAGTTTTCACCTGTCCCTTATGGTAAAAATGGAACTTTGAGAAATGTGCATGTGTATGGTATGTTTATGTATGTGTATAGTATGTATATGTATGTATATGTATATAGTATGTATATGTATGTATATAGTATTGTATGCATGTGTATAGTATGTATATGTATTGTGTGGTTTGTGTGGTTTGTATATGTAAGTATGTGGTATGTATATGTATGTGTGTGGTATGTATATGTATGTATGTGGTATGTATATGTATGTGTGCAGTATGAATGTGTACATCTGTGTGTGGTGGAGTACACACCCATGCATGTACGTGGAGGCCACAGGTTGTATGTTGTGGTATAGTCTGTCAATCTCCATCTCATTTGTTACATTGATGAAGAATTTCATACATGTGCACAATGAATATTGATCCAATCAACTTCCTGTTTTCTTCCCCTTCAATTCTTCCTCTAAACAAGATCACAACTTTTCAGTCCCAATGTCATGTGTTTCCTGTTGAAACCCAGATTTCACTTTGTGATGCTTGTATAAATTGTGAGGCCATCTACTGGTGCATGGATTACTTCTCCATGGCTGCAGGCCTGAAGAAAACTGACTTTCCATAAAATAAAATAAAATAAAATAAAATAAAATAAAATAAAATAAAATAAAATAAAATAAAATAAAATAAAATAAAAAATACTAGTGTAGTAGAAGGAAAGGGGAAACAGTTATTGCCATTGGTACAGACACTACAGTAATAGGTATGAAGAATCCTCAAAAAGTTAAAGATTGATCGGTCATATGACCGTGTGCTAGGCCACACGTTGGCGTACACCCAAAGGACTCTGGACCCTGCTGCACACATACTTTCTCCTGTCCGCCATACCCAGGACATAGAAACTTTCTGATTGGCCTTCAGTTCCTGGATGGGTAATGAGACTGTGGTACATATACGACATGGAGTACTACTCAGCTGCAAATAAAACTGAAATGAGGCTGGATCTCTCTGAATTGGAAGCTTGTTGGCTTGTTGGCTGAAGTCTGTTGGATCATGTTGGCTAGGCTGGGCAGTCAATGAGCTCACAGTATCTGTCTGTCTGTCTGTCTGTCACCTCAACTTCTGGGGACATACTTACACATGACCATGTTCTGCTTTTCAGGGGATCCTGAGGACCCCAGTTTGGGGCCTTTGCTTTCATGGCAAATGCTAGGCCATCTGCCCAACCCTTCTTTACCTTTTCATTAGCGGTTTCTAGCCTTCAATTCCCTATTAGATGCAAAGATCAGAAACATCTTTTGAAACTCATCTATGGTTCTGCAGTCAGGATCCTGAGGCCACAATTTCCACAAATTTGATGCCAGCCCAGGTTACAGATGAACTCTAGTTTCATAGTAAATAATGGGAAGTTACCTTTAACTAGAATTTTATGTGTGGATTAAAAGTTAAAATCCATTGCAGTGTCTTCTGAAATCATCACTATTTGTGGCCAGGAATTCTTATAATGTTAACAGGACAATAGTTTATGTAGACTTCACAGCTTCCCTACAAAGTTAGCATTAATCCTGGGCCTCACAATTCAGGAGAATAACAAGCTTAAGCAGCAAGCAAAGGGCCCAGGAAGGAATGGACCGAGCAAAATGGAGTGACCTCAGCCCTTCAGTGAAGCACCCAGAAGGTCAAGGTATAAGGAGTGTTTGTGGCTAGTTAGTGTGCATTAGTGTGCATTAGTGTGTGTCCAAGCTCTCTTTTCATTTTGTTTTCTCCTGTAGTTGCTGGTAACATTTGTGCAGCCTCCTCTGTAGCAATGGCTGGCTTCCTCGAAATATACAGGAAATTTGCCCAGGAGCAGTCTCCTTCAGGCAAACCGTTCTCTGTTTCCTCTATGAGCTGCGTCTACCTGGTTCCACAGTATGTGTTGCTTGGAGTGTCTGAAGTCCTGGTAAACCCAGCTGGTGAGTATCATTACTAGTGAATGCTCGGAGGGGAGCACCACCCCAGGCCTGCTCTGAGGGGAGCACCACCCCAGGCCTGCTCTGAGGGGAGCACCACCCCAGGCTTGCTCTGAGGGGAGCACCACCCCAGGCCAGCATTCCCAACGATGGTCAAGAAAGCTGTTTTCACCCTCATTTAAAACAATGTCTCAATTTTCTTTGTCCTTCTGTCTACAATCAACTATCTATTCTGTCTGGATATAGGAAAAGGGAATCACTAAGCTGATTAAAGCCAAGACTTTTTGGTCAGACAGAAGTAGACAGAAATGAACCTGGAAGAGCATGAACTACATATACCCCGCTATGTGAAAATTCATGTTCCATAATCCCTCTCTCCCTCTAACGTAGGCACAATCACAAATGCGCCCATCCAGAAGTGGTTCATGGACTTTGAGAGTATATAAACATGCAAATGAGATGAGAATTTGATGCAATTTACCTAATAACTTGATGTCTTCAAATTAAATTACCCTAGATTAAGTGTAATCACCAGTATTTCATAAGACGTGTTCAAATTATGTTTATTAAATATCAGAAGTTTCTAGATTATCTCAATTGCTTATATTGATTATACTAGCTGCTTTATACTGTACCACAATATTTCAAAACCTTCCTGCAATGTAGGCATAAGTGTGTTTGTGTGTCTACACGCTGACCAGCATAACCTGGGGAGCTCATCTTGAGTTTTGATCTTCCCCATGGTTCCTCACAAAGTGATAGCTATGAAAGTCAATCCACGTTACACTTTACTGAGAATATTTTCACGTACTTTAACTAAAAAAAAAAAAAAAATGTATTAAATTTTCTATGTATGCTTTCCTATGTAGGTACACTGTGCATGCAGTGCCTTTAGGTGCCAGAAGAGGGCATCTGATCCTCCAGATCCAAGGTTACAAATGGCTGTGAGCCACCATGTGGTACAGGAATCAGACCCAGGCCCTCTAGAGAACTGCCAGTGCTCTTAACCACTGGGCCATCTCTCCAGTCCCTGTGACTATCTCCATATATCCAGTGTCACCTGTTTCCCACAATTTTATGCATAAATACCCTAAATTAAAATTCTAATAATTTTATTTTTCCCTAAAGTCTTTAATAAGTCTATTATACTCTGTGTTATTTCAAACTTCTCTCTATATACAGTTAATAAATTTGTATCCACACACACACACACACAATGTGCACATATATGAAACCAGAACAATTAACTTAAAATTTTAGATAAATTAACAGAATTTATCTATCATAGTCATGAATATATTCGCAGTTCTTTTCTATTCTTTTAAAACATTTCATTTCCATGCTCCATATGAATCATTTAGTAGGTTTTGTGACGGGAATACCATTGTGCAGTCCAGCCAAGAATACACAAGACAAGTGAACCAATGCAGCCACATTGGCATTTGTGGTCAGCCCAATGTTGCCTCTAGAAGTCAACCAGTCTTTGAACATAGATAAAACTCAAGAAAGAGACGAATGGTTACATGGCAGAAATTCCTAGCCAGCTCAATGGACACGAAAGCTTTCAAAGCAGATTTTAAAGGTAGGTAGCAGCACCTTCCCAGTGGACTGATCTGCCTAGGGGCCTTCCAGTCACCACCACCAATGAGAGCACAAAAAAGAAGTCAAGACAAAAACTGATCAAAGCAGCGTAAGTGTGGAACTGATAGCCTTTTAGTTGTTGAGGAGCAGAAAGAAAGCAGGAAAGACAGAAGGTGGGAGGAATGCAGAGGAGATTAGAGCGTAGCCTCAGTTACTAAGTCAGGCCATGGTCAGGAAATGTTTCATAAAGTGGCCAAACTTGAGTTTGTAGTCCAGTCTCTATATTAGTTGTTCAACTATTTCTTGTGGTACACGCCGAGCCATAGCCAATGTATCATGAAGGATATGGTCATGCTTTAATACAACTTGATGTACGTGCGTGCCAGCCTGGACACTTTGTCGCCGCCACAGCTCTCCTATCTCCAGATAGGTTCAAGGTATGGTGACTATGATGTAAATGAATTGGAAACTAATAGTGCATGGAAGACATCAGTGGGAAATGGACAAAGAAACCAAGATTTGGGTGAATTGAATGATGGGCTGTATGATAGTAAAGCTGCCAAGAGCTCACACAAGTGGTACTGTAGACCACGAGGGTGAGAAGATTCTGTCAATTTAGAGAATAATGAACATGATTGATAGGTGACAAGATTCAAGAGAAGTCGTGGCTAATGTGATATCATGAGATTCCAGGCTGAAGTCTTAAGGGATAAGGACAGAATGATGCTCTACAGGTCTAATGGTGTAAGCTCCATTTCAGGAATTGTGGTGTTTCATATGTTCTAAACTGCTTCTCGCCAAACACATTTTCAACTGCTCCAGAAAAACTCGAGTAAAAAATGAAGAATTCCGGCAATGAGCTCCCAATCGCAGGTGCCTCAGGAAGGTGGTTATGTCTCCATATGCTACGGAGCCCACACACGCTGCAAGCGCCATCGCAAACCGTAGCCTGCCGCTCTCTGGAGGCACGTTTTCAGCTCTCATTGGCAGGGAGACCAGTTTCTGTACACACTATGAATATTTTGTTTACTGGGTCTCCCTGGCATAGTGGTTATTTTAGAGTAGTGGCTGACTTGTTGATAATATCTGCACCATAATGGGCTACAAGAAGCATCTTGGAGCCTGAAAGCGTAAGTTGATGATCACTAGAGTTGAACAGGATCGGAACATGCAATGAGGCACCCGAGAGTTGGAGATCTGAAGGCTCGAGAAGCTAAGTCCTATAAAAGGGAACTGGAGACTTTCAAAAAAAAAATGACTAAGACGACACCAAAGAAAGATTAACCAGCAGGCAGAGAGCTGGCAAAGTGCACTCATGAATTATACACTGCACCAGAAGCTCAAGCAAGAGAAAAGCACGGGATTAATTATTAAGTAGCCGAGTAATCATGGTCTCCTGCGTCGTGCTTCTTCCCAGGGAGAGGAATCAGCCTACTTATTCTTCCAGGATTTGTCTCCCAGTATTGATGGTGAGCAGGAGTCAGAAGCCAAATCCATGGCAACTGAAATCAATTCTCTCCAGAGCTTCAGACACACACTCGAACCTCCCTAAAAGTATAGAAAGCTTGGCCTCAAGGTCCTGTTGGTGACTTGTGCTGTACAGAACATCTGGAGAGCCTGGCCACCAATATTACCTGCCCAGTGTGTTGTTTACCAGCATCACCGTCCTCATCCCCAGCCAGTGTCTGTTCAGGTGAGGACCTGTGTAAACTCCGCGCATTCTGCTGATCACCCTTCTGGAGCTGAAATCAGAAGATGGGACCTCTTCCCATCTCATGCCCATCTCCAGTAGCTTTCTTGAAGCATAGACAGGTACTCACCTAAACATCCATTGAATCGATAAATAAAGACAAGTGGAAGACACATAGAAAATAAACCAGACATGTGCAATTGTAGGAAAGAGCATTGATATGTATTGTCTATTAGAAAGTTCATCTGAGGTGCTGGACAACACCTGAAGAGTGCTTCTGCTGCCAGGCGAGCTTGCTTGTCAAGCCTGATGACCTGAGTTCAATCTCTGGGAGCTAAGGTGAGGAGGAATGAACTCAGCCCAGAAGTTGTCCTCTGAGCTCCACACGAATGCTGTGGCCCCTGTGCCCACCGACACACATTAATCATGATAACATCTTGGGGGGGGAAGGTGTGCTGTGCTGGACAAATACAGAGTTTTTCTAGAGAAAGTACAAATAAGCCAGGTGTGGATATTTCTCACGAGGCAATAAAAAAACATGCCTTTCTTCTCATCAACAAGACAAGGAAATGTTTAGTGTTCCTAGTTCATCCGTTGTTTGTTGTTGTTGTTGTTATCTTTTCTTTTAAAAATGAGTTTTAGTATTAATTTATGATTTTACTGTAGGAAAGTTCTCAAAGCACAAAAATAGTAACCAGAAGAAAATTCAGAAACCAAATAGTTCAACCACTGAGAATTAAGATAGTTAAAGTCATTTTATGTATCTTTCTATTCACTGAATAAAAACAATAGACATTAGCAAGATAGGCTCCATGCTACAGCTGCGACAAACACAGCTCTCCATGGAATGTTTCATATCTATGCTAGTTTCTCTGCCACCTCCCTTCCTCTCATGTAATTTTGAAGTAAGTCTCAGATACCATTATATAGTAAATATCAAATATTTTAACAGGAATAATTTAACACAGCTATCATAATGTGACATAAGCATAATCCCATGTATTTACATATTACATATTTACATATTAGATACATACATATATTTAATCCATTTCTAATTTAAGGAAAGATTGCTTCTAGCTAATTTTTCAAAAATGTCCTCATGGCTTTTCCTAATCACCACCATTGTGACTGGAAATAAGGAGATATCCATTCCAGATAGCCAATGCCTACACTATTCCCTCTTTTGAAATACCTCCCGAAAATGGGGCTTTCCAGTTTCCTTCTTTTGCTATGACAAAAAAATTGCGACCGAAACCAACTTAGGGGATGAAAAGATATGTTTTGCCTTACAGCCCACCATCATTAGAATCAAAGTGGTAACGCATAGCAAGAACATAAAAGGGCAATGCTTGTTTGCCAGCTTGCTTACACAGCCCAGAACCACCTGTTGAAGGATGGTCCCACCCACACTGTTTGGAGCTCTCATAAATCAACTAATAATCAATTATCCCTTACTGGCCAATCTGGTTTAGGTAATTCCTCAGTTGAAACCCCTCCTCTCAAATGACTTTAGCCTGTGGTATATTGACAATGTAGGCTAACCAGGACATGGGCAATGTATATAAGTGGTTTTGTACAGTCCCATGCACAGTAGGATAAATATTGTTTATGATCTTTATATATATATATACATATATATATATGTATATATATATTTGTGTATATATATATATATATATATATATATATATATATATATTTAAAAGATAACCTTAACACAAGAGCTCACAACTGGTCAAAGTACAGAGAATAGCAGCAACCAATGGAGTGCTCTGCCACAAATGGAACATCTGCATCACATCCCTCCCAAAGCTCAGGGACCACTGCTGAGGAGGAAGTGGGAAGTCTGTAAGAGCCAGAAATTGAGGAGGGTCAGAGAGGAAGAGTCTTCTAGATGCAACAGGACCACCGCTCCTGTCAGCTCATGGAAGCTATGGCAGCCTTAGCAAAACCTGCTCATGATCAAATATGTCAATATTCAAGCATGATACAGGAAGGAATTCATATGTCTAAGTCCCCACCCCAACAGAGGATGGCTTCCGGGAAATGGAAAATTGGTCTTTAAAGGTGCCCTCAGTGGGTCAAAGAGGAAGATGCTGATTAATCAACTTGCATATGACCACAGGGCCAATAAATCAAGATCTCAAAGCACTCTTATTTAGCTCCAGAACTCTTGTGCAAATATTCTATGATAAATTCAAGTTTTCCATAGGCCATGGAATCCCAAGCAAAGATTTCGTGACAGAGGTGATATCCAGAACAGGTCGCACCTTAATAAAAATATGTCAGAAATATTCAAATATGGCTGAAATTTGGTGATGACATAACAGTGCTCAACTACCAAGCGGTCCTGGTAGCTGTATGGGGCTTTGTCCGGTCCTATTTTATTCTGTAAATTGCATCATAACCTGCCTGTGCACTAACCTTAAAAAAGTCCAACCCGGGAATTTTGCTCCTTGGCAAATTTGATGCATGGTCAGTATTCACTGGGACATGGTCTATGAAAGTGATTTATGTGAAATCCTAAATTCTGGCCTCTTGTTCTCCCAGTCTCCATGGTAACACACAGAGTCATCCCAAGCACCTTCAGAGGAACTTGCATGACTTTTTTGACACTGCTCCATGGATCTGCCTGTTTCGCAGAGGCACTGCTGATAGAGTTAGTTTATCTCATCTCAGAAGGTAAGTGGCCTCTCATTGTACGCTTATATACATTGAGCTGAAGACTAGAGAGTTGGGAGGTGAAACCATAAAGTCTTTTTATTTTTAATTGATCCACTTTTGCAATTAAGATAGAATTAAGATATGAAGTAGGCTCTTGCTATATTCATTAATTTCGGGGGATTGTTTTTCTTTTGATAGGAGAAGGTAATTACAGAATGTCACTTCCCATGAGACAGTGTTGGCTGTCTTTGAAAGTGCATTTTAAAGCTAATGGGTCATCATATTTGCATTAGATGTCTTGGTGAGGCCATTTTCAATAATGCTGGTAGCTATTGCAGACAATGTGGTAAAAAGTTAGCACCCGCATACATGTAGGATTGCAGGGTATCCCACGGCCTACTTTGCTTTTTTTTTATTAGATATTTTCTTTATTTATATGTCATATGATATCTCCTTTTCCAATTTCCCCTCTGAAAAAAAAAGAAAAAATAAAAAGAGCAAAACAAACAAACAAAAAGCTCCTGTTCCCTTACACCTCCCCCTGCTCACCAACCCACCTTCTCCCGCTTCCTGGCCCTATCATTCCCCTACACTGGGGCTAGAACCTTCACAGGGCCAAGAGCCTCTCCTGCCATTGATGACCGACTAGGCCATCCTCTGGTACATATGCTGCTGGAGCCATTAGTCCCAACAGATCCCATTACAGATGGTTGTGAGCCATCATGTAGTTACTAGGAATTGAACTCAGGACCTCTGGAAGAGCAGCCAGTGCTCTTAACCACTGAGCCATCACTCCAGCCCCCTACTTTGCTCTTGATTGGTCCCAAATGTTATCTATACACTTGAGGAGAAATCATGAAGTAGTTAACAAATGATCTGTAAATTTTTCCCAGTAGAAATTTTGGACAAAGAAATATGAAATATGGAAAATTCAGATGCAAATGTTAAAATACTCTAATTTTAAGTTGGCCTGTGAGTGGAAAGAGCAGGAAACATAGAAGCCATAGTTAATGGTAACAGCGAAGTGCCTTTATCATTTTTAAGTCTGCCAATCTTAAAATATTAGCTTAAAATGTCACTATTCCTTAGATTTTTGTCTTAATGGGCTTTTTCTTACTTTAAGGAAAATGCCATTAACTTACTCTTTTGTACTTTTAAAAATGTTTTTGGTTGTACACTTCAAATAATGTAAAGAAAGGAACGATTTGTGTGATCTCTTAAACAGATTCAATGTGCCTGCTTTCCGACTATACAGAAAATAACCCCCTTGATGACAAATTCATACAAGTATCCATTCAAACACTCAAGTGTTCCAGGCACTGTGTGAGAAGTTGGGGTGCCAGCACCAGCAAAAAAACACTCCAAGCTTCTAGAAAATCCCCAGTAATTCAAGGAAACACTCACATCAAGAACAATACATACAGCAGGTTTGGAAAAATCTACCAGTTCTAATAGGTTGGGTGACAAGGACACCCTTTAAGTAAGCTGAGAAGGTAGAGCAAAAGCGTACAAGGGACATTTCCTGTGTCCTAAGACCCATGTCTGTGGTATTGTGATTCCGCGAACTCAAATCCACAATGATAGCCTTTACCTCCAGAAGTTAGTGTCTAGCTTCAGATGGTCAGTCTCCCTGTGATAAAGTAAGTCTTTTCAAGATTTTATAAATGACCTTAAGCCTCACCTAAACCTGTAACTAAAACACTTCAGGTACTAAACATACTTCCTTATTTCATGTTACTTAATGAAAATAATTCTGAAAGTTTAAAAGATTTCTACAAGGGTGGTGAGATGGCCCGGTAGGTGAAGGGATTTGCTGCCAACCCTGGCAACCAGAATTCCATCCCTGGATCACACACAGCGGAGGGTGAGAATGGAACAGTCCCAATGCGGCACTAAGACAAGCACCCAGAATAAGTAAATATCTAGATCGGTGCACAAAGAGAGTGTCTATAATCAGATCTCATCTGATATACGCTAGAAGAACTACAAAGTCAAATATTATCACCAGCCTTTGTCTTATATAAGCTGATACTGGCTTTTCTGCCTTGGGCATCTTACCCAGAGTTAGAGCAAACTTCCTAAATTCTCCAGATTCCTGCATTTTTATGCACAACTTTGGAGATATCACTGAACCCAAGTTCATTTAATCACTGCTATCAAAGGGGACTCAGTGAACAGAAGGTTAGATAGAAGGAAAAAAAAATCAACAAAAAAAAAAACAAACAAAAACAAAACCAACCAACCAACAGAAAAAACCAAAGCTATCTTCACAAGCCAGCAAAACTGAGCCTCACAGAGCAGCATCACAAAAGATGCCTTAACAGAGCACTGAACTCCATTGGAGCTGTTGAGCGCTCCTATGCAGCCAAACTAACCTTGTCTTTTGCCAGGAGAAGCCCTCCTGGGCATCCTGTGCACTGAGATTGCAGCTGTTCACCACCATGCCCAAGTCAGGCAGTATCAGGGACTGAGACCAGGGCCTCCTGTCCACTAGGAAGCACTCTGCCAGGCCTGTTGCCCCTACTCTGCCTTTTCTTGCCCACTTCCCTTCCCTTTGGGGCATTCATTCACAGGGATATTATTTGCTTAGTAAGCTTTATTTGCTTAATATGGTGATCTTCAGCTGCAAGCATTTCCATGCAGATGGCATAGCTCCATTCTTCTGTATGGCTGGAAAGCATACCACTGTGTGCAGAACACCACATTTTCTCTACCCATCCCCCTATTGCACACCTAGCTTGTTTACATAGCTTAGCTATTGTGAGCCCTACAATAAACATTGATGTGCAAGTGTCTCTGTGATGTGCTAGCTTGGAGTCCTTTGGGCAAATACGCAGGAGTGGTAGACCTAGGTTACACGGTTGATCTATTTTTAATTTTTTTTTTTTTTGAGAAACCTCCATACTAGTTTCAGGTAGGCTCATTCATCTTCCCACTAAGAGTGTGCAGGAGTTCTTGTTGTTCACTGTGGTGGTTTGAATAAGAATGGCCCCCATAGGCTCATATATTTGAATTGTTAGTCATCAGGGAGTGGCACTATTTGAGAAGGATTGAGAGATGTGGCCTTGAAACCAACACCAGGCCAGTCTCTCTCTCCCTCTCCCTGTCTCCCTCCCTCTCTCCCACTCTTCCTCTCTCCCTCCTCTTCCCCTCCCCTCTCCTCCTCCCCTCCACTCACCTTCCCCCCCCACCCTCCCCCTCCTCTTCTCTCAGTGTTCAGATTGATACAGAGCTTTCAGCTGCTGCTCCAGCACAGTGTGCCTCTTCACAGCAATAAAACAGTAACTAAGACAGCCACATTTCCACTTACACAGTCCACATTGTTGGTTTCTTGGTGGCTGACATTCTGACAAGGGTGACAGATGGACTCTCAGCACAGTTTAGAATTGTACTTCTCCAGTGGCTGCTGAGGTTAAATGTCTCTTCACGTGTCTCTCAGTCAATTGTAGTTCATCTTCTGCAAACTGTTTGTTTCATTAGGCCATTTTTAATTGAATTGCCTTCTCATTTAATTTCTTTTTTAATTCTTTGCACATTCTTGATATCAACCCTCTGTCAGATGCATAGCTTTCTTTCCTGCAAAAAGATTTCAATGAAAATCTAAATTGTCATTGATAGTCTGCATAGTACAGTAGAAGTTTTTATTTTCGTTATCAGATTTATTATAAAACTTCTGTGTAGGCCATACTATTATCCTTGGTTTTTTTGAATACTATAATTGAAGTGGAAAAAAAAAGTGCTCCAGGCATGTCAGCTTGTGTCTGAAAGAGACCTGATTCCCTCAGCATGCCCAACCATTTAACATACTAAGCAATGTAGAAGGAAGTCCCCAAGCATAAAGACTTGATAATGACATCTTTAATTCCTACTATGTAACTTCTGTCTGCCAGTGTGCACATGAGATAATATTGATCCTATCCTAGATGGAGTAGAAGATGGGGAGGCACAGTTTATATAATAGGCAAGGTTTTGGTGACCTTAAAAGATAGGTTACCAGTGACACTTACCAAATTGGGCTCTGAGGTCAGACACTCTCTTAACATGTGCTGACATTACCACCATTTAAACTGGCAATTAGCTAATTCACATTCTTCTTTCCAATGCTCTTATTTTCTGTTCACAATAAAATTGTATAGCATCAAATTATGTCCCAATAAATTAGAATCTTTCAGTTGGAGATGGAACTCTGGTTGCCTTCTATCAACAAGCATTTTACAGACTAAACCTGACTTCTTACCATTGCGTTGATAAGTATTCATAGAGAAACCATGTGTGATAAGCTGAAGGGTCAGGCTACTACCATCTAAATAGAGAGAGCCTTCCTTCATGTTCTGTGTCCATCGTCATCATAACAAATAATTCATTATGTTGTTCTGAGAGTTAGTAACTAAAACCCACAGCTACTGCTCAATAAACATTTCAGCCACCATCCCCTTCTGTTGTATAGAAAAGCCGTCTCCTTTTCTCTTCAGCTCCATAACTCCTGTTTTCCTGTCAGTCAGCATCTATTAAACAACCATTTGTCAATATCTTCAAAACAAGGTTTCCAAATTCAAGCACGACACTCAAAAATAGGCACATACAGGATGTGCATCTGTCTTCTCTGTCTGCCTATGTCCACCAGCACGTAGAGAGTGTGTTGAGGTCTCCATAGTTATGCTTGTGGTCAATTAAAACCTAATACTCCTTTTCCTTGTTTTGGCTCTCAATTAAGCTCCACTCATCCAGGGTTTTCCCCCCCCTAATTAAATATAGGATGTTATCCTTCTTTTCAATAAGTGTCAACCCATCATGCTAAGAAATAGACATTTTTGGAACTTGATTCTGTCACCCAGTGAATTGCTGATCTTTCCTATGTTGTCTGCAGGTTTAGTAAGCAAGCCCCTCGACTTCTCCCAGGTAATTGATACAATTGTTGAATTGGACAGACCTGAAAATAGAGCTTTGTGGATAATTCCCACAAACTTCATGGCAAGTTAATGACAACCAACTCAATCCTTCCCTTGTGGGTCTGATCAGTTCCCAGTTCATCTAATTATGCTCATCCCACCCACATCGCCTTCCCTCCCTAAATGACATCAAATGGAGGTTTTGTCATGCTTTACATTTCTGTTTGTGACAACCCCCTTACCCATCATAATATAATCCAAGAAAGGAAATGCGTTTCATTTAAATGATCCGTTCTTGTGATCCTATGCTGGCTTACAATGACTAATTAGTGTCCCCCAAAGGAAATGGCTCTTTGACCACAAATATCACTTTAGGTAAGTCATTATCCCTCTAAGACTGCTAAGACTGTTCCCTCTTAATTAAAAATGGGCAATGCTTTTCGCTTTCCTCAGAGATGGTTGTAGGATAAAATTAAATGAAGCATTTCAAAATTCTAACACCAGGGTTTAGTTTCAAATACAAAACCGTCACACGCTGTAACAGTACATTCTCTGAAAACTAGCTAAGTCAGTCACGTGTTCAGATGGCTTTGAGGGATGGGATTGACCAGAATAATTTGGTGATTGGTGTTAGAGAGCAGACACCCTCCCCAGTTCCACAGGGCACTCTCAACCTTTAGGAATCCACGTCAGTCATGGGGGTGGAGGGGTGCAGGGTGGGGCTCCATCAGCTATCACAGTCTCCTGGCTCCCAGCTACATTAGTCATTTTTAGCACAGTGGTGGGGAAATGGTGGGAAGGCGGTAAATTCAAAGGGTTTCTCAAAACTCAACTGTGCAGTGAGATATCGTTAGAGTGACATTTTCAGTACAAGTGAGAGATCTGATCCTTCTGGGATCGCTCGCTCAGAGCGTTTTAAAGGAGAAGACACAAGACTAAACCCGTCCTCCTACACTAATCACTTCAGGAATGGTTTCTCTAAAAGCAGCAGCGATGCTAATGTAAGGCAGAGGCAAGTCAGTCAGACTGCCTGTGTCAACTCCATCCCATTAGGAGCGAGATCAATTTCCTCAGACTCCTGACTCCAAACTCACCTTTTGACAAAAATAACAAAATAGAAATTCAGGAGGAAATGACATCTCAGTTACAGAGGAGTTCCAGGTGATGGAAAGTGCCTGAAAGGAATGGGGAAATTGGGCAGAATGAAGAGGTCAAGCTTCCAGTCCCTCTGTCCCCTCGCTCTCACCTCCTCCAGGTTCAAGGAAAAGTACAAAGAATTTGGCTGTTTAATTCAAATCAAGACCATTTTAAATTAAAAATGAGATCTTTTTAAATTCTCATTTAAATATCTACAAGAATTGAGGGCACTGACAGCCGTGTCAGCATGAATCACGGAGTTGCTCTTGAAACAGGAATTTGCAGTTACAGGGAACTTGAAAGGAGAAAATACTTTTTCTGGGTGGAAAAGTATTCAACTGAATTTCCTGGGTCCATATCTTTTTCTGAGAAATGTGTTTCTTCCAATCTGGGTCTATAAATGGGCTTTTGATTACATATGTGTTTTAAGATCATAGGTTCATAGACCCCCAAGTGGGAGAGCGATAGCTTACTGCTCCCAAAGCCACCTGTGGTCAGGACCACATCTGAGTGGTCAAGCCCTCTCTAGCTTTGCAGGTAAGCTCTGCTCATGCTCCTTAGTCAAAATGAGGCACAGTATCCTTCCAACGTGACAATGTTAGGAAACTCAGACGCAGCTTGCTCTACATCCTCAACCTTACATGCCACCCAGATCCATCATGCTACCCAGGATTGTTTAAGTTCATAGGTGTACCAAATTACCCATTAGGTTATAAGAGGTCACTAACCACTGATACTGGCTCACAAAATATAGGAAAGGGAATATAAGGAATATTATTTTGTGGCATGGACTGTGTGTGTGTGTGTGTGTGTGTGTGTGTGTGTGTGTGTGTCTGTGTGTAAAAGTCCAGGACCATCTCAGGTGCCAGCCCTCCTCTTCCACCGTGTGTGGGTAGGGCAGGACCACTTTGTTGATCCCTGCTCTGTTTACCATGTTAGTTTCCTGCAGTTCTGTCTCCAAGTCCCATCACTGCAGAAGTGCCCTGGGGAAACTGACAAGTGCTGCTATGGTTGGGTTTTCAGTGCGTTCTTGGGATTCAAACTCAGGTCCTCACACTTGCACAAGTTCTTACCCACCAAGTCACTTCCAGAGCCTTAACTTTTGTTTTTTATTCTTTTCTGAGCTTGAGCCATTCCTTTAAAATGACTTCCCTTCCAAGAGTTTTGTGAGAACTCTAGGAAAACAGTAACATGATTCCCAAGGAACATGACACACGTGTTGTATATAAACAAAGATAATGACTTCCGTCATTAAGGTTGTGTAGTTTGAATGAGGTACCAAAGTCTTCCAGGTTGGGGAGGTGTATGTTAGATGCCATTTCAATAATTCTTTAGGGAAGAAAGCATTCATGGTGCAAAAACTTAGCTCTCACATTCTACCTGAGTCTCAGATGCAGCTGTGAATAAGGTGACATGGAACAGTCACTTTAGTCCCCTGGTGACTTGGACTTATATCATAGATGACATTCTGCATGACAAATACACAGAGCAGGGTAGCATCAGAGAATGGGAATCTCCAGAGACGAGAAGCTGGAAATGGTTCTGAAGTCAAGAAGATCTGGAAGAGCAGGAGATCTTCTGCATGGTGAGTGAAGCTTTGAGCTCTTCCTGGTGAACAGTTCCTATGACAGGGCCTAGGAGTAGAGAATCAACCATTGGTTGCATGAAAGGAGCCCATAAGATTCCAGAAAGCTAAAAATATGCAGCAATGGAGAGACTGGCATAACATTGTGGAGTGATACAGGGGTCCAATCATTTGGGACCTTTGACTGACAGCTTAAATGTATTACATCATAAGACATTTGGTGAACGGCACCTCCACTGGCATTGAAAGGCTTCTCTGGATGTTTTATGATTTTGAACAAGGAAAAAAGATACATTTGGAAGGAGAAGGACACAAAATAATCCAGGCAAATAAAGATATTAATGAAGCAAAGAAATAGGCAGGAGAAGCAGCTCTGCTTTGGAGATGGGACCAATACCACTTTGGGATGGTTTTGAAAATCAGTAGGTGCAGGAGGGAGGCGATGGGATTACAGAAACACCGGCTACCTCAGAACTCGCTGGAGGGAAAGACTCTGTTTATTAAGTGAAAAAGACTTGGAAAAAAATATGCTGCAACACTTAACACATTACGTTTGGTATGCTGGGATGTCATCTGGGTAGAAACAGCCAACACTTAAGACAGAAAGACTTCGATTAGGCACGGAAATACAGAAATGTTTGGCACAAAAATAACATTCTGAGCCACAAGACTGAACGAAATTACCAAGTGTGAACATGAAAAATGAGGGGGGAGAATCCTGAGGCTCAGAGTGTAGACTTGAAGTATTCAAGAAGATGATGAGTTAGGAGAGTCTGCCGAAGAAAGCTAAGGATAGACAGCCTCCCTGGGGTATTAGTGTGTTAGCAGTAGTATTGTGTGTGTGCATGTGTGTGTATGTGTATGTATGTATGTGTGTATGTATGTATTTGTGTGCATATATATGCACACATGCCCACCTAAGTATACACATGTGTATGTGAATATATATACATACATATATATTTATATATATATATGTATATGTGTGTATGTGTAATAGAAATGAGTATACAGTGAATGTGGGCATGTGTATATGTATGTATATTTCTTTCACTAAACCTAAGAGGTTATTTCCAGTGTATCATGTCTTCAAATACTATGGTGAAAGCTAGCAGGATGAAAAGGCGCTCTTGACCTTCAGGCGCTGTACTAAGGTCTCTCATAGCATCTATAGGAGCCATCTCCGTGGTGGGGTGAGAACTAGACTGAAGTAGGTAAGCATAGAAGCAAAGGTGCTCTTTTGAAGGACTTAGGGCTGAGAAGATTTGGGAGCTGAGTGACAGCTGGAAGGGGGTGTGGGCAAAGTTGTCAGATCGAGCAAATCAAAATACCGCATGTGCAATTAAATTTTAATTGCAGATACAAAGTGAATAAATTGTTTAGTGTATGTCCCATACACTACTGGGGACATAAATATGCAAAGCATGATCCATTACAAAATTGAAGGCATACTTATCCTAAAGTAGAAGACCCCGGGTCCCAAAGCACAGCTGAGAAGTCCTTGTTTCTGAGGGAATCTCAGGTACAGGCTCTGGCTGCTTTTATTCTGACCGTGTGAGTGCTGAGCACAGCCAGTGTAGGCAGAGAAGGAAACATTACAGGAGAAAGAGGGACTGGACGGAGCTGAAGCTCCGATGAGGAGGGAATGGAGACTCAACCAGGCCTCAACACTGAGAGCTAGACTTCTTCCCAGAAAGAAGGTTCAAGAGAGGATGGAGAAGGCAGGCAAGAATGCAAGGAGGCACACCCCATCTTCTTTATGAAACAGACAGCAAGCACCTATGGCAGACACGGGCTGAAAAGGCAGAGATTCTACACTCCAATTAATGTGAGGAAATATTTTTTTTCTTTTAAATATATGAAAGAGGAAACTATTTTGCAAAAATGTAAATGTTGTAAAGAATACTCTCAGTGACTTGAGTTGCACAGAGAAGAAAGACTTCACAGATGAGCAGCTACTAGACAAAACAAAGTCAATATCTGGGGCCAGGATGAAGATGGCTCCGTGGTTGGAAACACAGGCTGCTCTTACAGAGGACCAAGGTTCAGTCCCAACTGTGAGGTCAGGTTGCTGGCAACAGACTATAACTCTAGCCTTCAGATATCTGATGGCTCTGCACTTGTTGGCAAATAACTCTACATAGACAAATAATTAAAAATAGTAGAAACACATCGTTAAAAATTAAATTTTGTTCCACCCATGAAAGTACTTAAATTTAGCATTTTATTATTTTTAGTAACTCCACTTAAGGATTGATTTATTAATTCACTCTACAAATACATATTGGGTGCCTACTGTGTGCAAGGACTGGATAGATGGTGAATTAATAATGCCCAGGCTGATGTTTAATTAACAAGAAGAACCTTACAGAAATATTTGACACTCAAATTAATATCAGATATATTCATTTGACTAATGCTATTACAATTACAGTTCATAGCTAATGGCATTATCGGGCTATTATCACAAAGCATTACCTCTCTTCTGAAACTCATTTCCATGATAATTCATTGAAATCATCAAGAGGACACACTATCTTGATGGGTTTTCCCTCCGACACTCTTCAGAAGAATGAACCCACCCTTATAAGAGAGCCAGTCATGTCAAACCTCGTCCAGGCCCTTCTCCCTGCCTGTTCAGGTGAACAATGCCTCGTGATTTCTCCAACAGTTCTGAAAGATGCGGCGTCCCTTCCCCGGAAACAGCAACTCGACTTCATTTTTATCCACAATTCCCAAGAACTGGAAATGCAAATTGAAGCCGAAATGCAGGGCAAGTAGAGAGCGGGGTTGAGCTGTGAGTGGATATGAGGCCGATTTCAGTTCATCTGCTCACTCAACAAATATTGATTCTGTCTCCTTTGTTTGACTTTAGGCAAACAGCTCAGCCCTTCTGTGCCTCTGTTTCCTTGTCAGTAAATTAAAGGAAATAATAATTTGAGTTTCTATTAGATAACTATGAAAAAAATGATAGAAAAGTCAAAGTTAGAATACAGTTGTTAGGTATTATTTCCTTCAGGTATCATGAAAATTAATGTGTTTTAAAAATTAACTCAGGTAGGCGAGCTATGAATCTCAAATGAAGCATTTAAATCAGGTTACTGAAAGGAGAAAGGAAAGAAATTAACATTTATTAAGTGTCAGTTATAGTCAAGCCTTGCTGTATGCATTCCACAAAGATATTATTTCACTAAATCTCCACAAGCCTTTGGGGGCAGATATTTGTAGCCCCAACATATATAAGAAGAAAATGAGTTCAGAAAACATATGAGTTACCAAGATCATATAGCCATGGGGGATTTTTTCCAATGCTCTCTTCTCTGCCCAGGGTTTATTTCCCGGGGTGCAGAATCTGGTCCACCTTGGAGAATGACTTGTACATCTCGTTAATTGTGCATTTCTTAAAACCACATACACACACACACACACACACACACACACACCTACACACACATACACATACATACACCACACATACACACACACACACATGCACACACACACATACATACACACACATACACCACACATACACACATACACACACATGCACACACATACACATACATACACACATACACACACGTACGCACACACACATACACCCACACATGCACACACATACACATACACATACATACATACACATACACACACATACACCACACATACACACATACACACATGCATACACATACACATACATACATACACATACACACACATACATACACACACATACACCACACATACACACACACGCACACATACATACACCACACATACACACATACACACACGCATGCACACACACATACACCCACACATGCACACACATGGGGTGGAGGGAGACAGTGTACCTAAAATACATCAGGGTATACACCCATTTCAACTTATTTCAACAGTCGCAGGCACCTGCTCGCTCTCTAGTCCTATCAAATAACTTTTCAAAAATAATAATGAAGTCTAAGAGTTGGGATCCACCTGCCTTTCAAAGACATTCCAAAAGATGGTATAGCAAAAGTTTTCAGTTCTCTTGCCCTCCGAATGAACTAGTAGCTAATACAAGGGGGATCACAGCAACATCACCCCAGAAAGGACAGAAATTGGTTTACAATGTCAAGGATGGGAGGTGGCATGTGAGATTTCATCATGTATGTCTGAGGTATACCTTGGTATACCTTAGTGGAGCTAGGGAATGTAGACCTTGGAGCCATCTTGTTCTCTTCATGGCTGGGGAGAGGGTAGTGGAGCTTCAGTTACAACAGGACAGATTTATAATTAACACATGCATTCTAAGGTGCAGCTGCAAGGTTGCTAGTGACCTACGGATGCAGCGGTGCAGGTAGCAAAAACCCAGCACTGGATCATTGGATTAATCACAGATGGTTTTTCCAGTGTTCTGCTGTGAAGGTAGTATATGCATAACTAAGGCCACTTATAAAGGAAGGTGGTGGCTGGGATTGAAAACGTGGTGGATAAAAAAGCTGCTGGGATGGCTCAGCAGGTAAGGACAGTTGCCACTCTTCCAAGAGACCTGAGTTTAGTTCTCAACACCCATGTCACCATATCTATGACTCCAGCTCCAGGGGATCTGCCACCCTCTTCTGGGCTCTGTGGGTTCCCTCCCCCACACACGCTAAAAGTAATGTTTAAATCTAAAGTTGATGGACAAGTTATTCACATGAATGTTCTTTTCTTTTCTTTTTTGTTTGTTTGGTTTATTTTTTTTTTTTTGAGGGTTTTTTGGTGGGGGGTGTCTTTTTTTTTTCTTTTTCTTTCTTTGTCTTTTTTCAAGACAGGGTTTCTCTGTGTAGCCCTGCCTGTCCTGGAACTTACTCTGTAGACCAGGTTAGCCTTGAACTCAGAAATCTGCCTGCCTCTGCCTCCCAAGTGCTGGGATTAAAGGCGTGCACTACCACTGCCCGGCATGAATTTTCTTCTGGTAGTTTTCTATTTGTGCCTGTGAATAGATCCTAAAGATTATGTGTGTATAGATAGTTGGAGAATAGGATTCTAGAGACTCACTGCCAAATCAATACAGGCATGTCCGGTCCTTTCTTTTCACTTTCCCATAAATAATACTGTGAGTGTTGGTGTCATTGGCAGTCCCAGTTGCAAAAAATGAAAGAAAACATTAAAAGCCCATATTTAACAACTGTTTGGGTAGGATTCATGGTATGTTGTGTGCACACACCCCTTTCCTTTCTTGCAGAATGTTTAGACTGGCACTGGTTTTCAGTGTCACAAACGTTACCAAGGTGAGCTTATTTGTGTATGCCTTAAGAACATCTCTTACTGTCTCCTAAGAACGGACTCCTAGAAATAGGATTGTTTGTCAGTGAGGCTGAAAGTCTTAGACTTCACAGACATAAGACTGCCTCACATGGCTGTGTCGATTGATCGTGATGGCACTGGATGATTCCTGTTCTCACCTAGGGCCAGACCATCTTATAAAGTTTTTCTATTGACTTCTCTGCCAGCTTCTTGTTCTCTCCAACCTCAGAGCTGATTCTCCAACCAGGCCCCAGGTTATCAGATTTCCTCCCTCCTTCCTCCCAGGAATCAGATAACCCAAGCACAAGTAGGTATTCAGAAACAGCTGCCAATCAAAGGGCACAGAACTTCCCTTCCTGTAAACCATATAGGGAAGGACACCTCCTCTGCCCCGTGCACAGATCCCTCCTCATAGCCCTCATCTTGTTGCTGTCTGCCTTTCCCTCTATGGCATTAATAAATCTTTCAATAAATCTCTTTATAGAAATTCTCATTGATGTCCCACTTCAACCCCAAACCTAAAACTTTCATCTAGCTATTAATTTCACATGGGCATCATATTCTTATTTTTGCCAATGCAAGTACCAGAAGATTAACTTCCATTGTTTCTTCCTACTATTTGGGTTGTGCAGTTGAAAGCTCTGATATCCTTGGAGCATCGATACTGCACTTGTCTGTCACAAAGCTCTGAGTCACAGTCTTTGTTCACTTTTCTTGTTTCAGTTTTGCTGCCCTCCTAAGATAACTACGAAGAGAAGCCTAACTCTTTTCCTTATATGACTTATGCGTATTATCTTTGGTCATCTTCATCACTAAGATTTTTCTAGTTTTGACTGACTATTTGGCTTCTAGAGATGTTTGTTCCACTGACCTACACGCTCACACTTACTGAGCAGTTTCCATGACAATTATTATTGTAGCATTCATCTTTGCATGTGGAATTTTCATGGCTGAATTTTTTGTCTCTTTAGTGTACCTGAGAACGTGTGGAGAGAAACACTTTCTAGACCCCTTCTCACCTTCTACCCTGTTCAGGAGAGTGTCTCTCTGTCTGTCTTATTGCACACTCCAAGTTAGATGGCCTACCAACCTCCAGGAGACTCTCCTTGGCCTCCCTCCTCACCTATGGCAGGGCCAGGACTGTGGATATATGGCACCACACACACAGAGGATTTTTATATGGGACCTCTGGCATTCTGATGACCAGGCCCCCATGATGGGCACATTTGCCCTCTGTGCCATCTCCCACTCCCGTGGTTAAACATTGCTTTTAATTTTCTCACCCACATGAGCTATATTTGGATTTCAAAGGAAATATATAACTTCCTTAAAATAACCAACATTTACTGTGTTATTCAATGTATGTTAGGAAAAGCTGGTTAAACAATCCTGCCGCTCTAGGATGCCTTCTTTAAATTGATTTGTGATACAGTGTGGACGCTCGGTTCCTAAGTGATGTTAGGGACTGCTACAGGATATCTGTGGTTCGGGCTCCTCATGGCCACCTCTCATTCTGATCTTCCCAGCACTCAATGCTATAATATAGATTTCATGTCCGATGTTTCCAATCATCTTTGATTTATGATTATTCTTGATTTGTTGGTTCTATATGCTTTGTGATTTTACTTATAGATAAATTTTAGAATCAATATATCTATTTTCCCCAGTCATCCATTCTTAATCTTTTACCCAGCCCCTTTTACTTAAACAAAATAAGTAAAATTAAACTTTAAGAAAAATATGTTCCACCGACATGGAATAAAGTTACTTTTAAAAGAAATCTATTGAGTCACTGAGGACCAAATGTGGGGCCTTATAGCATGCTGGGTTGGCACTGTACCATTAGGTACCTCAGCTCTTGGAACGCTTTAGTCTGTTCAACGTTTGTTAATTCCCTTTAGCAATATTTTGTTTCCTCTATCTGTACACTAAACATTTAATGTTACATATACTATAAGAATGCTTTTTTTCTTTTTGCTTGTCATGAACTGACTCATTCTCTCTCTTACAACTTGCTGAAAGGTTTCTGCCGAGCCACACTAAGATGGCTTTTGTTTACATCTGCTCAAAATTTCTCAAATTTTCTTAGTAAGTTTGAGGGTATTCTAATCAATTGCCAATTAACTTTGCAGCAAAATAATCCCCTCTTCAAACAAATGTGATGTTTTACATTTTTAGAACAGTGTGCAATGGAAAAAGAGACAAATGCGTGCAGACACACACCTGGTGGCACATGGGGCACTTAGTAGTGTGCAGCTGTACTCAGTGGCTCATGATGCATGGGCTCATGGAGGTCAGAAGACAACTCCTCAAAGGTGGTCCAAGCCTTCCACCTTGTTGAAACAGGGCCTCTTGTTCTTTTCTACTGCAGTATAGCATACATAATGCAGGCTATCTGATCTGGGAGCTTCCAGCTGCCCTCCTGTCTCTGCCTGTGTCTCTGTAGAAATGCTGGGATAATGGGTGTGCACCACTATCTTCATCTTTTCACCTGGTTAAGGGTTGACCATCAAGATTCCATGGCATGAGCTTTGACATGGAGCCATCTGCCCGGCCCCTGGGTAAATATAATATTTTGTCCTTATTTCCAGTTTTTATATTTTTTTACTTTACGTCACTTTTCCGGAGTAACAAAGTCACCAGAAGACTTTCACACTTTGCCTTGCTATAAATATGGACCTGTCATATTTTCCTCTTAAGTGTGCTTGAGAGTTTATACAAAGTCGTAAGCTTTGTCATACGCAATCTTCCTTCCAGCATTTGTACAAAGCACATTAAATTGTGTTCAATAATTACTGAACAGCTCTTGATACCACCTTATGATCCATCGCTGTTATACATCTAATTACTAAGTCTTCAGCATGAAATCACATGTGTATAACAGAATAAACAGCGCTTGGCAGCACGATGACCCTCCTGTTATGTTCCGGAAGAGTCCAGAGAAAAGCTCCAGTTCTCCCGTGATAGGAGGAGGTTCATCAGGACCCTAATGCCTCCTCCGATTGGCAGTAACATGTTCACCTATGGAGTATGATGAGGCTTCATGACATGCTCACATGGTGGGAGGTTCAAGTCAAACTAATCAACAGGCCCAGTCTTTTATGTGCTTATATCTTTGTGCCAAAACAGTGCAAATCCACACAGTTAACAACTTCGAGCTATAGAATTCACTACATTTTTTAAAAGACTTATTTATTTATTTATGTATATAAGTACACACTGTAGCTGTAAAGATAGTTGTGAGCCTTCATCTGATTGTTGAGAATTGACTTTTAGGACCTCTGCTCGCTCCAGTCAACCCCACTCACTCTGGTCAGCCCTGCTCACTACGGTTAACCCAGCTTGTTCAATCCCTGCTCGCTCCAGCCTAAAGATTTATTTATTATTATTATACATAACTACACTGTAACTGTCTTCAGATGCACCAGAAGAGGGCTTCAGATCTCATTACGAGTAGTTGTGAGCCACCATGTGGTTGCTGGGATTTGAACTCAGGACCTTCAGAAGAACCGTGCTCTTACCCACTAAGCCATCTCACCAGCCTAGAATTCACTACTATTAAGTACAGCATCAAGTCATGCAATCATCTCTATGACTTATCCTTCCAAACTGGAATCCTTCCTTCATGACCAATATCTTCCCTTTTCCCACCTTCTCTTTCCCCGCAAACCTTTGTTAACCACCATGTTGTTCTTGATATTCTACCTTGACAACTTGATTTTGCATGGGAGAGTTTCATATGTAAGTGAGTTTGTGTACTGTATATCTCTCTTGGTCCTTTGCTTATTTTACTTAGTGCAATACCCTTCAGATTCACACCTACTGGTGCAAATAATGGATTTTTCTCCTTTTGAAAGGCTGAATAGTATTTCATTGGGAATCCATTTTCAAATTCTTTCATACATTATGCATAATTTGGTGGATTTTATGTCTTGAAAATTATAATTAGTATTTGGATTCGTATAGGAACAGGAGAATGCAGACATCGCTTCAACATGCTGACTTCAGTTCCTAGTTGGCACACAGGAGTGCTACTGAGAGGATTGTAATGAGCTCCACAGTGTTGTCCATTTCAATTGCACTAACTTACATACCCACCCACAGCGTGCAAGTCCTCGTTCCTTGGGTCCCCACCAGCCTGTTATGATCTTCCCTGTTTTTCATCCAGTCATTCTTATAGATGAGAAGTGACACTCAATTTTGCCTTTAATTTTTACCTTTCTGGTAATTATTAATTTAGTAAATTACTGTTGTAGTTAGTAATTAGTAAATATCTGTTGGCATAGTTTTCCACATCAGTTTCTTGCTCTAGCCTTCATGGAACCCCTTCTAGCTTCTCAGTGCTGATCTACTCCTTGTCTATCATCACTGACCTTGTGTGGCTAGCTCATTTATTTGGTGACGCCCAGCTTGACATGGCTGCTGGGCCCTGTCGTTGGATGCTAACCCTGAGGTGCTTTACCCCCGACTCTTCTCGCAACCCACACCCACACCGTGCTTTTTATTGGTGTAAATAACTCTCTCCAAGCCCCTCTGCAGGATTTTTCACTTTGAAGTCATCTTTGCCTCCAGTTTTCCTTCTTTATCCTTTGTCTTGTTGTTTGTTTGTTTGTTTTATAATGGCATCCTCTTTTTACTCCCATGATTGCCATTTTAAGATTTCACCTTCTGCCTCCTGCAAGCAACAGTTCATAACACGGATTGTAGCCATGTTTCTTAGACCCATATTGCCCTCCCTTTTTTTTTCCTACTCACTCATCCTCAGAAGAAGAGTTTTAGAGAGACAGGCATTTTGCCAGTTGAACATATGTGAGAACATTTTTGCTTGAGTCTATAGTTAAAGCACCCCCATTAAAACCCAAGCTACTCTAAGAACCTGGCTGCTAAGCTGAAGGGAGACCTTATATGCACCATTGCTGAGCTCCCAGGCCCCATCCTGACCAGAAGGAAGTCTGAAGCGGGTAGATTGAAGCATGCATGGAGATCTGGGCAAGCAAGAAGCCATGCTTCCTGGTGTGGCACTTCCTTTATGTGCTCTATCCCAATTATTGTTGTCCTGTGAATCATGGGTTTGGTCTTCCCAGTGTAGCTCAGAAACAGGCAACTCAGTACTGAATACCACGTTATGGTTCATCCATGAGGACACCTCCTTGTTCCAAAAATAAGAAGGAAGAGGAAGGGAGAGGGAGAGGAAGAAAGGGAAGGATCTGAGTTTCCTTCACTATTGTGAAGACAAAACAGTGACCAAACACAGCTTACGGGAGGGAGAGGTTCATTTCAGCTCTCAGGTCATGTTCCATTGATGAGGTAAGCCGATGCAGGGCCTGGAGGCAGGCACTGAAGCAGAGAGCATGGAGGAGCTACACTTACTGACTTGCCATGGTTTGCTCAGTCACTGTTCTTGTACAGTCCAGGACAATCAGTCCAAAGATGGCATGTCCCCAGTGGGCTGGACCCTCTTACAACTATTAGTGATTAAGAAAATGATGAGCCAAACCAACGGGAAACAGCTCCTCAAGTGACTCTCCCTCTAGACAAATGAATTTAGTTTGTACCAAGTTGACAGAAACTAACTAGCACAGGGAAGAAGAAAGGAAGAGAAAAAAGGAGGGAATGAAGAAGGGAGGGAGAGAGAGAGGGAGGGAGGGAAGAAGGAAAGGAGGGGGAGGGAGGAAAGAAGAGAGGAAGAGAGGGAGAGAAGGAGGGGGAGGGAGGGAGACAGGGAGGGAGAAAGGGGAAAGGGGGAGGGGAAGGAGGGAAGGAGGGAGGGGGAGGGGAAGAGAGGGCACTGATAATCCAATACTGATGTGAGAGAGTAATAAAGATATCAAAGTGACCTTGATCTCTGCAGTTGAAGCTCACTCTTTTACCTTCTACTTATCCCATTGTTGAAGCAACTTCCCACTGTTCCCAAAATAGAATATATGGCTAAAACAAGCACTCACGACCTGGGGTGGATGGCACAACTTCTCAGACACAGCAAGACCATGTGGAGGTGAAGGTTGTGCTCTGAAATAGCTTAAACCAGCTAGGTTTATGGGTGCAGGATTAGTGTTAGCAAATCAGCATGGTGACTTCTGGTTTGGATACAGAGGAGGACATGGTTGGCTTCTTGGGGAGTCGCCCTGATCTTTGGCAGGAATGTGAAATCTGTTGGGCTGAGGCTGTGGCAGAATGTAGCTGCTTTGTCTCATCAGAGAGCCAGTCATGTGAGCATTTATGCTTCCCCTGTGGGTGGAGAAGGCGTCTAACAAGAACCAGAAAATGTGTGCGTCAGCCTTTGAAGCCTTTTGAAACCCAAAGACAAAGCAGAAAAGGACATTTTGTTTCTTATGATACGGAGCCTGTGACTAGAGAGGAGTCGTTTTGTTTTTGTCTTCTGAATAGTGTCGCTGTTTGGGGTGTAAGTGTGCCAACCTATACGCTTTCCATTCAAATTTCCAAGCTGAGAATTGTTCTAAGAACTTCATCTGCCTTGAAAATGAGTCTCAGAATTTGAGGAGGGGCCTTTTATGAATGGGGTGCTTAGGGAAGAACCTGAGGCAAACTATTTCCAAGGCAGTCAAGCAGATCAAGCCCTCCTCTGAGTGCTAATGGTAGGAGTTGCGTCAGGCATCTACAAGGACTATCAACATGCAGAGCAGGAGCTGTCTGCTGAGTGGTCACTTTCCCCGCCCCCACAGCCATCACGCATCAACCTGCAGGGTAAATAGAGGAACTGTCTACAGGAGTTTGTAGTCTCTGTCTCTGACATGGCCAGGATAACTCCAGGAAAACAGCAATATTGTAACAAGTGCGTATGAAGTCCAATACTCCAGAAGAGTTGCCATTTTCCTCACTAATTCAAAAACATCTCTTAAGCAACTTGGAGTGGCTACTTCTTGGTACCCAAAATTTTCTCTAAAATTGGTTTCAATGAACAAATAAACTGAGGTTAGCAAGTGTTCTTGAGGGAGATGCTGAACAATGCCAAATATTTTGAATGTTCTTTTAGCTCAGCAGTAGAATGGTCCCTATCCACCAGCTTGACCTGTTACTAAAGCGAGCATTGAGGTTCTCTGTGAGCATTTCCGGGTACCACACTCTGAGAAGCCACCAGACTCCGGGAGCACTCCTCCTCCTGTTCACTTCTGGCTCTCCTACACTGCGTGCCTGAGAAGTTTCCTCAGTGCCCTCCGGGACCTAAAGTCTTCACTTTGCCTCCCTTTGCAAGGGTGCTCCTGACTTCAATCAGCCCCTAGAAATGTCAGATGAAAAAAATGGCCCAAATGTGAATTACGACAATAAAAGTTTATAAGCTACTAAAATAAAGTTATAGTGCTAAGAGCTGAGTCAACTGACGATGGTAAATGGAACATTTTACAGCCAGTCCTGAGATAATGATTTAAAAAGAAAAAGAAGAAGAAGAAGAAGAAGGCACACAGAATATGAAGAAAAAACTGACAGGAAACAAGGCCCAAATTTAGTGTACAGTACCTGGCTTCTGTGTGAGCGTTCTCTCAAGGGGGCAGGGAGGTGATGGTCTGCTGCTTACAGAGGGAGGGCCTTTTAGTACCCAATTCTTTCCAGGCACTGGCTCTTTGATTCTTGTAAGAGTGCACTGAGAAAGGTGCTGTCATGTTTCTTGGCTGGAGAAACTGAAGCCTAAGCCTTCCACATGCTTGTTCAATCACAAAAGGTATTCAATAGTACATAATATTTGAGTTCGAAAGTCGGCCTTAAACTCAGGCACTTTTACACTTTCCTACACCCAATGTGCCCTACCACCACCACTACTGAAAAACAAGTATTTGAATAAACCAACCTGTAGCTCTTTGGAGGACTGTCCAACCTGAGGCTTGATTCTATCCCAAGCTACCAATCCAGGCAAGGGTTCTGTTTACGGTGGTGCTAACCACAAAAGTCAGCTTTATCCAGAGTGTTAAATCAGAATGCATAGGAAAACCGGGAGGCTCACGTGTAAATCAGCATTATTTTAAAAAGACAAGTGCTTAAAACATGTAAGCAGAAATACAGAGCGAGGCCTGAGGATGTAAGTTTCTAGGGCCAGCTACTCAAGGAGGACAAAGCGGGAAGACACACAAAGTTCAGGGACTGTGTGGACTGCACAGTGAGTTCAAGGCTAGCCCAGTAACTTTGTGAGAACGTCAAAATTTTAAAAAAAAAGAAGAAAAAAATAAAAGAGCCTAAGGATGTAGGTTACTGGTAAGGAGCTAAGGATGTAGGTTACTGGTAAGGAGCTAACGATGTAGGTTACTGGTGAGGAGCCTGCTTAGCATGTGCAAGCAGGTAGACAGACAGACAGAGAGACAGACATACAGATAATGTAGGTTACTGGTGAGGAGCCTGCTTAGCGTGTGCAAGCAGGTAGACAGACAGACAGAGAGACAGACATAAAGATAATATAGGTTACTGGTGAGGAGCCTGCTTAGCGTGTGCAAGCAGGTAGACAGACAGACAGACAGAGAGACAGACATACAGATAGATAAATACAAAATAATTAAGAATTAGAATAGGCAATGCAGCAATTTAGTAATTTTTTAATTAACCCTATTTACAAAATGTTTAGGGAATAGCTTGGCATTTCCACTTATTTCCTCTAATATCTTGGTAACATATCCTCCCTTCTGTGTCCCCCACATTCCTGAATACCACATCGCAGTGATTTCTGTCCATGCCCTCTGTGTCCCCAATGACAGATGGAAGTGTGCTGCCCTGCCCAGGGGACTTGATTCTGTCTCCTAAAAGGCTGTTATTTGCTGTAATTGCAAAATCTCTTAGAAATATGATGTTTTACCTCTAAAGATATTTCAAAATTTATATTCTTCTCCCTCATTTGACTTTGTTATAATATAAAGATAGTCTTTTCAATTACTTATTATGGGCCAAAATTCATGCTCCAAGAAGAATTAATGTCATGTTAATTCTCAGACTTCACGTGCTCTGTGCACGCCTCTTACTCCAGCCAGAGAAACACGATGATAAAAATGGTATAATTGTGTGACACGTGAAGTGCCGGAGTGAAATGGAAAGGATGGAAATATGATTGGGATATTAATTCAAGAGAAAAATAAAATAGCACCATTTGAATTGGCTTAGTGGGATAGCTTAGGTCTTCTGAAAATCAGTGGGATGATAATTCATCTTTTCTTGACCTACACTCCAACTCCAACTCCCCCATTTAAGTATAGCTGAGTGTTTAGTCCCTATACATGGTTAGAGAGGGGAAGAGAGAAAGAGAGAGACAGAGAGAGACAAAGACAGAGAGAGACAGAAACAGACACAGAGACAAAGAAACAGAGAGAGACAGAGAGAGACAAAAGAGACAGACAGAGACAGAGACAAGCAGAGATGCAGAGATACAGAGAGGCTAAGAGACATAGAAAGACAGAGACAGACATAGATACAGACACATACACAGATACAGAAACAGAAATGCTGAAAAAGCAGAGAAAAAATGGGGCTGCAAAATTCATTCCCAAACACACAGAAAAATCCCCAGTGCAACCTCTCATATTCATATGAAGGCATCATCATGTCAAAATAGCAATGGAAGCAGGCATTTCCTTTACAAGGGTACATAAATGAATATGTTGGAAAAAGGCTGGAGAGGTGGCTTAGTGGCTGAGAGCACTGGGTGCTCTTCCAGAGGATCTGGCTTTGATTCCCAGAACCCACAGAGTGGCTCGCAACTGTTTGTAGCTACAGTTCCAGGGGTTCCAGTGCCCTCTTCTGGCAGTCTAGAGTACTACATGCACAAGGCACTCAGATACACATATATGCAAAACATCCACACAAACACACAATCTAGATGATGATGATGATGATGATGATGATGATGATGATAAATTGAATTAAATAGGAAAGCAAAACCTGTACAACAGCTCTAAACTCAGTAAGTATTTTTTCTTTTAAGATAGCATCTGGCACGATAGTACAGACTGAACTCAGTCAGACTCCTGGTGAGCATGCTGCCTGAGCCCCATAAGCACTGGGACTTCAGGTGTGCACCCTATCAACATCAAATTTTCTTCATGGGGTTTGAGAAGGTAATGGATGCAAGCTAATTCCATGATTGGGACAGAAGCATGATCCATAGGAGAACAGCTTTATTGTTTTTTCTAGCAATTGTAGTAGTAATCAAACCCCTCTGTAGTGGTTTATCTTTTTAAATGTACTTTTATTAATTCTTTGAGAATCTCACACATCATATTTTGACCACATCCACCCCTCTTTCCTTCCCCCAACTCTTTCCCAGGTCCAGGTCCATCCCCTCCTCCCCAGTCCTCAAATATATGTCCTTTCCCCACTCCCTTTTATTTGTTTTTTATCAAACTGAAAGCCATAGCTGGTCAAAATGCAAAGATCAACTGGCTGTGGGAAGCCAGGCCCAGTTAATGAATTTATGGCATAACCCTCACACCTAAGCCTCAGGAAACATTGTGAAAAGAGAGGGTAGAAATGATTGTAAGAACCTAAATAAAACGGGATTTTTTTTTTGTAAAAAGAGTCTCTGTTAGAAAGGAGTGAGAGAGGGGGAGAATAAGAGAGAGGAGAAGAAGAGAGAGAGGGAGAGGAAGAGAAAGGAGAGGAAGAGGGAGGAGAAGAAGAGAGAGAGAAGAAGAGAGAGGGGGAGAGGAAGAGAGAGAGGGAGGAGAAGAAAGGGAGAGGAAGAGAGAGAAGGAGGGGAAGAAAGTAATGGAGAGGAAGAGAGGAATAAAAGGTGAGACAGTTAAATAAGAAGTGGCACAATTAATCACAGCTGCCTTACCTAAAATGTCAGCCTAAAGCAGAAAGTTTAATTCAAATCTGACTTGAAAGCACATACTCACCAAGGAAAAGCCAAGAGATACCTTCTAGTTCCAGAAGCATCCTATAGTATGTGTAGAGCCAGCGCTGAGGTCAGGATTTTCAGCACAGAGATGGACGGCTGGGCTCCCAGACCATCCTCACTAGCCCCTTAGATGCTGTGTCTCTACGGGGGCAGAGAAATGCCCACGCCCTGGCATTCCAACCTTCAGGGAGGCTGGACTTCTATTCTCTAATGCTGAACAGTACCAGCTTCTCTAGCCTCTCAGAGCTGTGGGTGCATAGATTTCCCTGCAGTCCCATGCTACTAGACTTTAGAATCGACTAAAATTGGGTGTCACATTTATAACATGTATATTGCATTTATGTAGTATGTTGATTAGCAGTGTAGTAAAATCTATTGAGGAGGGCTGAGTAGATGGCTCAGTTGGTGAAATGCTTGCCCTGGAACTGTGAGGATCTACAGTTCCTGGTTCTAGGACTCACACAAGAAGGCAGACATGGTGGTGGTACATGCCAATTATCCCAGAAGTGGTGAGATGATGGGTAGAGACAGGCAGACTCCTTAGAAGCTCTTAGACTAGGCTAGCCCACAGGGCAGAGTTCCAGGCCAATAAGACCTTCTTCTGAATGAGGCTGGAAGGGACTTAAGACTAGCCCTCAAGGGTGTCCCAAGAACATATTACACAAACTCTGCATGAACATTTTTGCTCCTAACACACAGGAGCGTGCACACATATACATGCATGCAAAAAGCATACAGTGGATATAGATTGACTTGGAGATTAAAAAGAGGAAAAAACATACCAAATGCCAAAAACAAAAGTCAAAACCTAGTAGCAAATTAATCCCGAGTGCCATCATAAATACTCAGATTAACAATATAAGGAAATGAAGACTCTGTTAGGTATTGGTCTTACAGTAATAATTATTCATCAAGTCCAAAGAGAATCTCTGCATCAATCAAAAAATTAATGTTATCTATCTAATGGGTTCGGTGACAGGATCTTAAGAGATTCCTGGATTCACTCCATTTGTTAAAATGGGTAGTAGGCTTTGCGGACATGCATCATCTGACTGGTCTTACAGTTAGAATACACAGAAGATAGTCTCATAGAAAACAGTGTTCTGTCATTGATATGTTTTCACTCCATATGCTAGGCACAGACCTAAACACAGAGCAGCGAGAATAAATGAGACCAAACCAGATGAGGTAGATGACTACCATGATCTAGGTCACCCTTCCAACCCAGGGGAAGGTTTTGCAACTTTTTAAGCTTACTGTGTTGGGGTGCATTGCTTATCATTTTTCCAATAATTCCCAAATTATAATAAATTTTGGCAATGAAATTTCAGATGAACTTCCTCACACTGGTAACACAGCTGAGGCACACCACGCTCTAGGACCTGCGGTATAATAAAATATTCACAGAAACTCGCGGCTCTGCAGCAGAGTGACAATTGCACCTTTGCTCCCAACAGGCAGTTGGTTTCCAAACACATTAAACAAAGGAAGTCTAGAGAACTTCTTCTTCCTGCTGGCATCCTTGATGCTGCTGAACATCCTGGGACTCTGGAGGGCTTCACCGAGGTAAGTGTGTGGGAAGAGGAACAGTTTCTGATGCTGTGAAATGTGGGTCTGAGACTCATGAGCGAGCCAACAGGATCCCATACGCCATGATGAGACAAACTAGCACCCTGCAGAAATGTGATGGATTCCTCTGAGCAAAAACCTCACCTTAGACTTCCCGTTTCCACTGATGCGCACAGAAAATGAGTGCTTTATTCCAGTCTGAAGCACTCTATGCTGCCAAGGTGGTTTTCTACTATAGAGCTACCTTACAGTTGCAGGTAGCCATAAGGATAAGTCATTATCATTAAAGACAAGTCTCATTAAACAAACGGCTAAGACTTCTATGACCCAAGAAATTTGGGTTCCCTCCAGTTCTCTACAACAGCAGTGGCTATTTCAAGGACGATAGATGACAATCCCTTGGAGACTCACCTCCAAAGTTGTCAAAATAGTGTAATGCCTTCTTCCATCTTACAATTTGCCTATGTAAGAGACTCTCTAATCATGGAAATGGTTTTCGTTCACTCAATGCCTGTTTGCCAAAGAAGCTTCGTGAGCCAGGCACCTGTTTATCATCTGCTCTCCTTCCATCTGGGATTGCCCTGCCTTTTCTCTCCTCTCTTTCTGACCTGCTCTAGCTATGTGCGGAGAGCAAACTGTCTAAGTGTTACAGTCTTTATGCATGTCAATCACAACAGTGTGTCAACAGCTGGTTTTAAGGGAGAATGCTCTGGAAGAGAGAATCTCTAAGTGTGCTGCAACACAGAAACTAGTTATATTGTCCTTACCTGCCTCTACTTACCCAATGCATTTACCCACAAATTGACCCACTCGCTGTCACCTCTCCCTTGCCCAATCCAGTCTTGTATGCTTCTGTCTTTTGGGTCAGCATCCAGGTAACAGATGGGTGTGGCAAACCCGAAGCTTGCTGAGTCAAAACTCAACTTGTGCTCAGTGTCACTTATAGCCCTGATAGCACTGAGCTGGTGGACCATTGTGGGAAACATTGAATCTCAGAAAGAAGGGATGGATAAGCACTGGACCTAAAACTTGAGTCGCCCCTTCAATAGGAGTCTTTCTTACACTCAGCAGCATACAGCTTCTGCCCCTCTCCCACAGTCTGTCAGCTCTCTAAATGCCAGGCTCTTAGATTGTAAATGAAACAAGAAAACCAGAGTCTTACAGGATGTCCATCGGGGATTTCCTCAGTTTTGTAGCAAAACAGATTCAGTCGTGAAAACAGAAGTTGGAGACACATGCTCTTTCCCTCCAGCTCCTGTCTCCAGTACTGGAAGCTGAGCCTCTTTGCCAGTTTGTACACTCCTGCGCTGCCTATCCATTTTTTGTAAAGAAAATTTGTTTTGTTTGGTTTGGTTTGGTTTCATTTTTCTGTTTGTAGCTTTGGCTGTCCTGGAACTCACTCTGATCAGGCTTGCCTTGAACTCACAGAGATCTGCCTGCCTCTGCTACCTGAGTGCTGGGATTAAATGCATGAACCACCACAGCCTGGCTGTCAGCTCTCCAGTTTTTATATCACGATCTTTCTGTAAGAGTTTGCCTATGTCCTACACAAAGGCCATCTTCAGAGTCGAGCCGTTGAGTTCTGTTCCATTGGGTGTAAGCAACATAAACACGAACCCACTCCTTCACCAAGCTGGGCATTGGTGTCTTCACCTCATACTGTGTCACAAGTTTGCTTGAAGTTGAATAAATGCTCAAAAATACTAGCAATACTAAAAGTGCCTACCAATTTGGCCTTACACACCCCCTTTGTTCTGCTTTATTCTTCTCCCATACTTATGTCGGGATATGCTCTAGTGGACTATAAGTATGACTGAGTTCAAGTAATTCTTACTTGGGAATGCAAATTCATCAGCTCGTTATACATGCATGCATTCAGCCAATCTGTGACGCACCGTTCCAGGCACCAAAGAGACAAACTGAACCAGGGAACTTCATTCGTACAAAGGGATCGGAGATCAGTGTCCAATCTAAAATCGTCGAATATCTGCACTTATTGAGCAAGAGCTTGGGGCGGGTAAAAAGGAAGCAGTCAAGAATAAAAAGGACCACAGCAGAGATGAGAGCAAGCTTAGTCAAGGGAGTAAAAGCACCACAGCAGGCTTGGTTCGGAAAAAGTCTAATTCTGCCTGAGACCTTTGTAAGCCATGAGGGCATTGATTTATGTTGGAACTTTAGTTTTCTAGTCTATAAAATGGGAACAATTCCTCCCTCTCAGGGTAGCATGGTCTGAGAAGATATTTGTGTAGACATTTCTTAATGAGTAGACATTTCAAAAATGTGGCCATGCATTCCCTCTTTGACAGCGACCTCAGTGCTAAATCATGGGGCGTCTATTATTGTACAGTACTATTAACAGCACATCTGCCAAGCTTAAATGCCTAGGTCAGTCTAAGCAGCCATGGAGTCCACAGCCAATACAATTTTAGGGTTTCTCTCACTGACAGTACAGAAGAGACTCACCGGTGGTCATAGGAGAGGACCATCCTGCTGGCTGTGATGGTGTGTGCTTATCCTACAAGCCCAGCATTTAAGAGACCAAGGCCAGAGACTTCCCCCAGTTCAAACAAGCCTAGACTACATAGCAAGTCCTGAGAAAGCTTGGACCACATGGCATGACCTTGTCTTAATAAGAAAGCACCATCTAAAGGTCCCTATGGGAGCCTTACTATGCCCTAAATAGCACTCTCCTGTCCTTGTACAAAGAGTGCCCTAGTGAGCCTCTTAAATAATGATCTCTGCCATGCTAGTGTCTGCAAGCCCACCATAAAAGGTGGGCAAGCACGGGAGGAAAGCCCATGATTTATCAAGTCATCTACATCTGCTCCTCAGGAAAGCTTTCTTTCTCTCTCTTTCAGATATTGTAATCTAAATCATGTTAATGCCCAGAGCACCCATGCAAATAATGGTGAAGAAACTCTTCTCCTCTCTGAGAAGTCTCTGACGTTTTATGGCAGTATACAGGAAACATCTTGAAGTATTGATCTTTGGGAGACAGCCCTATGAAACTGGATTCGATTCTCTTGTGAGACCCACTATTCACTATTTTCTTCTTCAATTGAACACTTCATACATTTCACTAGGAAAGTCAACATAAAGGAAAGTGTACTTTATTTACAAAGAACAATTACGATTCTTCCAATAAACTTATGATTTTAATGATATATTATGTTCTTGAACTAATAAAGTGATTTCAAAGTCTTGGTGATTACTCTGTGACCAGAAGACGATCATTTTCCATGTTAGCATGTCAATCATATTGTATAACCATTACAGTGGTTCAGCAGTTGAAGGTGACATGCAGGATTTATTTATAATTTTAATGTCATTAGAAGCTAAGAAGCACTATGTTTCTATTTTTTCTTTCTGTATATTCACTAAGGCTTTATTGCATTCTAGGTATTGTAAACCATAAATAATATAAACTGTGTACATAATAAATGTGTGTAGAAGTCTGCTATATTTGACCTTGGCATCCCATTAAAATATATCTTGATTAAGAAATTTCCTTCAGAGTTAGAGAAAGGACCAAAGGAGCTGAAGGGTTTGCAGCCTCGTAGGACAAACAACAATATGAACTAACTAGTACCCTCAGAGCTCCCAGGGACTCAACCACCAACCTAGGACTATACATGGTGGGACTGATTGTTCTGGCAGCATGTGTATAGTAGAGGATTGCAAAGTCAATCATCAATGGGAGGAGAGGCCCTTGGCCCTGTGAAGGTTCTGTGCCCCAGTTTAGGGGAATGCCAGGGCCAATAAGTGGGAGAGGGTGAGGTGGCAAACAGGGGAAGGGGGGAGGCAACAGGGGTTTGTTCTTGTTGTTTTTGTTTGTTTGTTTGTTTTTTGGAGGGAAAACTGGGAAAGGAGAAATCATCTGACATGTAAATAAAGAAAATATCTAATAAAATAAAATAAAATAAAAAATAAAATAAAATAAAGAAATTTCCTTCAGAATTTAAAAGCAATGTTACTAAAATAGAGATAGTTTGGTTTGGTTTCATTTGGTCTTATTAGGTTTGGGACAAGGTCTCATGCAGCCCGGGTTAACCTCAAACTTAACCATGTAGCAGAGGATGAGCAAAGAGCTGGAATTACAGGCAGATGCCTCTAGGCCATACTACTACTACAATTATTATTATTATTATTATTATTATTATTATTATTATTATTATTATCATCATCATCATTGAATAAAGTTAATGTCCTGTCCTGTTGTCCCAATTTGTCTCAGTATGTGACGAAGTTTGGTTTTGAGCCTCCTGTTTTAGGTGACTCTTTCTTCTCCCCAAACTGCCTGTGTTGTTGACTCTAAGGCAAGTTCTTCCCTGCTGCCACCCAGACATTGAACGTTCTCCCCGGCACCCTTCCTTGACTTCCTCTCCAGAACCACGCTAGATTGGGCAAGAGCAGGTTTTAACTATTAATTTCAAGAGACTGTGACTGAGTGACTCTCTTGCTGATCTAGCCAGTATTTAGAGTCATGGAGTATGAAATGTAGCCAACTTGACTAGGTTACAGTGTGCATTTCTAATGCTCTTGCAGCTGTAAACATGGGTGTTTTCTTATTATGGCTACTTTTGTTATTCGCTCCTTTGTTTGGAGGACAACTTTAAAAACTTCGCTCTTAAAGGCAGAAATCCTTCCCCACAACTTTTTCCAATCCTTTGTTTTGCAGAAATCCCTGGCAAAACAGCGGGGCTGAGCCTGCTGCTCTTACCACTTTCCTTGCTGTGAGAGGTTAAATGCCAAGCTTGCAGTTTTGGGCTTAATGAACACCCCAAAGGAGCCTCATTAATGCAGTGTCTAGTGCATTGGTCTCATAATGAACATCCCGAAGATCAAGAAAGTTCCAAACGCCTCATCTTGGTGTAAATGAAAAGCCACAGCGTGCTCTTGCTGTTAGAAAAGGGCTGGGACGGCTTTGGCCCTTCCCCAAATTTCCCTTCATCTCCTTAATTTCTACATTGTAATGGGGGAGGAAAAAAAAAGTTGTTCATTACGCTTTCGCTCTTCTTTTGCGATGAAAGATCTGCAGAAATTATAAAATTGACCCAAAGCAAGCAGCAGAAGAGCTGAGAACTCGCAAGTTGGCATTGACACTTGTGATTAGCTAAATTGCAGTAACTATGCACGCTTCAGTTCGGAACAGGGTGCATTCACAAGGCAGTTTCTTCTCTAGTGCCTGGCGACATTATCGCTGAGCACCTGGAGTAGTTTAGGCATTAAGTGTAATTGGTTTTGCTTTACATAAATCTGGAGCTTTGTAAATAAGCGGAGCGTTTCAGCTTCTATATAATACCAATTAACTTAAAGGGATGCCTTGTTTGCAGAAACCCGCTGCGTTCGGTACTGTATTTCTCCCATAATGTGCTCGATGGCAGTGAAGTCTTGTGTCCCTGCAGCATTGCATCAGCTCCAGCCACTTCCTCCAAGGGCCTCTTGCAGCCGCTCTCTCTCAGGCTCACAAAGCCGCCTAAAGGCTGGAGGGAGCCAGTCTTTCACTGTGAAGCACCCTTCAGGCTGGATTGCTGTTCAAGACTGAAACTTGAATGGAAGGCACTGGAAACTGCTTTCTGTGACCCAGGAGCACACAGGCTTGACCCCAGCTGGTTCTGTCAGCGAATGACAGGGACATCTCTATTTCTTTCTTTTTTTCCCTGAGAAATATATCCGGTGCAGCCCTAACTCAGACCTCGGGCCTGTACACAATCTTTAAATGTGTTTTTATTACATAAGTTTACCAATAAACGTTTTCCCAGCATAGTTTCTTAACAGGAAAACAACAACCCTGGTATCTGGAGGCAAAAGTCACTCGGATTTGGAAGAGGGTGGATTTTCCTCCCAGGCTCGTTGGCCATTTGCCCTGATCACCTCTCTCCTTGGCTTACTCGCTTGTCGGTGGTATCCCCTCTGATACTCTTTGAGTTCTAACATTCATCCTGCCGTTGCCAGCCGGGAATCCTCAGCACTTTGTAGAGCTCTGGAGATTGATCAATAGATAAGAACACTTGTGAGAGAACCTGAGTTTGACCCCCAAGAGTAAAAACCTTGGCCTAACCACGCATGCCCAGCATTGGTGGACGGAGACAAGCAGATCAGGGGTGGGTGTTCCGTGCTTGTTCCATCAGCATGGCTGACAAGGTGGGCTTCAGATTCAGTGAGAGACTCTGTCTCAAGGGAATACATGGGAGAACAACAAGGCAAGACATCCAGCAACCTTCTCTTGCCTCTGTACACACGGGCATGCGCAGACACAAACACAAGGGTATACCACGCGGGTTAACTTTTAAAGTATTTGTTTTTTATTTAACAGAGTACACAAGTGTACATGCACACCACACAGACACACCCACACATAAATACCGCATACACACACACACATACATACATATAAATGAATAAATAAAAACAAATTTTGAGCAGAGTTTCAGATAAGTCATTTTCACAGACAGCTCTACTGTCGTTCTTCAGGGCGGAAGCTGCTGCCTTCGCAAACAACACTTGACATCACCAACATTAGCTCAGCCCACAGGATGAAGCACTCTCAACTGTCGAAAGGGAACAAGAAGGAGAAGAATAATCAGGACAGGGACAGAGCTTGAGATAAAACACTTTCCTCTGTCAGAGCATCCTATGGATCCTTACGCTGCCCTCATGTGGACCCCATAGCCAGGTGCACCCCACTGAAAGATTCTTCGGACCACAGTGGGATCAAGGATCTCCCTCAGAAGTGTCCTCTCAGCTCTGTCATCAAAACCATCTGGATGTTCGTACACTGGGGTCTAAACGGCCTTAGGGAAAGGCAATTTGAATGATCGATAATTGTGCAGATTCCTGTGCGACTTGCTAAGTGCACAGTCCCATTTCTTAGTATGTTTGTTTACGTAGCAATCAGAGTGACCGAAGGCTTTTAGACAGTCTCAGGGGAGTTAACAAGAGACTGTGAGCTGTCTCACCTGGGTGCAAGGAACCAAAGCCCAGTCTACATGAGCAGTGCGTATTTAATTGCTGAGCCTCCAGCCCCCCTAATCCACATCCATCACAGCCGTGTTAGAATCCACCCCTTGGCTGGGATTCCATCTCTTGGTTGGAACTCAGGCTGTTCTCGGGCTTACGAAACCACATGTGGCCAAACGTAGATCAACACTGCCGTGAGTCCACAGCCTATGACAAGCGTCTATTACCATGGTAACAGCAAATCAGGAACACATTTAATGGCGCTTAAGTGAAAGGCAGGGCAACAATTCTGTAATTCTATCAGAGATGAACACTGGGGGGAAGAATGGAGTCCGTGGGAGCTAAGGATTTGGCTAAAGCAAGGGCCACCTCTTGCCATCCATGAGAGGACAAAAGAAACACACGTGTCATCGTGACAGTTTCATTTCCCAAGCGGGATCCACCGTAGTAATGAAGAAAAGAATAGAAAGATACCCGAATTTAACGCGAGGCAAGCACTTCTCTACCAGAAATGCCAGAGGGGAGAAGACAGGTTTCAAACTTGATAGCAAGGAGTAATCACTCAGAAGTGGGCCTTTCAGTTTTGGTAGTGTGCCTTGCACATAGTAGGTAACTTGACTGTTATGAATTTACAGTAGTCCCCTGTGCGCACCAGATGGCTTTTCCCCATTCCTCAAGCATTTCTTACATTAATTAGACCTTCTTGACCCAATCCAATGTGTCTCCAGAAAGCAGCCTTTTGT
>NW_022196903.1:131847451-131951612 GCF_008632895.1 Mastomys coucha | reverse complement strand
GTCCCCCGCAGCCTGGGCTCTGCCTGATCTCACTGCCGGGAGAGGCAGGAACAAGTGCCGTGGCTGTGAATGAACCACTTTGCCGCAATTAGAAGTTCGCAGGGAATAAATTATCCTCCAGTTCAAACTGTCCAGCAGTAATCCTCATTAATAATAACACTCCAACAACAGTCTGCTGCCCACAATGACAGCGAGTGCTAGAAACTTTAACATTATTCATGAAACCAGAATCCCATCCCAGACGGCTGGCCCAGATTGCCATATGCAACACAGAGGCAAGGTGAAACAAGAACAAAGACGTTTGGGGTTTAAAGGGCCACAAAGTTCACAAGCTAGACAAGCCAGTGAAAATATCCAAAGGAATTCTCTCCTTCAAGCTTCCTCTTCTAATTCATGCTAAATAATAAGTTTATCTTCACCTTAGTGAATTTATCGAAGGGGATAGTTTCCCAGAGTCTCTCGTCTTCCTGAGCAGAGACAAATTGTCCTCCGTTGTAGTGCGTCCAGGCTGCACATGGGACCTTGGGGCTACAGAAGATGTGTGGTCCATGAAGGCAGAGATGATCGCAGAGATATATAGAGCTAGAGATAGTAGCAGAGAAGATGATGATAGATAGATACTAGATAAATGATAGGCTGGTAGATAAGTAGATGATACATAGGTAGGTAAGTAGATAGATAGATAGATAGATAGATAGATAGATAGATAGATAGATGATAGATATAGATGATACATAGATGATAATAGATGATGTTTAGATGATAGATTATAGGTAGATAATAGATACATGATAAATACATACATAGATTATACATAGATGATATATAGATGATAGCTATTAGATAAATAGATGATAGATGATACATAGATAGATAGATAGATAGATAGATAGATAGATAGATAATAGATAGATAGATAGATAGATAGATAGATAGATAGATAGATGACAGATAGACAGAATGAATGAACGACTCATGGTCTACAGTTGACACTGGATATCGTTAGGACACTCTGCCAGTGAGACTCTTCATCTTGTCCATATGTGCAATTTCAAGTTTTGTGAAAGCTGAGGTCCTGGGATCTGCAAACATCTCAAGAAAGAAATACATCAGATAGGAAACCAGTTTGCTTGTGCCCTAAGGCCACATAGCATTCCTCTGCTGTATTCTATTGGGGCAATCATGGGATTCCATCTCAACTCAAAGAAAGGCAACAAATTCTTTCTCTTTCGGAAGTAGCAAGATTCTAAAATGCTTCGTCAGAAGAAAAGTGTTGCTATGGGACTTTAGGTTTCAAGTTAAGTATCTGCTAGAGTAATGTGTGGCCAGAGATGATCCTTCATCACCCAGTGTGGCCCAAAGAAGCCAAAAGTTGGCACGGCACCCCTGACCTAGTTGAGCAAAAGGGTGGGGCAGCAGCATTCCAGGTAGACTTAGGAGGCAGTGTAAACCAGAGCACACTGGCAGGAAGCAGAGGTCACAGAGGTCACTGCTTCCTGTGAACATTGGCAGTTCATAGGCTGAGGCCAGATCACACCGTCCAGACCAGAGCAGTACGAGACATTTCTGTTTCAAAGCAATCACTTGGTCAGAAAGGTAATGGAGACTCTGATAGAAACTACACAGCCATTAGAGACCCTAGATAGGTAATGTCTGCAATGTAAGCCTGAGCCAATAAGGACCTGGTTTATGTTGATAAAGCCTAGCATGGAGACAAAGAGAGACACAAACTAGGAATTCAAAGTCGAAAAGCAAACAAATGAAATTGTTCATGAAAACTTTTACAATAAACCTTTCCCCTTGCAATTATTCTTAACCACACATTCTGTACCTGAAGCCTTGAGACACAGAGATGTTACTTTCCCAGGTCAGCCGTGCCTCACAGCGTGAACACTGAAGGATGGCACACTTAGTCATGAAGCAGCACTGCTCAGATGTGTGGGTGACACGGGGAGGGAAGTTAAGGAAAATTCCCAGGCTTCTGCCTTACGAGGCTCAGGGACTATCAAGGCTGCTTAACTAGATAAACACAGGAGGGGAAAGACTAAACGTTACAGGAGAGAGATTTCACACAATGAATTTGATGAGTCTCTGGGAAAGCAAGTGATGCCCTATGCCCTGACAGTTACATTTCTGAAGCTTTGTTTATAGAAAATCTTCAGTCATTAAGAATGTATATTTCAAGAGAATGTTAAGGAACATCTGAACAGGTTTTTAATTTTATAAATGAGGAGATCTAAATATAAGGATTTGTCCACAGTTAAACACCAAGTATTTACCTAGGAAACTTCAAACACCTCTGGGAAATCAATGTAACCCAGTGAAAGAAGTATGTCCAAAAGTCTTTAGGGAAGAAGAAAAGAGTCAACAGTCAAATGATTGATTTATTTTTTTTTTAATTTAGTTTGATTTCTAAAGGGATTGTGAAAAGCTTTGTTACTTGTACTGTGCTTCACTAGACACACTCAGAGCCTTCTACATTCATAGGAGAAGCCCTTTTTCACAGACTCCTAGCATGTGCTTAGTCATCAAAACCGACCTCAGTTTAAGAATCGGACAAAACTAGGTGTAAACTAAGTCCCCCGTTGGGAGTGGCTGGGCAACCTTTGATGAACTATTTATCATTGCAGAGATTCAGTCTCTATATCTGCTTAAGCAGGAGGGATATAGTCTACATTATTCTGAGCCTTGGAAGATACACTAGCAGGCTCCCAAGACCCCCCCAGACACTAGGCTATTCAATGCAAATTAGCCAGTAGTTATTTTCCTTCCCTACCAGCCAGCAAATGTTTACTGGAAATCATCTCTGCTCCCAAGTAATTTGTGGGCATGCATCAGTTATTATTTTGCTTATTAAATCAGCAAAACTAAAAGTATCTGCATTTCACATTTAGGCTAATCCTAACAAAAGTTTACCCACTAATAACAATCACCTTGATATCAGACCCAAAATGCATCCAGTTCTCAGGCTGAAAGAAATGAAGATGCGGAAATCTCATTTATCAGAACACAAAGTCTCCATTGGTTCATCATAGCATTTCTTAGCCCCATGGAGTTTGGATTGTCTCCAGATACACAATTATCAGGTCTTCCCTGCCTTCATACAGATAATTAGATTATGGATGGAGTTAAGCATCCCACAGATACTCACCATAAGATATCATTCACATGACGCAATGAAACAAATGAGGTCTTGATTGTCTTTTGAATGCTTCCAGGAATTCTTCATTAAAACAGTGAGAGCCTTCCTAGACCTAACGAGCTTCCTTCTTTAATGAACAGAAGTTGTTAAATTTGTCGGTCCTCCTACACAACCATTTTACAAAGTAAACTGAGGGCTGCTTATTCGTTGGGAAGTCTAATAGTTTTGACCCACACTCTGGTTTGGCTGGAGAGGGGAGCTCAATAGACATCCACATGCTGAGGCCCAACTTTAGCCCCCATGCTGGAGAGGTAGAGAAGGAGAGGGGCCTGGAAACTCACTGACTAGCCAGTTTAACCAGTCAATGAATTCCAGGTTCAGTGAGTGACACTGCCTCAAAAATCAAGATGGGAATACTGAGAAAAACACCAAAAGCTTGTGTGGCAAGCGCTTTACCTGGTGAGCAACTTCTACCCAAATAAAATTGACTTTAATGTGCAATCAAGGATATCATTGTGCTAGTAACATATGCAATTTTTTTTTTTGTTCAAAACAAGTATGTCTCCATAATTTAATTTTAGCATCTGTTTGGAAGATCTAATGTCAAGAGCTAATTCCAGGGCATCAGAGGCACACAAAAAACACATGGCCTAGCAAGATATGCCCACTGTGGCAATAGTGGCATGAATGTTACAGGAGTAACCACTCTCTGCTTCTATTTAAGGCCTACTCCACATGACAAATTTCATGACTGACAGTTTTAACAAAGCCAAGAACCTATGGCTGCATAGATCATAGGTCTTAGGAGAGAAACTGCTACTATTACTCTGCTAATTGAACAACATTTAAAATTGACTTCCAATGGTTTATTCTTCTCAAAGATGAGAACTTCCGCCCAGTCCCTGTTGGGGATGTTTCTTTTTGCAGTATATACAAATCAACACAGTATATGATGATCAACAACCCACAACTGCTCAACATCCAGAGAACAAGTGACTGCAGAGCACTTGCAGTATGTGGAAGAATCAAAACCACTGGAGAAACGGGGAAACCGTTTTCTTGGCACAATGGCCCAGGCATAGCTGCATGTGTAGACTCACGGTGTAGTGACATCATACAGAAGACCTATGTACGACCAAGCCAGGCAAAATCTTAGCACAAATGGCCAAGAGACCAGGAAGTCCCACCCTCAACTGAGGAACTACTGGTAAATGATGGCTCTTAGGGGGAGAAAGAGAGAGCATTTTCTTCAGGGACATGGTCCCTGAGAGGCAACCATGCTCCAATTGATGACCCTGTTCTCAGACACATATTGGCAGCACTGAGTAGGCTCAGTGTGTTTAGAAAAAGAACGCACTAAATTTAGAGAGAAAAATGGCAGAGGGGCAGAGACAGGATAGAAGGAGGAGGAGTAAGGGGTGAAGTTGCTAAAACACATTTTATGCATGTAAGAAAATTTCAAAAACTAAAAAAAAATAAATGAAATAAAACCAAAAAGAAAGGAAGGAAGGAAGGAAGGAAGGAAGGAAGGAAGAAAGAAAGAAAGAAAGAAAGAAAGAAAGAAAGAAAGAAAGAAAGAGAATGAGGAAGGAAGAAGAGAAATCTCCACTATGTACTGAATTAGCTGAAATGGATAAGAATGTTTGAACAATTAGGAATAAGGAGTCCTCTCACTTCCTTAGTTGCCAACTCAGAAAAAAAATTACCTAATTTCTGTACCAATCTAGTTATTTGGATTGGAGCAATTCTAGCTAAGAATAGAATATGAAAAGAGAGAAGAAAATAGAGAATGAAGGAAGGTAGAGAGAAGAGAAGGAGAGAAGAATTCGTCAGAATGCAGAACACTTCCGTTCTGAAAGTTTGGTACCACTGTTCTCATAAACCCATGAAGGACAGAGCCAGCTGGAGATTTAGGTCTTCTCAGCCACTCCTAGGCTTCCCTGTGCTGAGTGTGCAAGGGAGACTCTTCTGCAGTGGTGAGTGAAGAGCACTCTTCCTTTCCAAGTCATTTATGGTCTCTGAGGAATCTGCACTGTCAGCAACGGGTTGTTAGTTATATAACTCAAAATTGACATATGATTATCAACCTGATTGCCTCTCGGGTCATCTCAAAGCCCTCTCCCGGGGACTTACATGTGTGCAAAAGTTAGTTTTTAAGAAACTATCTGAAAGATTTATGTGCCATTTTTAAAATTGGGTTGCCTCCCTGCCTTTGGGTGATATAAATGTCATCAAGTTGGTCATCATAATCCTCTGAACCAAAAGGCTGAGAATGAGAACCAAGGAAGAACAAGAGGAGAAGATAGGTGGCCCCGCCTTGGTGTGGTTGGCAGGTGCGACAGCACGAAGCATCAGAGAAGAACAAATGGAAGACACACACCGCAGGGAGCATGGTGGAATGTGTAAAGGCCAGAGGCTGGCCACCATCTGGGCTCTTCTACTACCATGAGACTGAAAATCTCAAGCTTTGCACCAGCCCAGAGAGAAGGCTCACAGGAGAAACTGTGAGCTGATGAAGTTTAGAAATAGAGAGAAAAATAAAACAACAGACTGACTTAAACTGTCATTCGTAGGTATGGGAAAAGGCACCTCTGATCGTGGGTTCAACTGAATTGTGTTAAATGAGGTTACATGTTTTATACAAGCAAGACATTTGGCAATCCTGTATCAGACTTACACATACAAATGATCCCTCTGGTGCTCTGCCCTCCCCAGCCTTGGAAAGCTGTTGGCAAGAGTGTTATTCTTCAGACTTTCTTAAGCCTCCAATATCCACCAGCGTTACAAGCCACATACAAAAGGAGAGATTACATTAATTTATATCTGGATTTCTACTTTGATCACTAATTATAGTGACCAGGAAAAGAAGAGAAGTAGGAAGGTGTGGGAAGGAAGAAAGAAACAAGGGAATTAAAGAAGGGAGAAAGATGAGAAGGGAAAGAAGGGGGTGAGGAGAGGGGCAGACAGTCGGTCTCTGTAGGCCAGGACTGTGCCTTAGACATACTCCCTTCTGTGGTTATTGGTTGCCTGAATACTTTGTAACTGAAGTCACATCATAAACATCTTCGTTCAGATGACAGCATTTATGATCGAGGGAGGGGAGGTGTGTAAGGGGAGGGGAAGGGAAAGATTCACCTGGATTGTGGCATTATCCACTAACACAGGTACTTGCTGATGTCTAACAGTTTCCAAAGTTTAACAGACAGACATTCATTAGCTCCAAGAATTAGAGTACACACACACACACACACACACACACACAACTTTTAAGCAACTGTTATTGTGTTGCGATGCATAAATTGCTGAAGTGATAACTCTAAAAGAAGATGTTTAGCTGACTGTATTAATATGCCAATAGGAAATAAAAACGCAAAGCATAGCCACTTGACTTTCTAGCCAGAACACTAGACCCACTTCATGTCTGACTTAACTCCTTTCCTGTGGAGATTCGTGTTGTCACCATCTCTGTCTTCCACAGTCCCATAGTGCCTTGTGGTCCTCCCCTTTGTTGTATTTATTTACTTATTTAATCATTATTTATCATATTTTAATGTAGTGAAATGTGTGTGTGTAGGTGTGTGTGTGTGTGTGTGTGTGTGTGTGCAGGCCACATGAGCTTGTGGAAGTAAAATGATGACTTGTCAGGAATGGGTTCTCTCTTTCCACCTTATTTTAAGATAGGGTTCAGCCTAGCTGGCCCGTGAGTGTCCGTCCACGTGATTCTCCTATCTCCACTTCCAATGTAGCTAGCGGGGATGACAGATGCAGGCCACTACATTGAGCTTTGATGCAGGATCCAGGATAAAACTCAGGTTCTCAGGCTTGCACCGGAAGCACCCTTACCTGCTAAGCCATCTCACTGGTTGTATTTCTCTCTATGTTGGAACAAGTCTTTGTGTGTGTGTGTGTGTGTGTGTGTGTGTGTGTGTGTGTGTAGTATACATACATGTGCACATATGTGTGGGGATATGTTTGCCTATGCATGCTAAGTTGATGCCAGGTGTATCCTATCACTTAACTTCTCATTTTTAATGATTTATTTTTTTATCAGTTATTTGTGTATCTGCATGCATATGTGTGAGGGTGTATGTGCCCTTGCTTGAGTGTGCACTTGTGCATTTGTGTGCACGTGTGGATACCCACAGAAGCCAGAAGAAGGCATGAGATTCCCTAGAGCTGGTTGTAAGGCACACAACACGGATGTTGGAAACTGAGCTCCAATCCTCCAAAATGGAAGCTATTGTCCTCTTAACAGCTGAGCCATCTCTTACGGTTTTGAAACAGGGTCATTTGTTGGAGATTTGTGAGGTTCCATTTTCAGCTCAGCTGGCTGGCCAGTGAGCCCCAGCACCTGTCTGTCTCTCCTCCCTCACTTAGCACTGTGGTTGCAGATTTGAGCTACAATACCCATCTTACATAGAAGCTGGGAATGTGAACTCCGGTCCTCATGTTGACATAGCTAGCTCTGGACCCACTGAGCCACCTCCATACCCCAGTAGGTCTTGTCAAAGGAGTTGCAATACTAGTTCTCTCACACAAGAAGAGAAGAGAACATGAGAGGGCCTGGGTCTTACAGCCTGTCTCCCAAACATGCATGTATCTTTGCATTTTCACAAGGATTACTCTTAATCTCATTTTTCATTCCTGTCTTGTGACTGTACGCCTTCCTATTGATCTTAGTTCTGCTGCTTGGAGACACCAATGAGAAATGCTGCGAACATTCAATAAATAAAAAATATCCATCCGCTTGGTACGTGATTCCTGCTTAGAAAATTGCGCAAGTAAAATTGTGTTATTTCTGCCGTCTGTTAGTTCTCAAGACGAAACTCTATGCCCTGCATATGGAATGAACTCCAGGGATGGGTGGGAGTATTCTGAATTTCAGATCCCGATCTGATTCTGAGGCCCATCATTGCCTTGTGTAATTATTGATTACCTCAAACGTACTGTAATTGAAGTCACATCTCCAAGATCTCAGTTTAGATTGTAGCATTTGTGACTTCTTTTTTTCCCCTCTGAATGAGAAATGAATTCATTTGCATCAGTTACATCTTTTAAAAGTTCTTAACCAGGAAAAAAGAAAAATTCCTCTACAGCACTTACTTTGCTAGCTTGGACTTAGCCAGGCACCTTGATATACTGGTGCATATTTTATTCAAACGATTCTTTGTTTAAAAAATACACAAAGGCAGTCCAAGAGAAGACTTTTGATCAAACAGGCAAACCAACCCAGGACTCAAAACTCTACCCTTCATCTCTGTCCTATGAGGAATCGAGGTGAGTAGAAAAAAAGTAGAAGAGAGAAGCATGCGTTTGGGCTCTGGTGGCTCTGGCTTCTGGTTGTTTATTCCTGACTCCCCCAAGCCTTTGTTGCTCTCTCTGTGAAAATGAAAGGGTAGATACCTGATTCTCTGGTAACACTAAGACTTTCTGGGTCTCATAGATGATGTGTAAAGATGATTGTTTTCCCAGCTATTCTGCCCATCAGTGATACGATGCCAGAGTTGATCCTAAGAAACAGCAGTGGGATTTGCTCTCAATCAGTCTGAGTTCTACATCAGGAAATCCCTAAGCCAGCCTGATGTGGACATACAATGCAATAGGGTGCTCACAGGACAGCTGTGCTACTCTATGGCCACATGAACTTAGGGAAATCATTCAGTGTCTCTGAGTTAATGAATGGGATCTGTGGTTTATACCACTGCCAAGTACTAATATGGACTGCATCCTATCTCTTCTAACATTTATGCAAATTCTCTTCCCTTACCCCTTGTGTCATTTTACCATGTTACTTGTCCTCAACTATAGCCCCAAAACTTTTAAGTAGAAATGTCACAGAGATAAACAACTGATAAGTTTTAATGTGGGTGCTTTCTTGAATGGTGTGATGAGACCATCCGCCATTCCATCTGCCCTAAGATGGAGCACTCATTTTCCCAACGTATCCACATTGTATAAGCTACCCTCCTGCGTGTTGCACAGAAGGGGCCTTATTTGTCAGAATGGATTGCTGTTGTATCATAATACTTGTGGGTATGAAACTGGCCCTTATGCACATTGATAATTGATAATGATTGAGCACAAAACAATGATGCTGGTGTTAATTCAGTGGTTTCTTCACATGATCTCTTGGCTCTCAAGACTCATGGGGCTACTTCCAAAGGTGATATAAACAATAAACAATTGGAAGAACTGTCTGGAAGTTGTTTGAGAAAACTCCAGTGACATTGCCTGAATAAGCCACTGCCCATGCTGAGGTGAGCTTTTCAGGGATGTACTTGCTTGAGCCGCCATTCTCCTATAAGCACCTGTCACCCATGCTCTGTAACCCCTTAGACAGATAGGTAAAAGCAAGAGGGGGCTTCAGTGGCTCCTAATACAAGTTTCTCTTCTCTGTGAAGAAGAGGAAACACAGGCACACAAAGAGCTGTCAAGGACACACACAGCAGAACAACTGGATGAGAGACAGTAAGAGGGCAGCCATCTTTACACCAAGCAAAGGGGCTGCAGAGGAAACCAACCATGCCAGCACTTTGGTCTTGGGCTGTCTCATTTCTAATACTTTCAAAAGTAAGTTTCTATTACTTAAGCCAGTGTGTGTGTGTGTGTGTGTGTGTGTGTGTGTGTGTGTGTGTGTGTATCATTACTATGCAAACAATGGAGCCTTACGAAACACTTGCCCAACTGTTTTTACTGTCACTCCTGATACATGCACATTCTACCAACACTCCAACCAAGATATACTGATAAAAAGGAATGAAAAGTAACCGCAAGTGTGGATGACCCATTCTCTTTCTTTCTGGGGTATCGTTTCAATTTGTCTGAAGAATGACTAATACAGAAGAACAACACAAAGGACCAGACAGAGTTCCCTCTGTTTGTGTTTATTGGAAGGTCACTGCCTTCTTTCTTCATTCAGAGAAAGTTCTGGTTCAGAAAGAAAACCCTGATGCTGGGCAGCCAGGCTGGGTCAGCCATAGACACAACTGACTTCCTTTTTACTCGCACTGAACATTACATGTAGACACTTTATGGGGTTCGCTCTGGGACAGCCATAGACACAACTGATTTCCTTTTACTACATGTGGACACTTTGTGGGGTTCACTAGAGTACTGTGCCCATGGATCATCATAAAACCCATATGCAAATGGTGGTGAGGATTGGCAGAATTTCATACTGCATGCACTCCTGTTCAAATGCATGCTCCACTTTTCTGTGGGATTTTCTTAAAAACACAAGTCCAAAAAGAAAAAAAAAAAGATTTCAAACATGGCAAAAATAGCAAAACCATATACCCTTGTGTTGCTAGGATTTTGTGCAACTGCACAAAACCAATCCCACTCCATGACTGGACACTGTGGTAAGCTTACAACAACACCAGGATCAGCATTCTCCCTTCCTCCACATCACCTTGGCTCTCCTTCATGATCAATGGGTGACTACATAAAACCAGTGAGAAGAACTAGCTGAAAGGAACTTCTGTTGAAGAAGTTCCAGCAATTGACCCCATGCATCTCTTCAAATAAGGCGTGTGCTCATTTCTGGAAAAAATGTTGGGGTCAAAGCAAAGTAGTTTTCTAATTAGCCAGGACTGTGATAGTCTATGCCTCCAAAGCTGGCCAACTCCATAGGAACTTTAGACATGAGTAGAAATCTGGGAATAAAGGAGTCCTCCAGGGAAATGTTGACATAGAGTTACCGAAGTGGAGTAGATGAGGACAAAAATCAAACACCTGTTTTGGATCATTTCAGAGGTCCTGGTGGGAGCAAGCAGTGTAGCTGAGAAACAGTAAGAGGGCAGCCATCTTCACACCAAGCAAAGGGGATGCAGAGGAGACCAACCATGCCAGCACTTTGGTCTTGGGCTGTCTCATTTCTAATACTTTCAAAAGTAAGTTTCTATTACTTAAGCCAGTGTGTGTGTGTGTGTGTGTGTGTGTGTGTGTGTGTGTGTGTGTGTGTTATTACTATGCAAACAGTGTAGCCGAACAACAGCTCTTCATCTGGGAGCTGGAAAGTCACAGGGCTTAGGTTGGTGACTTCTCACTTCAGATTAGGCCAGTGAAGAAGTAGAGCTCACCTTATGCCCTGGCGGAAGTTACAGCCTATGCAATAGTTTCGCCCCCAGATACTCCACTAGAAAGTCTGTGGAGGACATATTCCCTGTTCCCTGATTAGTATCATCTAGAATTTACCACCAAGTCACCCCCTTCCCCCAGATCACTTCCATTTCTCTCTCTTATATAGGAGTAGATTCAGTCACTGCAGTACTGCCTTTGTCACTGGCTCACCTCAGTTGTGTTCAGAATTCCTGTGTTGCAATCTCTCCTCTGTCCAGTTTTCAGGGTCTTGGACACAGAAGTGGTTATAAGGAGGAAGTTAGAATTGGGGTATCAGCAGCAGAGGAGGAAGAACAGAAAGAAGGAGCCCCACATGCAGGTACACATAGTATTGTAACAATTTTTCCTGGACCTGTTGCTGAGAGAGCTACACTATTCAACCTCTCACATAGCGGTCCCTCATTCGCTCAGAGTCATCTTTTCCATTCTATGTGGAATGCACTCATAATACACACGCCCTAAAGCTCTACTCAAGGGGACCCCCATGAGCACAGTGGCTGCATATACCTAGAACTCTATCATAAACCACAAAAGTCATGCTTTCTATAGCTCCCAAAAAACCCACAAATCCACCAGCATCAAGTACTCTTATGAGGGGCCCCGCGGTATCTTGACTTCCTCAGTGAGACACTGCCAGAACCTTTGGGATTCTGTATTCTGAGTCTCTGGATTCACTGAAACCACACCTTTCCCGTCTTCTCATTGTGTGCTCTAATTTGCCACGCAAACAGCAAAGGCAGGTGAAAGACCCCCAGAACTGGGGAGATCCTTACTCAAGTCTCGGGATGACATGACCACCCAATAACTCATGAGAGACCGAACTTGCTACAATCACATGAGGTTTATTCCAGATCTGGGGTCGACCTCATAGCCTGGCAGGCCAGAGGGGTTCGACCAGGAGCTCGAGGAGTAAGGGGTATTTAAAAGGAAAAACCACAAACTGGGGGGTGGGGGGTGTGAAAGGGTTACCAAGGAAACATGACAAGAGAACAATGGAAAATTCCAAAGGAACCCACTACCTCCACTACCTAGTTGAGCCAGATCACAAGGAAGTCATCCTGTACACTCATTCTCTAGAGGAATGTGGTTTAGTCAGTCAATGCTATCCCGTTCCTTATTCTGGGCAATGTTATCTTCTTAATGGCTGACCGCTATCCTGTTCCTGGAACTGACCAGTCCACATTCCTGGCTCGTTACAGGGACTTCCTATGCCTTCTTTTAAGTAAAGGTTATACATTAACGCATTTCCATTAACATGCTTTTTCCAAATTTCTAAATTTGGTCTTTCACAGGTAGCTAGGTGTTCTCAGGTCCTGTGGAGATGTTCACGGGAATGGGATCAATATAATGGAATCACTGTGTGTCCAAGATTCTTTCAACCACAAGACTTGCTGTTACAGCAAGCTTGGGTACCAAGTAAGCTGCCTTCCAGAACTGGGCTCTCCCAGAGGGCAACTTCACTGACTTGCTTTTACCCAGGGAGATACCTGTGGTGACAAGACTTGATGCTCAAACTGGTAACCCACAGGTAGTGAATTAATTCTCATTATGAGTTTGCCCAAGATAGGGTGGGCTTGGTGAGGCCTGTGTCACAAATCACAGAAATGCTGTTTCTCACAGATCCTTCTGCCAGGACAGAGCCTCTGAGACACCTCAGGAGCAGCTCTAAATGTAGCTCAGTTTCATCTCATTCTTAGTGACACAGGGAGATGCTCTGTTCAGTTACTAGATGGCCAAGCTGGCACTCTAAAGAATTCTTTCTTCTCTCTGCTTATGGGAAACTCCAAAGACTATCAAAGCAAAGATTATTACTAGTATGGATTTAGCATCTCTAATTTCTTCTGGATTATTTGAAATTTTCCAGCATCCAGCCTACACCACTCGTTCTATTATCCATTTGAGGAAGATTAGAAATAAACTGTGAAAGCCCCTGAACTTTGATTGGCATCTATTCCCTAGGTCTGTGTGACAAAGACTTTTTGTGAACATCTTACTCTCTCTAGCAAGTATCACTCTCCCATTCCCACCCCGTGTCACCCCTTAAAAGCTGCTTTTTGTTGCCACGATGAAACCCACAACCAAGAGCGACTTGCCGAAGAAAGTTTACTTTGGCTTGTGATTCCAGAGGGAGTGTTCCTGAAAACAGAGGAGGCCTGGTGAAATCACCATCCCTCAGTTTCACAAACCAGGTTCTGCCTCAACCAAAGGGAGAAAGGAGACCTGAAACACAGAGTTCAAGAACAAAAGGACAGGAAGCCTAGTTGAGGGTTTCCAATCAAGGCTCGCCTTTACTTTTGGGGTTCAGCATTTATATACAAGAAAGCAAAACTGAATCTCTAGGTTACAATGACATTTGAATAACATAAGCAATGTGGGAGGAGTCAGGAAGAGTCCGAACAGAGTCAAAGGGGACGTCAAAGGGAAGCTGGCTGTTGGGCTGAAGGTGATGGTTCAGGGCGTCCCACAGGTCTCGACTCCGGGGATTGGCCAGAGGCGCAGTCCACGGTGGGGGAGGAGGTCAACAACAAGTCCTCAGGCTGTAGATGTGCCAGCCAGTAGGCCTACTTTCCTCTGGAATCCTCGAAGGCGGAACTCAGAGTAGTGAGCCTTTGTTTCTCCTGTGTCTTGCAGCTGAGGCAGAAGGGAGGGACCCAACAGCCTGGCAGCAGGTGGCCCAAGAAAGAGGCAGAGAGATCACATCTGCATCCACAGACAGGAAGCAGAGCCAATGAACAGGGAGTGGGCCAAGGCTACAAACCTCTGAACCTTGCCCCCAGTGCCATACCTGGGGTCACACCTCCCCAGAGCCTCTCCTAACAGCTACACAACCAGCAACCAGCTATTCAAATATGTGAGCTTAGGGAGGACGTTTCTCATTCAAAACACCATACCCTCAAAACAAGAATATAACTCCAGAAAGCTAGTGAACTCACACCTGCTTAAACCACATGGCTCTTTCTGATGATGGTCGGTCTCACCTCTGACTATGGTCTTCAGAAGCAGGGTTGGCTGCTCCTAGGGGCAGGAACCATTGGGTCATTTAATAGTGGAGAAACAGCCCAGGGTGGCATACGCCTGTACTTGTAAAACTCAGGTGAATTGGGACAATTGTCATTTTTCAGAACAATCTGGGTAATGTAATGAAACCGTGCCTTAAAACAAACGAAAGCTAAGTAACTAACTGATGCCTACCCCCATTCTGCATGAGTTAAATAATAATCTTATTTGTTTGGAGCCTGAACCCTAATATATACAGTATATACATTTATACATATATGTATATACAGTATATACATCAGGCCACACAAGCCTGATGGTGTCAGTTTGTTTCCTAGAAACCATGGTCAAAGGAGAGAGACATTCTCAAAAGCTGTTCTTTGACCTCTGTGTGAGTATGACGACACAGGCATGCCTACTGTCATACACATACATACATACATACATACATACGTACATACATACATATCATGCACATAATTTTTGAGACAGTCTCATTGGGCGGCTTTGAATGTTTGTAACTCACTATGGAGAGCAGGCTGGCCTCTAACTCTCAAGAGATCCACCTGCCTCTGCTTCCTAAATTCTGGGAATAAAGGCATGCACCACTATGCCTGGCACAATAATACATTTTTTTAAATTTTTTTAAAAATGGAGAAACTGAAGAAAAATTGAATGTTAACCAGTCACAAGGGTACCTCCAGGTCACAACTGGAGCATGTGTGATCTGGCCCCTGAGCTACCGGACAGACCTATATATTATTTAAAGAATAATTGTGTTGTTGGCCCTATGGTCTCTGCCTATAATTAGGTGGAGATCAGAATCCCACCAAGGTGTGTGTGTGTGTGTGTGTGTGTGTGTGTCTCATAGCATCCAGCTCAAAGTTTTCTAATTATTTATAGTAACTATAGGGCTTCTTTAAATTGACTTACTAACATCACTTAGTCTTGACTTCTTCTCCATTCATGTGACTAAGTGAGAACTGTGAGATCAGTCCCTCGGTCGCCATCATGAGTGATTTGGTTGTCAGCCTTTCTACTTAAGTTGCCTACCTGGCTTGCAATTAGTGCTAATTATTGTAGGGACTTATCGCCCAAGTGAAGAAATGTCTCCCTTGATAAACATCTATGGTACAGAAAAAGAAATTTACATTTGCTGCTTCTGAACCAAACACCCAGACTGTGAAGGAGAATACTTGACCTGCAGGACGGTAAGTGTTAAGACCCAACATGGGAGCAGGGCACTTCCAAGCTACAAAGTCCTGAAGACCCAATGCGAGTTCCCTTCCATAAGCAAAAGGCACAGAATTGGTACGGAGCTCTGGCTAGCTATTGTAAGATGCACATCCCAGAAGAAGAGAGACTCCTTTTATCCCTGGCTCTGGCACTCCTCCCTGCCCAGTGCCTAGAGCCCCCAGAGGCTTCTCTGGTTTTTAGCTGGGTTTCTGTGTAGACAACGTGGGCATTCAGAAAAACAGTCATGGGCCATAAAGCCAAGCTTCTTACAATTGCTGGGAAACTAGTCTCAACTGCAGAGTTCTGCTTCAAGGACACTGCTTTCTGCACTGGGTCTCTCAGCCTCAGCACTACAGGTATCCAAACTGGATGGTTCCTGTCATGTCTGTGTTATGTGCCATAGAATTTTGTGACATCCCGGCTCACTAGCCATTAGGTGTCATCCACACGACCGGGTAGTAAAAACTAAAACTACCTCAATCCACTGTCAAACTCTCCCAGAGGAGGTGGGAAGGCCACCCTAGGGTGAGCAGCCCTCTTCTGGGGTCACAGCAAGTCGGTCTGAGAAAAGCCGTGGCAAAGCTGGGAATTTCTCTAACTTTCAGTGTTGGGGATTTTCAGAGAATCTGGTGGAGAGCTTTACTTCAACCTCTGTTAGACATGGAACTCTGAAGAATGCGGGGTCATGGTGTTCACTCCTTGATGTCACTGCTGGGTTTTCTGGGTTTGTTTGTTTGTTTGTTTGTTTGTTTTTCTGAGAAGCAAGACACAGAAAGGCTAGAACACTCTTTGGAAAGTGGACATTCAAGAGTGGACGCATTTAAAGACAACTTGTGCATCAGAACCTGTCTGCCAATGAACGGGCATGAATCAAGGACTCACTGATCTCTGTAACTTCCTGTTCTGAGTGATTCCATCCTGGTGCCCTGGGACCGTGTGTAAATTCAACAAAGCTCTGAGCGGAAGGTCAGAGTACTGATAGTGACCTTTGGTGCTGACAGGTCAAAGGTCAGAGTAATGATAGTGACCTTTGGCACTGAACTAAAAGTTAAAGTAGGTTTTCTGTGTGTGCATGCCACACTCCTCACCTCATCCACCTTGCCTCTGCTCTCCCATTCTTCTCTACTCTTGCTGGACCACAGTTCTCCTTCCAAATAGCGACCCCTTTCTCTCTCATGCCACATGTATCCTGTTTCTCTCCTGTATTTAGTTCTGTCTCTCCTTCCTCAAGGTCTCTTTCTCTCCCTTCAGAGCTCCCTCTCTGCTTCTGTGACAAATGCCTCATATACCTATACTAGCACGTGCGCACACATGCACACACACATGCATACTCACATGCATACACACACACACTTGCACATATGCTCCCACATGCACATGCACACAAGTGCACACACTCACACACATGCACACACATGCACACACGCACAAACACATACACATGCATACGTACACGTAAGTCCAGAGTCCACATCTGAGACAGCAACACATGCAATATTTGTCTTCCTGGATCTGGCTTATTCTCCTTAACATAATGATTCCCAGTTGCATCTCTCTCCTTGCAATCTTCATTTTTTCATCTCTCTTTACATCCCAATGTATGTATGAACCATGTTTGTTTTATCCAGTGGCAGAAAGGCAGAAGAGCCCATCATTTGCTGCATGCAGAATCTTGTGCAGGTGGCTTTTTTTCTATAAAATATGGTCAATAAAAGCTTCCAATTAGCTGTCCAAAACCAACTTGCAAGAGAACTGGTCATGAATTCTCACTGGACGATTTTCTTCAGCTATCAAACTTTTGAGCCGTTTAGAATCCACCAAGCCAGAACTCTTGGAATCCTCTGCATCCTCCTCAGAGTTCAAACCCAAAGGTGGCTGAGTGAGCAATCATGGAGGCTGACAAGACTCCTGACAGTCACTCACTCATTCATTCACGCTAAGCTGTGTACAGAGACATTGGTGCTGGTATGGAAAAGGCACAATTCCAACAGCCGAGTCAGCTTCCTCCACTGAGCAATACTAATTAAGAGCCTGGTAAACTAGTCCGCGTTCCTGAGTGACTGACCATAAAGGCTCTCCCTGCAGGTGAGTCTTGGTACTCTTCTCTCCGCAGGAGCATGCGCAGAGGCAGCAAGAGCATGCGCAGGGGCAGCAGGAGCATGCGCAGGGGCAGCAGTGGCTGCTTGGAGGGCCTGCTTGTTGCATTCCCTAAATAGACATAAAATAGTCAGGGATAAAGGGATGGAGTTAGAGGAGCAGACTTCTTTGGGAGTCTAGTCGACTCTTCAGAGAAGGAAAGATTCGGTTTCCTGTAGTCTGAGTATGTCCTGCCCTCACTAAAGAGCAACCAGCATAAATGGAGCTGCCACTTTGCCTCAGATATCTGACTCCTACGCTGTGGTGTGTTGGATGGCAGAAAGCCGCTTTGTTCCTGCATTGCACAGAGCTTCAGCTATTTCCATTTCCTCCCGTCTCCATAAATCCCAAGAAATAACTGGGTACCTACGGTACTTTCTTTTTAAAATGGTACCACTTCTCTGGTCTTTGGGGCCACTCTTTGGCTGAGTGTAATTCTCCATGTTAGACATTCACAGAGGGGAAGCTAATACAATTAAATAACTTCCATCAACCCTGCATAGATAATAAAATGGAAGCAGTATTAAATCCTTCCATTTTCCATTTTAACTAGACCGAAGATCTTTTGAAGATTTAAAATCTTTTTCTAACTTTTCATTGCTTCCCAAATCCTCATTCAACTTCCCCCCCCCGCCCCCATTTTCCATTGAGTCCGTATAAAACATCATTTGAGCTTCTCAAGCAATCTGAAGGAAATAGTGTTATCCCATCTTGTCAACAATGGCCGGAGCGTTAGAGACACAGCATGTTTGTCAAACATCACAAAGCAACGGGGCTTGGCTACAGTCTGGTAGCAATAGCTCCAATAGGCAGTCAGGTTGCTCAGTGGCTTGCTGGTTAGGTCCCACTACTGAGAATGAACGACAGATCCAAATTCAGACCATATAGCATGCCAGAGAATACAACATGCCCATATGGTGCTGAAGAGTTTTCAGAATATTCTGCAAGGTCAGCGTTCTTATCCGCCGTGTTCCCACCTTTCCCGTACAATCACTTTAGAGATTTTTAGAAAAACTGAGTGTTGGGACAAATTATGAAAATCAATATGTACAGACAAGAATAGGCAAGATCAAACAAATGCCCCACCTGCAGTCCCCCGGCACACACACACACACACACACTCACACATACTTGACACACACACGCACACGCAGACACATGCACGCGCACACACACACACACACGCACACATGCACACTGAATTCAGTCTCTTTGGTCACTTGCTTCTAAGCCACTCGGGCAAGGCTGCTGGGCACACCCTTGCACACACACACCCTTGCACACATGCGCGCGCACACACGCACACACTCACACACACTCGTACACACATTCGACATACACATGCATACACACGCACGCACACACACGCATACACTCGTACACACATTCGACATACACACGCACACACTCGTACACACACTCGACATACACACACACACACACGCATACACACGCACGCACACACACACATACACGCACACTGAATTCAGTCTCTTTGGTCATTTGCTTCTAAGCCACTCTGGCAAGGCTGCTGGGCACACCCAGAACTCTTGCAGGAGCTTCCTGAGCATCCTTGGGAGGCTGCATTATTTTTCTACCTGCCAATTAAGAAATGGCACCGCTTCATTTGAGGAAGAGTGGAGACATCCAGTGGCCATGTATGCAGATAACAACTGAGTTATCTGTAGAAAGACGTGATTTGCATAGAGTCTTGTACTCAAAGGTCTAAAAAGGGCTCTGGCTAAGAGGATAGCTCAGTCAAAAGTCCTGCTAGATAAGCATGAGGACCTGAGTTCAAGCCCCAGAATTGACATAAAGGTATGAGGCATGGTGGCATGCACTTAAAATCCCAGGACTCTTGAGATGGAGACAGGTGCATCCCTTGGGACCCACTGGGTAGCTAGTCTAGACTATTAGGCAAGTTCCAGACCAATGAGAGGCCCAATGAGAAGATCTACTTGAAAAAAGAAAAAAGAATAAAACAAACAAAACCCCCAAGATGCAGGTGTTTAAAGATTAACACTTGAGATTGGCCTCTGGTCTCCATGGAAACAAGCACACACATGCATGTTCGCACACACAGATTTTCTGTTTCTGATATTTTTGTTAAATATTGTAATTATGACCTCTGGGTAGCCAGTGCCCTTACATGTAGAACGTCACAGACCAACCACATAATCTTATCTTTGAAGACCTGGGCTTATTGACTCTCCCCACTGCTCCAAATGATCACTGTATAAAAGTGATTTAACTTTCTCCAAAATAATTTAAACATTGAAGAGTTTGACTCCTTCTGTTTAGATGCACGGCCTTCTGGCCTTGGGTGTGCAGAATATACTAATAATAACATGAATTTACCTTGTGACCGTATAGGAAAATTTAAAAAGCTGAAAGGGTCAGGAGGTTCTACTGACTACAGCGCAGCTTGGGAATCAGCTTAGGGAAGAAAGAGCACACTGTGTGCTTATATCCCCCGAAGTAGATCATGGAAAGGTGCTCGGTGGTGCTGAGATCAAATAACTGGTCCAGGGTAGAATTACATGTAAAGGTTCACAAAATAAAGTGTATTATTAATATTAATAATAATAATAGTATTATCATCATCATCATCATCATCATCATCATCATCATCATCATCATCATCATCATCATCATTATTATTATTATTATTATTATTATTATTATTATTTGGCTTGGAGAAATAGCCCAGCTCTTCCAGAGGACCTGGGTTCAGTTCCCAGCACCCACACTGTGGTTTATAATTGTCTGTAACTCCAATTCTACAGGGATCCAGTGCCCTCTTCTGGCGTCTGTTGACCTCAACCATGCATACAGCACATATGCACAGACGTAGACTTTTGCACATAAACATAAAAGATGAATACATCCTTAAAAATAAATAATGCCTATCAGTATATGGAAGAGCTTTAAATGCAACAGCCAAATCTTTACCTGAATGGAACAAGAAGCTACTACAGAGCACCTGAGCAGATTGAGAACAGGAGACCTACCCCAGGAACAGAACACTGGAAAGGTGTGTTGATGTGTCTGCCCTCTTGGCTCTGAAGTCAGGAGCAACCGCCCTCTAACAAGTCAGGAAAGCATGCATACTTCTTTGACATTTTCCCCACTATGGTGGGGAAATGTAATAGGTGGACCTATTACTCCCCAAGGCTCTCATAGCAGAAAGCTCACAGATGAGTCCTGTGGATCACATGAACTTCACTAACCATTCCACAGACCACCAACTAGTTTGTATAGTCACAGGACCTTGTGTCTCCTAACATGGTAGGACTCCAAAGGGAAGCTTAGGAGCTTTTGACTCTGAAGAGTAGAAAGGTGCTGCTTGAACAACCAGGAAACCTGTATCCAGATTAAAACAACTTGCAGGGTTAGGATTTTAGGGTAACAACCCATGCTCACTGCTCGCCCCAGTTTTGTGAATCCCAGCACAACGACTTTCAGCTAAGAATAAAGGGAATCCAATTTATTTTACATGAACCATAATTATTTATATCCAATTGTTGAAATATTTCTGTGCTCTGTAAATGATAATGGGCAAAAGTGGGTCGCAATCCAGGTTCTGACCTCTGCTCTTTCAGAAGATATGTTATATATTCTGGGGATCACATTTGATGGGTCAAAAGATAATTTGCAGCAGTTAGGTTTGCTCCATCCACGAAGTGGGTCGCAGGGACAGAACTCAGGTCATTAGGCTTGGCAGCAAGCAACCACCAAGCCATCTTATGGGCCCCCTTTTGCTCTTGTTCTGTTTTTCATGTTAATAACTTCATGTACATATTGTGGCCACACTCACCCCTGAACCCACCCTCTTTTCCCCTCCTACCTCTCCTGTCTTCTCCCCAATTCTTTACACCCCTCACCCCCATCTTTCAAATCTTTGCTACGTGTGCAGGTTTTCAGCCAGCAGCTGCTCTATGTCCGTCAAATGGCCATGCTAGGTCCAGAAGATGAGGAGAGTTCCACTCCTATCTATGGCTCTTACAGTCTTTCTGCTTTCTTCTGGAACATTCCTCAGGCCCATTAGGGAGTGATACAGATGTTCCATTCAGGGGTTGGGAACTTGGCAGTCAACTCACTCTCAGCTATTTGAGTCCCATTTCCTGTCTGTCACAAGTCTGTCCACATGAGCTTTGCAGAAGTCCTACCATTCTGACCCTGCCCTGAGCGCTCAGATATTTGCTTGAAAGTCTCATTTGATCTGCATTCCTCTTGCCTATTCCATTGCTGTGTACTGAACTTGAAAACAAAGCGTGGGTGGACAGTTTATCAGATAAAGATTTCTTTCGGACTGCATCTCCTTGGCGCATGTATCTTCCTGTCACTTTGAACAGACTGAGGATCGGAGGCCAATGTCACAGGCCCAGCCTCCCACTCGGGCACCATCTGACCCTATGTTAGTGGACACACTCCGTGCTTGGCTCTCCAGTTCAGAAAATTATTAATTAGATGTCTGGTAAGTGCCCACCACTATAAAACATTGGCTTGTCTCTTTCCCTGCCCATGATTAATTGTTCTATCTGAACTGCATTATGACTACACAGAAGTCAAGAGTCATCTGGCACCTTCAGGTCTTTGTAGGTGATCTTCTCCTTCCATAAGCAGAAACAGTGAAGTTTTTTTTTTCTTAAGAAATTATTAGCAACATTTAAGCTAGGTATGTGTACCACAGAAATATCTCCCGCAGTATTTCCCTCTCTGCATCCCTCCCTCCAAAGGCAAATTACACCACCTATCTCCTGTGCAAGGCAAATGGGGGGGAGGGGGGGAGAAAGGATGTGGGGGGTGGGGGAGCGCAAAGGAGAAGCCAGGAATCCTGAAACCTCACCTCCTGATATAAACACTAATACTTTTTGAAGAAAGCAAGAGGCAGGGGTGGGGGTGGAGACTACAGCTGCTGCTTATGCTGATTCTCAACCATTTGCCAAGGCACACATCTGAAGAACTTTCCTTCCCCTTGCCTACCAAGCCAGGCATTTGAGAAAGATGGGCAGAGAGGGATGAGGCAAGAGTTTGCATTTCCCCCCTGAAACAGGCCTTTGCATTTCTTGTCTGAAGTTTAACTTGATTATGCATTCATTAAAGAGGAGCGATGGCGGTGATTAAACAAAACCATCTTTAAAATGCAGAGTTCATTTCAGCCCATTTGGTTTTGTTACACACAAATTGGATTTGCATGGCATCCCGCACAGCAGGTACTCCACTTGAAATCAAAGACAGATGCTTTTACGGGATTAAAAAGAAAACCGAGGGGGAGGGGGCTGAGGGTTAGAGATTGAGATATTTTGCATTTCGGTAATAAAGATCCAGAATGAAATAGTGAACGTCTCCCCACATTATCCATATAAGTGTTTGGGCTATAATTAAAAGGAAACAAGAATTCCCATCATAACTTGAATAATTGTCAAAGAGGAACATTTAATTTGCAGGGGGAAAAATGATTTCTCCCATAAATGTCTAATAATACCTTAGCATATTTGAAATTTAATCATAAGTGGCTTAGAATTAAACCGTGTGAATTATTACTGAAACATTTCAAGTGGTGACATTAAATGCTTTGTTTGAAATTAGCCATTAATTCAAAAGTCTTCTCTTGAGGTGCTGTGAGAATTTAACTCCTTGTCTGTAAACAACACTCCCTGGTTCTCACACTAGACAATCTATCTTCATATCTCCAGCAGAGCCACATGGCTGACTATTCACTCCGGTTCCTTTAGTTTGATTACTCTGGACAATACTATTTTATAATTGATGCGATCTTCTGTTTTAAATAACTCCAATATATTTGCCAGCTTATTGGACATTTATTAATAATATTACTTAAGAAAAAGAAAGATCCAATCAAAGGTCAGATGTGTCAGTCTCCTTCCCACGAGCATACATACGTGGTACATACATGGTACATACGTGGCACATACGTGGTACATACGTGGTACATATGTTAAGAAGCCTATGCTCTAAACAAGGTTCATTTGCATGATGCCTTAACACGCATCTGGCTCTACAGCCAAGTTACCTCAGCGTCCCTCATCCACCCAACGCCTCTACCTAGCAGTTAGTTGAGTCCACTGGTGGCTACAATGACTGCCCCCACAGAATGAATTTGTCAACTTATGAAAAGATGGAGTCTAAATGATTCACCTCAAGAATTTAGGCTTGGGCTGAAGAGGTTGCTCAGTGGTTAAAAGCACTGATTGTTCTTCCAGAAGTCCTGAGTTCAATTCCCAGCAACCAGCTGGTGGCTCACAACCATCTCTAATGGGCATCTGATGCCTCTTGTGGTGTGTCTGAAGATAGTGACAGTGTATCTGCATATATGAAATAAATAAATAAACCTTTAAAAAAAGAATTTAGGCTTGCCTTGAACAGTGGAATTTGATGAATGGTGTGACAGTGTGTGGGTTCTAAGTCTGTTGTTGGATCTTCATTCCATACCCGACATCCTGCATCCACACTCCACATGGCCATGGCCCTCATTCTATCATCCACATTGTACACTCTATATGCCACACCCACACCAACATCACACATCGCACACCCACACCCCACATCCCACACCCACACCCACACCCCATATCTCACTTTCTATACTCTGCATCTCACATCCTACATTTCACATTCTGTATTCTACAGTCAGCACATTCTCTTGAGCTCCTGACTCTGCAATGTCCACAGTTCCAAGCCAACTGGATGAAAAGTGTAATAGAGGTGCTTGAGCAAGCCCCAGCTACCTCGAATACCTAGCCTTCCCTTAGGAACAGATCTGCCCAGCCCAGGTGTAGCTGACTAAAATCCAGAGAACTGCTGGGCGGAGCCTAACACACTTATAAATCATTGATTTGGTATAATCCAAAATTACATAAAGATTCATCTTATTCCACTCACAATGGCTATTAGCTAAAAAACAAACAATAAATGCTGATGAGGATACAGGGAAAGCAAACTCCTACTTACTATGTATATGTATAATCTGGTGAAGATGTTATAGAAACCACCATGGCAACTCCTGAAATTGAACCACAGGATTCAGTAGAAGCCACACAAGTATGCTACAGAGACATCTGCTCATCCATGTTTGTTGTGGCATTTCTCATACTGGTACACATATGGAATTGGTCTTGGGCCCTATCAACAAAAGAATAGATAAAGAAAAGGGGGTTTCTTTGTATCATTCTATCTATGTAAAAGAGTACTAATGTCAAAGAAGAACAAAATAAGAGCAGAAAACAATTACAACTTGGAGATCATCATGTTAAGCAAAATTAGCCAGAATCAGAAAGACAAATAATTTTTTCATATCCAGAATTGACTACCAACACACACACACACACACACACATACACACACACACACATACACACACACACACACACACACACACAACATGAAAGAAGAAAGTATTTTGGAAGGAAATGTGTGGGTGATTATGAGTGAAATATGTATTGTACATATTTATACATGTACATGAATGCCATAGTGACACCTATGTTTTGTTCATTGAATACATGCTAAGAATTAAGGAGCATTAATTTGGGAAGCGCTTTGCTACCATGAAGTGAAAATTACATATGCACATACACATATATTGGATTTATACTTTTGGTGACAATTTTTGTAGCATTTAGCCCATATATGGGCTCAATAGATATCTATTGATGGATTGCTACTTGGGTAGAGATTTATTTATCTGTTTCTGGCCTATTGTCCAATGTATTGTGGCAAGTTCTCCCATCATACAGCTGTGAGTATCTCCGTGCTGTGATAGCATGCTAAGAACCAAACAGGACATTGCTCTCTATCCTACTCCAAGGTAACCTCACATGAAAGATGACCCAAGACTGGATCAAGGATTTGATAAAGTAGAAATCAGCTCATCTTCAAGCCATTTCACTGGACTGGAAAGTTCACTTGAGACTATATCTAAATGAAGTGTACTAGTTCAAAATCTGAACAAAGGTAAATGCGTGGAAGTCTCCAAATATTTGAAAAGGAGCATGCATCCCAATACTCTGAATGTCCTAAAATACCAAAATGGTCAAAGCTCCCGTTCCCTCACTTCTCACAGAAATCTCTGCTTTAATCTCTCTGAAAGGTGCATTGTAATTGGGAGCTAATGATGGACCTACCCTTGCTGATTCCTTCACCCTATTTTAGGCTTCCTTTCTGTGTGCCTTCTCCATAAATCCCTTCAAATAAATATGGCTGTAAAGCTGAGAGAACCAATCTCTGAGAGCATAAACATCATTGGCAGTCATCAAGCTGGTTCATGTCAGAGACAGAATTCAAGTTCTAGAATCTTCTATCCAGACTTTGGTATAGTTTTTCATCATTAGCATCTAAAAGTATTTACTGAAGAAAGGAAATGAGCTCCTGCATGAAAATGTGAGATCCCCTCTTCCTTATGAAGGACTCCTATAGAGGGAGACACCTGAACACCTGTGGGACATCACAGCTCCGGTCCAAAGCCCTTGGTGTGATGACCTTCAAAGAAAAACACCATTTTCAAAATGGCCATCTTAATAAAAGCAATTTACAGATTCAATGCAAGTCCCATCAAAATTCCAACAGAATTTTTTACAGACCTTGAAAGAGTAGTTTTCAACTTCATATGGGGAAAAAGAAAAAAAGAAAAACAATCCTGACCAATAAAAGAACTTCCAGAGATATCAATATCCCTGACCTCAAGCTGTACTACAGAGAAAACTGCATGGTATTGGCATAAAAACAGAGAAGTTGATCAATGGAATATAACTGAAGACATTGTTATAAATCCATATACATCCGTACAACCTAATTTTTGACAAAAAAGGCAAAACCATACAATGGATAAAAGAGAAAATACCTTCAATAAATGGTGCTGTTCTAAGTCTGCCTGTAGAAGAATGCAAATAGATCCATTTCTATCACCCTGCACAAAACTCAAGTCCAAATAGATCAAAGACCTCAACACTGGATCTAAGAGAGCATAAAGTGGAAAATAGTATAGAACTCATTGGCACAAGAGACAAGCTCCTAAACAGAACATCAATGGCTCAGGCTCTAAGATCAACAATTGATAAATGGGGCCGCATTAAACTGTAAAGCCTATGTACAGCAAAGGACATTATCAGTAGGGAAAATGGCAGCCTTCAGATTGGGAAAGGGTCTTCACCAACCATACATATGACAGAGGGCTACTATCCAAATTTATAAAGAACTCAAGAAGTTCTTTATTACTCCAACAACCCAAATAACCTAATTAAAAGTGGGATACAGAGAATCCTCAACAGAGGAATCTCAAATGGCCGAGAAGCACTTAAAGAAATGTTCAAAGTCCTTTAGTCACTAGGGAAATGCAAATAAAAATTACTCAGATTCCATCGTACACCCATCAGAATGGCTAAGATCAAAAACTCAAGTGACAGCAGATGCTGGCAAAGATGTGGAGCAAGGGGAACACTCCTCCATGCTTGTTGGAGGGCAAACTGGTCCAACCACTCTGGAAATCAAATTGACATTTTTCTCAGAAAACTGGGAATAGTTCTACCTCAAGACTAGCTATACTACTCCTGGGCATATACCCAAAAGTTGGCCCACTATGCCACAGGGACACTTACTCAACTATGTTCATAACAGCTTTCTTCATAATAGCCAGAAACTAGAAACAACCTAGATGTACCTCAACTGAAGTATGGATTTTAAAACACATGGTAATCTAAGCAAAGTACTATTCAGCTATTAAAAACATCATGAATGTTGCAGGCAAACTGAGAATATCACCCTGAGTGAGATGACCCAGACCCAAAAGAACACACATGGTATATAATCACTTAAAGTAGATATTAGCTGTAAAATACAAGATACCCACACTACAATCCACAGACCCACAGAAGCTAAACAAGAAAGAAGGTCCAAGTGAGGATGCTTGAATCTCACTTAGAAGGGGAAATAAAACAGTTGTAGGAGGTAAGTGGAGGGAGGGAACTGGGTCTGAGAAGGCATAGGGATGGGGCTAAGGGGGTCAGAATGAGGGACAGGAGAGAAGGCCAGATGGCCATGAGAATGAATGGGAATCAGCAGATGGAAGCAGTGGGCAGGTAGAGGACATCTTGAGGATGTGCCAGAGACCTGGGATAGACCCAATAGGGATGACAACAGAATTTGAGCTGTGGAATCTGAAGAGGCCACCTCCTGTAGTCAGGCAGAAACCTCAGGGGAGCCATAGGGAGAGCATCTACCCACAAACTTCTGACCCAATATTTATACTGTCTACAAGAAATGCAGGGACTGGTGATGGAGCAGAAACTGAAGGACTAGCCAAGCAATAACCAGCCCAACTAGAGACCCATCCCAAAGCAAGCACCAATCCATGACACTGTTAATGATATTCTGTTATGCTTGCAGGCACGAGTCTAGCAAGGCTGTCTTCTGAGAGGATCCACCCAGCGGCTGACTAAGAGGAATGCACAGACCCACAGTCAAACAGCGGATGGAGCTTGGGGACTCTTATGAGTTGGGGGAAGAATTGAGGGCTCCCAAAGGGATTGGAACTCCACAAGAAGGCCAACAGATCCATCTCACCTGGACCCTTGGGCCTCTCAGAGACTGAACCACCAACTAAAGAGCATACACAGGCTGAACCTTGACCCCACACACATAATGTAGCAGATGTCCAGGCAGCTTGGCCTTCCCGTGGGTCCTGAACAACTGGAGCAGGGGCTATCCCAAAAGCTGTTGCCTGTCTGTAAGATGTGTTCTTCTAGCTGGGCTACCTTGTCTGGCCTCAGTAGAAGAGGGTGCATCTGGACACACAGAGACTTGATAAGCCAGGGTTGCAGGGGGGCATGGCAGATATCCAGAGGGTACCTCAACCCTCTCAGAGAAAAAAGGGAAGGGGCTTGGGGAGAGAGATTGTGGGAGGGGGTGACCAGAAATGAAAACAATAGTTGGGATATAAAGTCAATTAATTAATTTATTATTATAATTATTATTATCATCATCATCATCATCATCATTATTATCAGTAGTAGTAGTAGTAGTAGTAGTAGTAGTAGTAGTAGTAGTAGTAGTAGTAGTATTGAAAGTCAGGAAGGTTGGAAGGACCAAAGAAAGGAGGGAGGGAGAAAGGAGAGAGGGATAGAGGGAGGCTAGGAAGAAAGAAAGAAAAAAAGAAAGAGAGAGAGAGAAAAAAAAGACACCTTTCTCACACCTAAGAGAGCTTCAGAGTTTCCATCTTTCTCTTTCTCTTCATTTTCATTTTTCATCTAAAGTGGCTTTCATGTTCTTCACTAGCCTGATCAGAATCATCTTTAGCCCCTCACTACAGAGGCCAGTTTTCTCTTCAGACGAGCTTACCTTCTTAAAAAAAAGTTTTAAAATATATTCTGATCATTCTTTTCCCCTCCTCTGACTCCTGATAGATCCCACTACCCAACTCTACTCCCTTTCTCAATCTTTCCCTTTGAAAAACAAGCAAAGAAAAAAAAAAACAAGAAACACACAAAAATACAAAAATACCAATAAACACACACACACACAAACATACACACAAAATAGATACCAAAATATACAAGCAAAACACCAACATAAAATGCCCAAACAAAGCAATATGACACAGAAAAGCCTACCAAAATATCACTCAGTTCATTTTCTGTTGGCTAACTGCCCCTGGTCATGGGGCCTAAGTATAGTCAGTATACCTGAGACACCATTGGTGGAAACTAAATGTTTCTTTGCCACCAGGTATCAATTGCAGGTAGCTTCTTGGTGTTTGTTTGTTTGGTTGGTTGGTTTGGTTTGGTTTGGTTTGGTTTGGTTTGGTTTGGTTTGGTTTGGTTTGGTTTTTCAAGACAGGGTTTCTCTGAGTAGCCCTGGCTGTCCTAGAACTCACTCTGTAGGCCAGGCTGGCCTCGAACTCAGAAATCCACCTGCGTCTGCCTCCCAAGTGCTGGGATTAAAGGCGTGTGCCACCACCACCCGGCGTTTGGTTTTTTTAAAGATTTATTTATAATTATATGTAAGTACACTGTAGCTATCTTCAGACACACCAGAAGAGGGTGCCAGATCTCATTACAGATGGTTGTGAGCAATCATGTGGTTGCTGGGATTTGAACTCAGGACCTTCAGAAAAGCAGTCAGTTCTCTTAACTGCTGAGCCATCTCTCTAGCACCCAGCTTCTTGGTTGTTAATGAGAGCCTGTGCCCTCTTGGTTACTTATCCATACTATAACAAAATACTATGATCAATGTACCTTAAAAAAGAAAGTGTTTAACTTGTATTAACATTTCAGAGAGTTTGAGTCCAGATAGGGGAACAAATGATTAGCAGAGAGTTCACATCTTGACCTACAACCTGGAGTCAGAGAGAGATAAATTGGAATGGTGTTGGCTTTTGAAACCTCAAAGCCCAACCCCAGTGACACACATCTTCTAACAAGGCCAAACCTAATCCTTCCCAAATGGTTCCATCAACTGGGGACCAATTATTCAAACATACAAGCCTATGGGGTTATTTTAGATAGAAAAATGTATATAATCAAAAACTACAACTATTTTATGATGTTTTAAATATTTAGTGTGTGTGTCTCTGTGTGTGTGTGTGATATGTGTGTATGTGTGTGTGTGTGGTATGTGTGTATGTGTGTGTGATGTGTGTGATGTATATGTGCGTGTGTGTCTCTGTGCATATGTGTGTGGTGTGTGTGTGTGGTGTGTGTGTGGTATGTGTTTATGCGTGTATGTGTATGTATGTGTGTGTGCATGCATGTGTGCGTGTGTGCACGTGTGTGTGTGTGTGTGTGTGTGTGTGTGTGTGTACTTGTACCCATGGAAGTCAGAGGAATTCATTCAGCTGGAGCATATGAGTCACCAGACGTAGGTTCTGGGAATTGAACTCTAGTCCTTTGGAAAAGTAGCAAGCACTTAACCACTGGTCCCTCTTTCTAGTCATCAATTTTATTTTTTAATTAGCTTACAGAAGAGTAAGCTTCTTTGTGGCATATTCTCCCTGTCCCTACCTCATTTCCCATCTGACTACTTCCTCCCCACTTACAACCTTCTACCCCTGTATCCCATGTGGTCCTTACATGTCATGTATGTTCTACTACCCTCCTAGGTTGTGACTGGACACACACATGAGTCAAATCCATAACCAGACTCAATTTCACCATTCTGCTATCATAAACATGCCAAACCCAGAAAGTGGCATACATGTGTTTCTTTTCCAGTATGGGTTACCCTTAGTATGATTCCAAATTTTCCAGGGGTTCAGCTCACAGATAGTCCATACTCAAGCCCACCCCCAGCCAGGACTTCATATCTATATCATGTCCCAATATGCATGTTCTTAAGGCATGGGGTCATTAGCCTTGATTCTCAACTTCCTGGAATTTAGAATCACCTAGGAGACATACTACTGAGAGTTTTGGGGGGTGTATTTTCAGTAATTCTGAATCCAGGCAGCACTGTCAGATTAGCTGGGGTCCTAGACAGACTCAAAAGGGGAAAGGGAGAAAACAAAATGAGCGTCATAATTCATATTCTGCTTTACACCTGTAGACACACTATGAGTAGCTATCTCATACTCATGGGCCAACAGAAGGCACCTCTACCATCAGTCCTTCCCTACTGTAGTGGATGGACCCCTCAAACTATAAATAAGAACTCCTTCCTACCCTAAGTTACTCTTGCCAGACAGTTTGTCACAGTGATGCTAATGGTAACTAGTAAGTGTAGGGATGACACCAATGTCCACGGTAAATATTTCTTACCAGTTCTACATTAGGAAACACTAAAGAACCAGCAAGCGTTTCTCTTATTAAGAGAGACTATTCTTCATATAAGAAGAACCCGGGGGATCTTGTTGTAAACAAAATCTGCTTCTTTTTGTTTGTTTCCTTCTTCCCTTCTTCTCCTTCTCCTTCTCTTCCTCCTCCTCCTCTTCCTCCTCCTCCTCTTCCTCCTCCTCCTCCTTCTCCTCCTCCTCCTTCTTCTTCCTCTTCTTCCTCTTTTCTTCCTCTTTTTCTACCTCTTCTTCTTCCCCCTCCTCCCCCTCCCCATTCCTCTTCTCCTCTCCTCCTTTTCCTTCTTTTTGTCTTCTCCTTGCAAAGCCTTCATAACTGCTGGCACTGTGTACATTCACAAACTTCCTTTGTTTCTACTTGATCTTCTTCTTGTATAGCATTCTTGTGTTTTATGCACACAGTCTTAGACTACCAGCAATCTCTTGAATTAACCCATTATCTACTTGTTTGTTTTCAAAACCTTGGCATTTGAATATTTCCTGATTTTCAAGCAATTTTACTAAAATTGAACTGGTAAGCCCATATACACCCCCAATGTATTTTTTTTCCTCATCAGAATTTCTTAGTTTTGAAGTGAGTTTTGCCTCTTGTGACCTTTAAGTCTCTGTATACACTTGAGAATCACCTTACTATTCTGTGTAAAAAATCACATTCACTGTAAGATTTGCACTGCCATTGACTTGTCTCTATGGATCAACTTGTGAAAAATTACTCCTAACTATTCATTATTTTGACCTGTGACCATTACATATGTTCCCAATGTTTAGTTCTTTTTAACCTCTCTAATTGGAGCTGGTTGGTTTTCAGTAAACAGGTATTCCTTGTGCTCGAATAAATGTGTGCATATATATCTGAAAAGCAGTTACCTTTTCTTTCCAAATGAGAAAAATGAGAAGAGCAGGGAGACTGTGAGAGTCTTCCAGACTTACATGAAGCATTAGGACCAAGCTTTAACCCAGAAGTGATGGAATATACACCTCATGTTCTTACCAGATCACTTCAGACTCACTATTACAGAGCAAAGATGATGAGGAGTGTTGAGCCTCCCACAGGAGGACAGATGGACCCAGATGGCCTGGAAGCTCCCAGGGAGTTTCAGAGAGATCAACTGTTATTAAGAACTGCTGGATAGAGTGGAGTGTGTGTGTGTGTGTGTGTGTGTGTGTGTGTGTGTGTGTGTGTGTGTAAGGCATCTATACCATGGTCAGTGTCTTCCTGACACACGTTGAAACACTTGCCTGCTGCATTCTAATATTTGGTTCAGGAGAGAAAAGGCTTGGCATGCACAGCATCTCGTGCACAGGCTCTTAGCAGTCTTGTATGACAGCACTGCACTGGCTTCCAGATAGTGACAGTGAGGCTAGAAAGGGTGACAGAAGCATTCCACAATCATCCAAACAAAGACTTAAAACCAGATGTTTTCACTGTAGGACCTATGGGCTTTTACACCCAAACTTCTGCTTACTGAAAATATTTATTTAACAGACAACATTGAGTTTCTTTGTTACCAATATGTTGGCCCTCAAAGACAGTTGAGCCTCTTACCAGGAAGATCTTCACAGCCTACAGAGAATATTCTCTGAACACAGGAACAATGTCTTGTGTGTCACTGAATTTCTAACTCTGGACAATATTCATCTGCAGAGCCTAAATGACATGTGAATAAATATACTAAAACTTAAAATACCTTGCAAGGTGATGCTAGTGTGATGAGGAACTGCTTTGGCAAAGTGCAAAGTGCAGCATCAACTTAAAATGCTAGATAACTTTGTTCCATTTCAAGCGGAACTTTAATTTCAATTAGAATGCCACAGTAAGTTCTTACACAATAATGCCCTTTTTGTTTTATCCTATTTTGTCTTCTTCATAGTCAACAAACCATCAGGAAGACTGAAAGTCCCTATTTGAAGAGTTCTTTCATTTCTTAATCTGACCTGACTGCCATCTCCACCATACTCTGCTACTGCCAAAAGAAAAAAAGAAAAAAAGAAAACAAAAGCAAAACACCCACATATGGAAGGGGCGGAGCTTTCCTGGAGGCCTTGGCACACATCCTACAACACTTACTTCTCTCCGTGACAGTTATCTGCTGACACGTCTTCCTGTTCTTCAGATCAGTGTTAGTTGATAGTTCACTAAGGAAAACTTTTCAAGATCTCAAAATAAAACTCAATTCTTAAAGCCAAGTATCTCCCTACAAACAAAACAAACAAGTGATCACCACCACTCCAGGGACTATGGAGAGATAGCTCATCAGTTAAGAGCATTTGCTGTTCATGAAGAGGACCTGGAACCATTCAATGTCAAATAGTCACATTTGGATGACTCACAACCATGTGAACTCCAGTCCTGCCTCCGTGGGTACATGCCTCCAGATATACATGTTGCGCAAATATCTACATGCAGGCACTCACACATATACAGGAAATAAAAATAAATGACTCTTTAAAAAAGTGCTGTTTCTTTGTATTAACCAAAGCAGCTAACAAATGCCCTTCATAGATGTCTCTCACTGAAGTCTTGAATGTGCATGTAAAACCCCAAGATGAATGTTCAGTTTAGGAAAACTCAGGCTAGCATGGGAGAATTCTTTAGCATGAGAATGTCCTCTTTCAGCTGCTGGTCATGGTGCTCAGCACAACTTCCTCTGTGAGAGGTCTCTCTCTCTGTTCAGACACTGCTGGGTGGCTGCATTTCTCGGGTACTTCCCAACAAAAGTTATAGAACTTGTGACTGGTCATAGAACACAGTTAAAGGAGCATCCCGTGGTTAGAAGCCAAGACTGCATAAATTCACCAAGTGACTTGATGTTTTCTTCACATTCATGTCCTCCTGCATTCAATCTGCTCATTGTTTTATGTGATATTTCTGTTCACACACTCAGGGGCTCCAGATTTCATGGGGACCTGATGAACACCAACCTCCTAGAGAAAGAAGTAACAGATCTTAGAAACTCCAAGTGTGAAATGGTCGCCATGGTTCCTGGAGTGACCCTAAGGAGGTGCTGGGCGTGTATGCTAGGTACTACCTATAGAGCTTAGGGTTTCCCTTAGTGGGGAACAACACCAGAAACAATTTTTGATTCTCAAAGTTAAGCTAAATAAGGATAAGCACACTTATTTAAAAAAAGAAAAAAATATTCTGGAGAATATTACAATATTAAATAATGAAAAATAATAAAATGTTTGAAATGGAATACTATATAAATGGGGTAATATGTAAGCACATTGTTTAATTATGGAATGCCTATGTACTATTTCATTGTGTGTCTGTGTGTGAAAGAGAGACATGGATCCATGAGTGTGTAAGTGTGTGCAACCAAGAGTCTCTATCCAGGACATCAGCCATCTTCCCTGATCACTCTCTACCTCATTGCCTCGGGACAGAACCTCTGGCTGAACTAGACTCTTGTCTAAATTTCTGCTAGGAAAGCTGGCTAAAGTTTTCATGGGATCCATCTGTCTCTGCCCCCTAATACCAGAGTAGTCACGTGCAGCCATGCCAGCTTTATTGTGTGGCTACTAGGTATTCAGTCCCAGGTCCTCTTGTTTATATAGGAAGCCCTCCTGCACACTGAGCCTCACCCCATTACCCAATACATTATTTCTTTATGTAAATTCTAAAGTCTATCTTTTCATTATCTTTTTTCCAACATCGAAGGAGTTTGGGTTTTTTTCCAAAAAAAAAAAAAAAAAAAAAAATTCCATTATATTAAATAATTCCAGGCTATGATGTTCAGGGAATTAATTTTCATGGTGAATACAGTCATACTGGGAAGCTCATAAAGAAGTTACAAGATTTACAGGAGGAATGCTCTGTGGGAAGACTTCCACCCACGTGGGCAGTAGCTGTGTGACAGGAACTCCTCCCCGTGGCCTCCCGCCGAGGCAGAGTTGCTGAAACATGACTGACACATTTCATGTAAGTCTCTACTTGGCTGCCTTAGCCAACTGTCGCTGCTAAATGACTTAATCTTTGCTAAACTTTGGTGCAGCAAAAGCAGAGTCATTGAGATGCACCCAGTTACAGACCCGAGACTCTAATGAGATCATTTGACATTCTGATGGATATGAAGTCTACATTGTGTTGTGACTTGCCTGCCACCATTGATAGGGTGTCTTCCCAGCCTGAGAGGTTCAAAAGTGATTGTTACTTCACAATCCAGCCTAACTCTGAGAACGGGGGAAAGGAAGGCGCTAATTGAAGTTATTTGTTACAAGGTAAATTTTTAATCACACTATATACATACTTTTTTTTTCTTAGGGAAAAGAATTTTTAAGAGGACAGAGGGGCATAAATATTTAACGTGATCTCCTAAAAATAAAGGGATTGAGTGGGTTCCCTCATGAATGTATATTTATATGCCTTAGGTGGAGGGAGTGTATTCATGAGCATCGAGCCACCACTGGTTACAGCTTCTGCCCACGTCCCTTGTAGATAATCAACTTCCACTCTAAGACACCCAGAACTTTCTTACTGGGATTTCAGATCAGTTCGGACTTTATGATAAACCCACATTTCCCAAAAGCATTTAGTGTGCCAATTCCTCTCTGCTGAGTGAGAATCTTTATCAGAAACCTAGATAGCCTTTGTGAGCAGGGTTAGGGATGAGAATGAACCGGGAAAGCCCCCACTAGACTCCATCACTAAGTCATGTAAATCCCATTAGAACATTTACATGTGAGGTGGATGGAAAGGTCTCCCATCTGCATTAGCGTGCAGTGCTCCGTTTCCACCGGCGCTTGAGAAAGATAAATTGCTATTACCAGGAGAATTAGAAAGGGAAATGTTTGGCTTATGTCACAGACAGTTTCTTTACCAAAGGAGACTGCCCTATGCTTGTCAATCACCCACCCGGCATGTGGAGACTGAACAAATCAAGGTAGTCCAAGGTTGGATTTGGATGATCACTGGCTCCTCCCACCCCTTGCCTTCCTCCCGCCCCTCACCTCCGCAAAAGGGTGTCCATTCATTGGCCTGGAGGTCTTTGCCATGAACTCAAACTCGCAGTCTTTCATCTCTATTCTCTCTCCACTCCGTATTTTCTTTTTTTCTATTAATTAAATATTTTATTTATTTACATCCCAAATATTGCCCCCCCATCCCACCTCATAGTTTCTTCCCTCCCCCCATTCCTATTCGCCTCTGAGAAGGTGCCTCCCTCCAGTATCCCTTCACCCTGGGCCATCAAGTCACTGCAGGATTGGGCACATCCTCCCCTACTGCGGTCAGACAAGGCAGTCCTCTGCTACATATGAACCGGGTTCTTTTTTTGAAATAGTCCCGTTAACTCTTCGAGAATTTAATACAATGTATTTTGATTCACCCCCTCACTCCCACTTTCTTTGAACTTTAAAGTTTTATCTTGCCAGCAATCAGAACTCAAATGCAGACATGCACAAGTTTCGGTCAACACTCCTAATATGTACGATTCAAATTGCTTCTAAATTTGGCAAAATGCCCCGCTATCTCCAACTTCCCAAGGCAGACGAGACACACAAGCGAGTCGAATGATGGTCTCCTGCTATTCACACGCCATGTTGATGGAGTCATTATTTGTGCCAATAAGACTCACTGTCATCTAATTTTAACCTGCTCCTCTCTTAATTATGCCGCATAGTTTTCGGTCCTCTCTTTTGATAATCTTGTAATCTTTGTCTCATAGAGTCTAAGCATATAAACAGTTGGATCTTTTGAATAAATTACTGAGGGTCTATTGTGTTCAAAACATTCTGCTTTTTATCTTGTGTGAGGGTTAAAGGTTATGAAAATAGGAACTGGATATGCATGGCACTGAATATGGGCTGCATAAAAATGTGTAAAGGGATGTGAAGGATGCCTCAGTGGGTAAAGGTGTTTGCCACCAAGCCTGATGACCTGAGTTCAACCCCAAAATCGATGTGGTAGAAGGAGAAAGAAGAAAAATTCCCACTCTTGTAAACTGTCCTCTGACTGCCACATGTGTGCTTCAGAAATATATCTCAGTGTGCCTCTGTCTGTGTCTGTCTGTCTGTCTGTCTGTCTGTCTCTCTCTCTCTCTCTCTCTCTCTCTCACACACACACACACACACACACACACACACAAGTAAATGAATGTAATAATATGTAAAAAAATAAGAAATAAAAAGTGTTAGGTCAGGAAAGGGAGAGGAGGGGCATTTAATAATTTATTTCATGTTTTAAAAACTACATATTTGGTTTACCATTCTGTTGTAATGTCTTCATAGTAGATGTTACTGCTTGGGTGTTTTCTAGTTTACCTATGCACTTATTCTTTTTATTTTTTCACTTACTCCAAATATGAGAATTATAAGAGGAACAAACTTACAACTTTGAAAGGATTTTTGTTTGAGAATGTCAAAGAAATGTTTAATTCCATATGACATGGACAGGTGATGGGTGGATGGATGAATTGCCAGGACCCAGAAAGGTTTTTTATGCATGTGCCTCTAGGGCACTGTCCTTCTAGAATCTTTAGCCCCATACAGTGACAGTGACCTAATCTTGTTGCCTAATGTGCATATTTTAAAATCTGGATGTATCCCTATTAAGTAAAAAAAAAACAAAGTGTGTGCAATAAGTCCACAATGGAATTTTTTTTCATCACCTAGCAAGCCTCCAATTTCATAGTACATGTGTGTGTGCATGTGTGTGTGTGTGTGTATATGAGTTTTCTATGTAATATATGAACATGCACTATATATGTGTGTGTATTCTGTTGTATATATGTCTGTGCAGGCGTGTCCTTTTTTGTGTCATGTGTGTGGAGGTCAGAGGTCAATGTCAGGTGACTTCCTCTATTTTTCTTCACTTGAATTTTTGAGATGGAGTCTCTCCTCGAACCTAACTCACAGATCCTACTCGCCTGGCTGGCCTATGAGCTCAAGGATGCTCCTGTCTTCCCCACGGCAGTGGTAGAATCGCATCAGTGCTAGAGATCCAAACTGGAGTTAGCATGTTTGCTTAGCAAGCACCATCCTGACTGAAGCGTGTCCCCAGACCCTAATTTCATAGTCTTTATTTCAAGGTTACTTCTTAATAATTTATTTAGTTCCAAAAAGTTGGGTCACATCTTCCTGCCCCTGGAATTCTTCCAGCTGTTTTCCTGCAGCTGCATCTCTCTACTTCCTAGTTATCAGATGTCTGCTTTTATACTTATTTGACTTACCAGAAACAGGAGTCTCTATCTCCTGGGAGAGGCTCTGTTGCCTCAGAGAACAAACAGGCCACTCAAAATCCCTGACATTTCAAGTAGCTCATTTGTACTTCATTACAGTTCAGATGCTCGTGAGCAAGTAAGTCTTCACTCCTTTCTGCAAGTCAGTGGTGTGTTAGTAAGCCTTGCATACACATACACATACATGCCACACAGTTATCCTCTGAAAGCTCTTCTCTCCTTGATGGTGTTGCAGTTGGCTCTCCACTGGATAGGACATAGATAGATTTAAAAAGAGGCAGCTCTCCCCTTGGGAGATCTGAATGAGTGTGTTTAAATGGTAACTTTTATGTGCAGTATGTCTTACTACAATAAAAAAGATGTAATAAGATAGCAGTAAAAGAATTAAGAGCATACTAGTGGTCACCTCTAGATGGGCCTAGGGTCATCTACAGATGAATATATAAACCCCTCAGAGCCAACCTTGAGCAAATGGCTTCCTCGATGTCTTTCACTCATGGCTGACTCATTTACAACAGCGTGGGTGGCACGGGATAACTGTTACTGCATTATTTTCTTGGTCTTGGTTTTGTGGGAGGGTGTGTGTGTGTGTGTGTGTGTGTGTGTGTGTGTGTGTGAGTGTGTATGTGTGCGGTATGAATGTGTACATGTTCATGTGTGTACACAGGGCATGTGGGTATGCATGCACCTGAGCATGGAAAGCAGGGGTCAACATGACATAACTCCTTCCCTGATCACTCTCCTAGTTTGTTTTAAGACTAAGCCTCTCACCTCTCACTGACCCAGAAGCTTGCCAGTTTGGCTACCATGACAGGCCAGCCAGCACCAAGTTATCACTTTGGTGCACCCACCCAGCTCTTTGGTTCTTGACATATGCTTCCAACATTTTTACACGGGTGCTGGGAGTGTAAACTCAGGCTCACTTTGCCTTGTGAGCTGTCCGTCTCATCATCAGCCCCCTGGCTTGTTATTGTTTTGAGACAGGGTTCCGTGGGTCATGGGCCTGGACTTCTGCTTCTATCTGCCTCTCAGGGGCTTCTTCCCTTCCCTACTCCTCACTGAGATAAGATGGCCGCCGTGTGGTTGCTTGTTTTCAAGTTTGCAGCCTCTCTTTTTTTATGCTAATCTCTTGACTCCTGATTGTACTAGATTTTCATGATTTAACTTTCATTCCCCAACATACCCTTTTCTTATAGGTTTATTATTTCATTATGCGTACATGTGTTTCTGTGTATAAGTATGTGTACGTGAGATGCCCAAGGAGATCTGAAGAATGCATTGCACTGTGTCCTGCCTCTGCTGTGTGGCTCTTATCAGGATTAAACCTGACTTAAAATTCATCACGTTAGAGGCTGACTTGTTTTATGGACACTGCAATTATGTTGGAACAAATCAGAAACAAATTCACTCTCTTTCTTCTTTCTTCTCTTTGTCTCTGTCTCTGTCTCTCTGTCTGTCTCTCTGTCTCTCTCTGTCTCTCTGTCTCTGTCTCTGTCTCTCTCTCTCTCTCTCTCTCTCTCTCTCTCTCTCTCTCTCTCTCACACACACACACACACACACACACACACACACACACACACGGTCAAAGCAAATAAAACAGCTGAAAGATGACCCCTCTGGTCGAAACTCTACTCTTCAAGCCTAATGACCTAAGTTCAGCTGTCTGAAAGCCACACAGTGAAAGGAGACAACCCACTTCTACAAGTTGTCCTCTGACCCCAACATGTGCACTGTGGCATGTCCACTGTCCCTCAACACATATAAAAAAGCAAATATAACCAAAACTTTAAAAGAAACCAAACCAGGATTGCCTGGGGGAATACAAGAGAATCGGACTCGGCGGGTTCAGGTAAATCCTGCTCCTTAGAGAATGTTCTAGCAAAAGTAGAGTAGCAAAACTGACACCCTGAAACCCAGTGAACTTTCCCAGGTCTGCTGGTCTCCAGCTCGGGGTAGGGATGATTCTTGTCATAACCAATTAACTTATCAATGATCCAAGACCAAGGAGACTTGAATCTCCACATTCTCCTCCCTCTGCCTCTTTCCATTAATGCAGGATCTCATGAAATGTGTTGCTCAAACAAACAAGCCTCTTTCTCATTGTGACAGGGTCAGTGCACAGCAGGGAGGGCCAACTCTTGCCACGTGGCAAACTCCTCCAGCAGGTAACATTTCTGTTGTTTGCTTTGCTGAAGGAAATGGGAGCTGGCGCTGCCTCCATAAACCTCGCTCCTTTCATCCTTTGACAAGGATTTCCCAGAGGAATACCCTTCCGGGACACTATCTATCCCAGTAGGAAAACAAACAAAAACCCCTTCAGGTTTTGAAGTTTATCACTTTAAAAATATTGCTATTATGATGATAAGCCCTTTAGAGGCCGACTTCTTTCTTATGGATATTGTGATAGTGTTCAAATCAGAAACAAAACAAAGTCACCTTTGAGTTTCTTTCTTTCCTTTTTGTGAAGTATACTTCACTGGAAACTGAACTCATTAGCATGGAATGAGGGAAGCAGCTAAGGGAAGCTCGTACGAAGCTCTGGTGTCTGGTGCTGGGTGAACTCTACCCAGTTCCACAGCACAAGCTGTCTACACCAGTGGTCCTCAACCTTCCTCATGCTGAGACCCTTTCATTCAATATAGTTCCTCATGCTGTGGTGACTCCCAACCATAAAATAATTGTATTGCTACTTCATAACAGTAATTTGCTACTGTTATGAAGTGTAATGTGAGGATCTGTGTTTTTTGATGCTCTTATGTGACTCCTGTGAAAGGGATATTCAACCCACAACAAGGGTCGGAACCCACATGTTGAGAGCCACGGGTCTAGACATTGGCATGCCTTTGGATGCAGACCCAAGCCACAGCTGGAGAGGATTTTCTTAGTTCCTCCACTTGAGGTCCTTACAGAGCTGCCTGTGACAGGTCAAAGAAGGGAGAGACCATCCATTCTATCTGTCAACCCATGTGGTCAATTTGGAGCTAAGAGGTAATTAAGAGAGCTGACAAACTTTAGAGGTTCACTGGATTTGGAATACCCAGGAAACTGTCAAGTGTTAATGGTGTGTGAGTCTGAGCAGGTGCCCCTGAGTAGACAGGCAGGTGATGTGCTGGACAAGGTGGGGAAGATCCACCCTCACTATGAGTGGGTTCCTCAGTCAGCTGGCATTCAGATAGATCCAAATGGAAACAGTGCCCCAACCTTCTTAAAAGGACACTTGCCCTAGACTTGGACATCAGAACCATAGCCTCTCTAACATACACCTAGGGACTCACACTGGCACTTCCCCTTGGTTTTTAGACATTAGGATTCATAACTAGCAACATTGCAGTTATGATGTAGCAACAAAAATGATTTTATGGTTGGGAGTCACCACAACACAAGGAACTGTCGCAGCGTTAGGAAGGCTAATGCTGACCTGGGATTAAGGTTATAATCACAGGGTTTCTGGGGGGATTAGTTACTTTTCTAATTGCTTGACACAAATACTTGATAAAATGTTGTAAAGAAGGAATAGTATATTTGGGCTCCTTATTTGAGGGTATTGTAGCAGGAAGGCCTACTCACATTAAGTCATTTGTTGTAGGGGAAGTAGGAGACAGACAGAGGCGTAGATAGAGAGAGACAAACAGACAAAGACAGACAGAGAGACAGAGAGATTGATCCTCACCCTGCTTTTTATCCTTTTTTAGTCCAGGATCTTATCACATATTCAAGGCAGGTCTTCTCTCTTCAGGGAAACCTCTCTAGAAATCCCCTCCAGACATGGCCAGAGGTGTGTCTCCTTCTTGCTGTTTAAGGCTTTCAAACTGGGGCTGAGACATGCGACCAGCATCCCAACGTCTTCAGTTTTTAAGCAATTTGTTGTGAGGTGTGAGTCAAGTCCCTAGCTAGTCCCACTTATCTGTCTACCACTTCTTCATCTTTGATCTATTAAGCTCTGCCTGTCTATACCTTGTTGTGTAGACATAGACAATCAGGTCTGTTGCTGGAAACCCCTGATTGAGTACATAGAGAAAATCTGTAGAGAAGGGATATTTTATGGGCCCTGGAATATAAATGGAATATTCTTAGCCCACAAAAAGTACTCAGCAAGATCAAGCAGACAGGTCTCTTAACATATCCCACAAGCCATGGCTGGGCGTTTTCAATAGCACAGCTGTCCTTTAGCTCTTCAAAGAAGCCCATCTAGAACTTCATTATTGGTTGGATATTGTTTACTGTTATAAGCTAACTTTGGGGACCAGGGAGAAGAATGGGCACACTGGAAGCCTAGAGAAAGGAATTCAGGTCTTAGGGCCCACCATGTTGCTACAGTGACTATCACATCCCTGAGCACAGCTGTAACCGAGTATAAGGATATTAGTGACAGAGGGATTACTGGAGCTTGCTAGCTGCTAGGCTATCTGAAAAAAAATGTGAGCTCTACATTCAATAAGGGACCCAGCTCAAAGGAATGCACTGGGCAGCTACAGAGGAAACTCCGGTAAACTCCCCATCTATAGGTAGGTGCCCTCATACCACACACACACACACACACACACACACACACACACACACATGCACAAGTAAAACAAAAATGAAGCTTGCTTTAATTTTGATGTAAGAGAAATCAGTCCATCCCATTCCAGTCTAGCCCTGGTAGATATTTTTATGTAAGCTGTGAATGCCGGTAGCAACAGATCTCAGTAGAGTATCCACAGAAGAAAAATAGATCAGGAAAAAATTTAAAGCCCTATGAAAAAGACATTCAGCCTCCTAACTAAAAAAAAAAAGAGAATCCAACTTGAAATATCAGTGAAATATAACCTAATTTAGTCTTCATGGAAGAAAGTCTAAATCCTTCCAAACACCAGTGCGATTCTCCAACATCACTCATAATTTTTCTGCTTTAGGTTTATGTGTTCAGGGCATGGACAGAAAACCGCCACAGTTCGCAGTGTCTTTTGGGGGAGACGGGGTGGGGATAAGAATATGACACATCTTTCTGCTGGGTGGTTACAGACGAAACGGATTCAGGCAGAGTCTCTTCTGCTGAGGGACAGGCTGGGTCCTGAGCCACTACTTTCCTGTCCTCTTTAGATACCATCTGTCCTGTTTCAAAACTCCCTTAGTCCTCAAAATCAGACTCCTTCTACCAATAGAGCTACCATCTCCAAGCTTCTGGCTACATGGAAACAAAACAGTTACTGTTTCTAGTACAGTTTCCATCCTCTGCTAGCCTCAAGGCATCCTGAACCATTGATATTTACCCCACACAATGAATCTCTATTTTGTGACTTCTCTTCAGCACGGAAAAGCTAAAGTGACAAAAACTTTAAAAATGACCTGTGAGGTAAATTTTCTCTTCTATCAACCCCCACAGTTTTCTGTGAAAACATCGGCATTGTTTTGAATCACACAAACACGTTTTAAAAGCAGGGGCTGCTTAAACATTTCATTTTCTTCATGAGTATATGATGTACATAGATGTGTATATGCTTGCGCATGTGCATGTGTGTGTGTGTGTGTGTGTCCGTGTCCATGTCTCTCCTCCTACAGAGGTCTGCAATTGATATTAGGAATCTTTCCCATTGCTTTGCCTGTATGGATGGTCCAGCTTGACAGCTTGCTGCGGGGTTCCCTGCCTCCACCTTCCAGGATTGAACTGCCAAGTAATGAACCCAAACTCCGCATTTATATGGGTTCTGGGTCCTGTGGTAGAAGGAGTCTGATTGGGGGAAGAAAGGAGGATTCTGAAGCAGAAGGACAGTTAGTGTCTAAGAACAGGAAAGTGGTGGTTCAGAACCAGGATTTATGTGAAGCCCGGTCTTCACACTTGTACACCAAGTGCTTTAACCACAGAACATCTCCCTAGATACCTGTCACATTCCTTATTGGTTCAAAGCATCGTTTTTCTTTCTTAAGATTCAGTTAACTAAGGGGTTTGCCACAAAACCACCCAAGACGACTGAGGGTGCGGTAAGATATAATAAGATGCATGCACATGCTACTTCGAGGAGTGCAAGCTGCCTTAAAAATGCTGAAAGACACATAAACAAAAGTAGCGTTAAAGTCAACACATGATCCAGGAGCAGCTGCACACACCTACCTATCTAAGAGACAAAGGCAGAAAGATCACAAGTTCAAGGCCAGCCCGATCCTATCTTTTTAAAATAACAAAAGTCAAGATATTTTAAAGAATGTGTATTTTTTTCCACCTAATTACTTTACTTCTAAAAATTTAAGCTAGACAACAAGACACTTCCCCATGAAGTCCTTAATAATGTTCATCAGCGGGGCAGTGGTGGCACACGCCTTTAATCCCAGCACTTGGGAGGCAGAGGCAGGCGGATTTCTGAGTTTGAGGCCAGCCTGGTCTACAGAGTGAGTTCAGGACAGCCAGGGCTGCTCAGAGAAACCCTGTCTCGAAAAACCAAAATAATAATAATAATAATAATAATAATAATAATAATAATAATAATAATAATAATAATGTTCATCCTCTGAGTAGAGTCACATGTGTTATCTTCTGCCGTTCTGTAGGTCCACAGAAGAGTATCTACAGTCAGAAGATATCTCGGCTTCCTTTTTATTTAGAAGAACAAGTACATAATCCAGCAAGAACCCGGAGTACAGCCTGAATACCTACACAGGTCTCACTCATCTGCTAATGCTGTTTGAAGAGTTGTTTATGGTTCACTTATTGATGTGTATATGTGTGCCTACTTGAGTTTATGTGCACCACATGCATGGAGGAGCCCATGGAAGACAGAAGAGGGTGTCTGGTCTCCTGGAACTGGAGTTACAGGCTGTTGTGAGCCACTATGTAGTTACTGAGAACCAAACCCCTGTTCTCTACAAGTTAGGTAATAGTTCTTAATCATTGAACCATCTCTCCAACCCCCGGACTTCAGTCTTAAAACCAAGTTTCCAACAAAACAAAGCCCTTCTAAAATCACCAAGCTAAGGAGCCTCCAAAATAATTTGTGCAGCCAAGAAAATATTTCCATAAAGTTGCCTTTTGTCAAAGGAGGCCAAACTAGAAGACTGATACTGTCTATTTGTGTACAACATCCCAGTGGAAAGTCATTAATAATAATTCTATATAATAATGTTTGCTTTGTCCTAAGAATCAGCTTTCCTGGCTTCGTGGCAATATTGCCCCCTTTGAGAATAGTCTGTATTGTTCTTGAGTTTGGGGCTGATTTCAACTGTGATGTTTCCAAAGCCAAATAATCCATAGCATCGTCCTGTGTAAGAGACTTGCAGCCTACCCAAAAGAAAGCTCATTGTTTTCTTAAGTATTTAATTCAGTCAAGTTTGGGGTTGGCCCTAATTGTGCCCATTTTATTGGAAGTTTTGAGGTGGGGATGAGGATCAAAACTTATCATGAAACAAAACTTTGATAACCGAAAAACAACAGATGATTAAATGGGACCTAAAACCCATCATGTACTCTCCCACTCCTGACATCTCTTTGATAGATCGCTATTGGCAACGCTATACACAGCCCCCTGCATCTCTCATCCCCTCCTCCTCCCCCATTCTCCCTCCATCATTCATTCTGCATATAACATATACAGCCACATGTCTCTATCACTGAGAAAGGATCAATCGTTTTTCCCTATGCTGCTGAGACATACAATATTTATCACAGCTTATAGAAGAGAAGAAAAGAAACTCTAAGGATATTCCCTTCAGCTGTGTTTCTGTTGAAGGAGCAGGGGCATTGCAGGCCTCCTCAACTTCGCCCCATTGTCAGCCAAGCCTAACGCAATCTGTATCACAATAAGCCTGATACACTCGGATACCCACCAGCCATTGAGAAGGAAGAGACCTAGCTACTGGTGATCTTCCTTGCTATATTAAACACAACTCCCATTAGGCAAACTCCTTTCCATTTCTTTAAACCTCTCAATACCTTGTAAATCAAATATTTATCAGCCGAGAACCTCTCTTCTGGCTCTCTGATGTTTCAGCTCTGACAAAGTTGGCCACTAGCCAGTTGGTGGAGAAACCTGCAAAAGGAAATCAGACACAAGGAAGAAAGAAAACTCTTTCATTTTTATTTCACAGGAACAAAGTGCCAACAACACCCACCCACCCACCCCCCCACACACACACACACAAGATCTTTTTTTTTTAAACTTGCCCTTGTGGAAAGCTTTGCATGGAGTAGGTAGGGCCCTGTCCACTCGCCTCGTCAACAAATATTTAGTGGACATTCATCATGGTGACCACATGACTTCAGAACCTTACAGCTCACATTAAAATTTTCTCAGCTACTGTTAAGAGGGTGCAGATTGATACTGGCATGCATATTAAATACTGAGATTGACAATTGTGGAAATGATTTCACAAGCCACGGGCTTTGTGAAACAAGAATCAAGAATTCTGCTTATGAGAAAAAAAAATGATAAAAGAGAAAAGCCATGAACCCTGACTTAAAACAAAACAAAAAAATCCCAGAATCCATATGGTGAGTGGGCAGAAGGAGATGATCAATCTACAGAAGGCTACATGGCAGCCTTCCAGGGAATGCAACATCCCCAAGAATCACGATGTAGACATCCCATAGTGCTTTATATGCTGACAATCAGATGGTAGTGTAAAGTAACACTCTTGATGTATCTACAGAATTAAGGACCATGCGGTTGATGCAGTTATTAGCTTATTGGTTTTCAAAAGAACGTAATAAACATGCTGAACATAAATTTTGTGCCAAACATCAAAGGTCACCTTCTCCTTTGATCTCTGACATTCGACAGAATAACAAATGGTGTGGGGTGTGTGTGTGGTGTGTGTGTGTGTGTGTGTGTGTGTGTGTGTGTGTGTGTGTATACATACATGTGAAGGCCAGAAGTAGATATCAGGTGCCTTCCAAGATAATTTCTACCTTTATTCTCTGAGCCTGAACCTCTTTAACTCAGCTGTGTTGGCTGGCCAAGGAACTTAGGATCTTCCCATCTCTTTTCCCTTCCCAGTGCTGGAGGCTACAGGTGGGAGCCACATCCAGTTTTTTATATGGGTACTGGAGATCTGAATTCAGTCAAAAAGTCAGTATAGAATGAATAGCCTTTAAGTTGTGGAAGGAAACCATAGTATAATGGTCTTTATGCTAGTAGACACTCTACCCAGTAAGCCATCCCCTCTTCCTTCAAGAAAATGTGCACATGCCTGGAACTCATCGCTGGAGGTTCCTATCAATGGGTTAAGAGGTAGACTCAAGCTATCATGTTTCTCTGAAACTCAGCAGATGCCACTTGGTTATTGTATAACCATAGTATGACTCAGCACAGTTTCTTACAACAGCCAAATTCTCAAAACAATTAGCATGAGGTTCTCTCTTTTTTTTTTTTTTTTTGGTTTTTTCCAGACAGGGTTTCTCTGTGTAGCCTTGGCTTTCCTGGAACTCATTCTGTAGACCAGGCTGGCCTCAAACTCAGAAATCCACCTGCCTCTGCCTCCCAAGTGCTGGGATTAAAGGCGTGTGCCACAACCACCCAGCTTAGCATGAGGTTCTTGTATCAGCAAGTCTACCTAATGTATTGAAATTTGAATCCTTAGCCCACCATATACTTTCCATTTTCAGAATCAATATTTCCAGTTTGGAAATAAAAAAGGAAAACTAGACTCTACAACTAATGAATGTTAGTTTACTCTAGCCCCTTTTGTTTAACAAATGTAAAAACTTTTATGTGAGCTGAGGGCCCATCACTTTCTGAAGGGCAAATGGCAGAAGGTGAAAATGTTGAGCCAAATAATCATTCTTTTTTTATCAGATAAGTGTGGGTCCTGGAGGTACACATGCATATGTGCATGCAGCTAAACAACAGGAAAGAGAAGTGAATGTTCTAGTCTGAGCCCCTGTATGCAGTACCTATAGGGCACCAGACAAAGCGCTAGGATGCTGGGGGCATGATGGTTGTACTGGTTGGTTTAGTGTGCCAACTGGACACAGGCTGGAGTTATCACAGAGAAGGGAGCTTCAGTTAGGGACATGCCTCCATGAGACCCAGCTGTGGGGCATTTTCTTAATTAGTGATCAAGGGGGTAGGGCCCCTTGTGGGTGGTGCCATCCCTGGGCTAAAAGTCTTGGGTTCTATAAGAGAGCAGGCTGAGCAAGCCAGGGGAAGCAAGCCAGTAAGAAACATCTCTCCATGGCCTCTGCATCAGCTTCTGCTTCCTGACCTGGTTGAGCTCCAGTCCTGACTTCCTCTGGTGATCAACAGCAATGTGGAAGTAAGCTGAATAAACCCTTCCCTCCCCAACTTGCTTCTTGGTCATAATGTTTGTGCAGGAATAGAAACCCTGACTAAGACAATGGTATAGGTCACAGGACCAACCCTTCCTTCAAGAATTTCAAAATATTATAGAAAATAAATTTGAATGCAAGATACTATGATGTTTATGGTTAGTTCTGGGAAGAAAACCAAGAAAGTGCCATGATAGGAGACTTTCCAGGCAGGGGAGTCAGAAAAGGACTTCTTAAACTCCTGGCATTTAACATTCGAAATTCCCTTAAGATTGCTGAGGGCTGTCTGAAGAAGAGGGGAGGAGCATGTCTGGAATGTGAGAAAAGTCAGGAGTGGACTTAAGTATTATGGATCATTGGTAAAATGAAGAATTAAGCTTCAAGATTTCAAACGATGTGATGCTCTCTCTTCTACAGTTCTTCTAAGGGCAGACTCAAGAAATCAACTCGCAAGAATAAAAGCATTAAGGAAAGCATCATAACCCGTTTTGACAGACATCCTACTGTCAGGAGTAGAAAAGGGTTGTTTGTCTAACTCCAACTCTACCAATCAGCTTACACATAGGCCCAGAAATAGGATGAGTTGCCTCTTCATATTAGTAACCAGGGCCTCCAAGTCAACAGATCACCTAAATCACATTTCTTAAACATGTCATTCAAATGGGAAAAAAACTTTAATAGGTAAAAATGTACAATGAACAAAGCAGACATTAGTCATGAAGACAGAACTCACGGCTCTTATGTTGTAGAAGAAAAACTTGGTTTACATAGAGAAAATATCACCACATCTAACTTCAATGCACTCCAGACCCTGTAATATAGAAACAGGGAGCTAGCTGGCAAGCCTGGCTGCATTTCAATAGGGATTTAATAACACAAAGCTATCAAGCTTCTCTGGAGTATATTCCGTTACTCTTCTAAGTATGCTGCAAAGGCATTTGCTATGTAATATCATACACAAAATAAAAGTCTTCTATCAAAAGGAATACACTAAATACAGAGCTGGCTATGGCAATCCTTCTAGAATTTTCTCTTTTGGTTGATCTCTTACTCTCAAAAATCAATAAATTATCAGGGGACTTTCCACATTGCAGTGTGAATTAAAAATCAGACATCAAAGTATCCCTCTCCTCCAGAAAGGAGCAGGTTTGTTTCATAAAGTTTTCTGATATAGTTATTTTTTAATTTTATATATATATGTATATATATATGTCACAGAAAGATAAATATTCTTATAAAAAGTCATCTTTTCTACATATTCAAATCTGAAGAAAATCAACAATAACAACAGAGAGGAAAACCTGTCTGACTTGGCATTTGAGAAGCTGACAAGCGATCCTCTTTCAGTGCTAGGAGGCAGAGACAGGAAGATCCTGGATGCTTAGTGCTCAGCTAGCCTAGCCTGGGTGAGCTCCCAGGTTCTGGCCCCCATGTGTATTTTACACAGGAACATATTACACACATGCAAACACAAAGAAAAAAAAAATGAAGGAACAAAGGAAAGAAAGGAGGGAGAGAGGGAGGGAGGGGGAGGGAGGAAGAGTCAGATGAGTGTTTCTGGGAACAGGGAGGTGGCAGGGGGTACTCAACAATGTGGCCTTGGATCAACGGGCCATCCACCACACCAGTGCTCATCTTCAGTGTCTATGTTCTCTGTAAAGCACCTTCTAGGCAATGGAGGAAAGCATTTGTTTGCCTGTCAGTCTGCTTAGATAAGGTACGTCTAATCGGTTAATTGGTCTCTAGTCTTTATTCATCTATCTCTTATCACTAATCTCACTGCTGCTAAAGAAACAGGAAACCTCTCAACAGCTTGTGAGGAGTTTCCTGGGGAGCTGAGCAGTCTGTCAGAGCCTAGGTTGACAATTTAGGAGTGTGAGACAATGCCTTATCTATTAAGTAAGGCAGGGAGTATTTCTTTCCCCCATCCAAAGATGCTCCCTAGGTGGCAAAATAAAAAGTGATTTTAAGTTATTAGTACTTAATCATTAAACAATAAATTGCATATACCTAATAATCATTGGGATGGAAGGGAAAAGGGACCAGATAAATGGTTTCAGTTTCTAGAATGTGCATGAGCCAGTGCTTAACTAAACACCCTGTAGGTGCTTCAGAAAGGCTTCTATTCTTTCCTTCCCTCCACCCTCTCCCATCCTTTTCTCTATTCACCTTTCCAACTGTCTGTGCCCTCATCTTCCACAGATGCCTAACAGGACACGGGCAGCATCTTATCTGGTGAACACGATTGCTTTACCTTCAGAAGTAAGGTGAGCAATCTCGCCTAAGACATAAATACTTCCAGCTCTTTCTAAAGAGGTGGTGGTAGGCTGAAGGAATCAACATCGGTCTTTGCTCAAGCAGGCTCATACATCTAGTAGAATCAACTTTTTTTTTAAATACCACTCACCAAATCTGAGCACACCAGAGCCCCTGATTTTCTTGTCACTGGATGAGTGACAGTGAGAGAGAAGGTTAAATGTTGGATAAAGGTTGGTCAAAAACTGAAGTGAGGGACACCAACTTTTCACCTTCTTAGGCCCTCTTTTAACATGCTCCTTGAGAGAATCTCTCCAGCTCATCCTTTCACCCTCCCCTGTGCTGGCAGTATAATTATCCACACAGTGACTTCTGATGTGTAAGCCTTCATGTTTCAGACGATCAAAACTGGCGTTTACCATTTCAGGTCTCATGACTGAGCAAAGCAACTAAAGCAGATGCCATTCACATCTCAGAGTGACAATGTCAAGACCACATGGTCATAATGGAATATAGTGCACGCCAATACCTGGCAGCTTTCCTGAAATGCCAACATGAGTGTGCAGCTTCGGGAGGGGTCCCTGTGGCTTGTAAGGAAAGAGAAGGGATGAGCTCTGTAGTCATCGGGGCTTCCCCTGGGTGTGCTAGGGCTCACCACTACCACAGTGAAAGCTCAAAGAAACTTCCGGAACTGAGAATGTAGTGCAGTGGTCGATTGCCAGCCTAAGAATATATGAGGCTCTGAGTTCAATTTCCCAACACTACAGACAAAGAAAGGAGAAAGGATGTTCCAGAACGTAAATAAGTTAGTCTTTGATTTAAGTTAGGTTCTTAGATTTATTCAGCTAAAATGTCTTCACATGCATTCTGCAACCTAAGAGAGCTGATAGCCTGGATGACAAACTCCTTTCTGTGGCTGTTCAGAATGGAGCGACTTACCTCCGCTAAGGTCAACTTTTACACTCTGGATTCAATCTCCAGCAATTTCACTAACACCAAGGCACACATGTCTTTAACATGCTGAGCCTTAGATTACTTAAGGTAAGAACTAAGAACCGCTGGTAAGTAGATTGTTGCCATACCCAACCTTGGCACTAAGGGCATGCACGCAGCCTGTAGCCATTCAGAAGAGGCCTGGCCACACCTTTCCTGTGAGTAGCTGCAAGGCTACTTCTTCAGTGTGTGAGCTAAAAATGGAGTGGAAGGAAAGGAGGGAAAGGAAAGAGGGAAGGAAGGGAAAGAAGGGAGGGAGAGGACAGAGGGAAGGAAGGGAGAAAGGGAAGGAGGGAGGGAGAGGACAGAGGGAAGGAAGGGAGAAAGGGAGGGAAGGAGAAAGGGAGGGAGGGAGGGAGGGAGGGAGGGAGAGGACAGAGGGAAGGAAGGGAGAAAGGAAGGGAAGGTGGGAGGAAGGGAGGGAGGGGAGAGAGGGAAAGAAGGATAAAGAGAGGGAATGGAGGGGGAGTGAGGGGAGGGCAGAGAGAGATGTAGGAAGGGCAAGAGCAGAAGCATAAGGGGAAGGAACTTAAGAAATAAGGAAGAAATGAGAGACATAGGAAGAAAGAATGGGAAGGAGGAAGGGGGAGGGAAAGAAAGTAGCCAGATAGGGAAGGGAAGAGGAACCTTCAGTCTTTATCTAAATACTCAGTGTTGAATAAGTCATTTTGAGAACTAGCTAGCAGAGTCAAATTGCCTTTTTGAGTCTTGAAGTAAATTATCAGCCAAGTACAGACCCAGGCTAAGACAGATATAGCATTTAACTTCACGGGTGGCTATAATTTCTAGATTTGTGCAAGAGTGATTCCTGCTCAGTATATTCCAAAAAGGACATGAAGTTTCTTAAAGGCCCTGTATAAATCAATTCCCAATCATACCGAGGTAGTTTGACTGTGACTCCAAGAATGTCTGCGTTTCATTTTCTTCCTGTTAAAGATGAAACCACTGACATTCATTTTTTATGGACATTTCTAGCTAAAGACTTTTTTTTTTTTTGGTAAGTTAAAATTTGAAGAGCATGAAAGAGAAATTATTCTGATTTATGATGACGTCCAATCAGGACCAATTAAGAGAAAATGAACCAGGGAAATTGGAGTGGGGAAGGGAAATAAGGCCTTGCAAAGTGAGAAGTTCCCCCTCGCTTGCCTTCCCCTGGGTTGAACGCCAAAAGGCAGCAGCAGGCCCCTGAGCCTCAGGCCCCACCAGACCAGGTTGCTTCACCTTGCTCCAGGCGTACCTGCGGTCCCCTCTGCAGTCAATCAGACCCACAGAACTGCTTATACTGTACCACAGTGTTCAGAAATAAACGCAGGAAGAATTGTAATATTACCGCAAGCTCCACTTATTCCCAGCTAAATATGTTCTGGTTTCAAGCTAAAACTCTAACTCCTCTCTAGATGCACATTTTTTAAATCTTTTGCTTGTGCAGAAAAAGTCTTTGTGCTGGCCTGGTGAGGTAGTTAGTAGTTTTAATTGTCAGCTTGCTGTGATCTACAGTCATCTGGCAGGGACTCAGTGAAGGATTGTTTGGATCAGGTTGGCCTGTGTGTGTATGTCGGAGGATATGCCTAGGTTGCATCAATTGATATGGAAAGACCTGTCCCCTGTGGGAGGCACCATTCTCTACATTTGGGTCCTCGTCTGTATAGCAAAGTACAGTAGGTGTGCATGCATTCATCTCTTTCTGCTGTTGACTGATGAGCTAAGGCGAGTCTGCCTCCATAATGTCTTGCTCACTGTGGTGGACTATATATAACCTGGAACTTAAAGCAAAATAAACCCTTTCTCTCCTATGTTACCCTTGTCAATATATCTTATTACAACAACAACAATGAAACCGAATTCATCCCACAAGCACATGCAGACTGACTGAAGACTGCTGTGTTTCTCATTTGGTTCTCAGTGCCACACAACATGACCTGAGTTCCAAGCATCCCCCTTCGTCGCTTGTCAGAGCACTATCAACAGAGTGACGCATGGTGAACAGTGCCTTGGGGAGGCTTCCAGGCGAAGGGCAAAGGGCCTTTTACCTTGGGTCCATTTTGCTCCCTGGATTGTTCTTGGATGTGATTTCATGCCTCCTGTGACAAACACTTATATTGAGTTTATTACACATGCTTATTCTTCCTGGATGTCAGAGCACAGCTATAGAGCCCGATATGGTCAGTGTGCCCTAAAGCTGGCTATCACCTCCTGCCGTGCTTTTGTGCTTTAGCAGACATAGTCTATAGCATGTGCCAGGCAGTTGTGTTACAACTGGTCTGTCCTGAGAAACTCCAGGAAAGGGCCGCTCTGTTAATGCTTAGTATGTGCTTACTGGCATTTATTTACATGGTTTTCTGATTCTGTCTTTCTGGCCATGTTTTTCTGAGCTGAAGCAACCTTCCTTGAACCACTACTTTCTTTGTTACATTCGTGTCAACTGAAGTATACAAAGTACACTGAAACTGAAGTGAGGTTGTCTACAGCATTAGACTGGAGTCTGTCCCACTGTTTCAGGTCCTCAGATTCAGCCGACAAGATCTGAGATAGGCTTTGCCCACTTCCCATGCCCCCACCCAGAAAGCAGCTTCATCCAGTTGTCAGAATTAGTGGACTGTGCACCCTCCCTCCATCCCCCTCCCCCACCCGTCTGGTGGAAAGATATGGATTTAGAGTGGGAAGATGCCAGGCCAGAGATACTTTAGAGATGAGACAAATTAACTTGTCAACCCTTGCCTCCCAGGAAGCATAAACCCTGGTGATTGCTGTAGACGAAGATATTGTTTGCAAAAGGCTGTTGGCTTGCTTTTCTTTGCAGTTAAAAACATGGCTCTGGAACTCTGCAGTAAGTAGCACATGCAGCCGTTGCACATGGCTGTGGAACTCTGCAGTAAGTAGCACATGCAGCCGTTGCACATGGCTGTGGAACTCTGCAGTAAGTAGCACATGCAGCCGTTGCATGTGGCTGTGGAACTCTGCAGTAAGTAGCACATGCAGCCATTGCACATGGCTGTGGAACTCTGCAGTAAGTAGCACATGCAGCCGTTGCACATGGCTGTGGAACTCTGCAGTAAGTAGCATGTGCAGCCGTTGCATGTGGCTGTGGAACTCTGCAGTAAGTAGCACATGCAGCCATTGCACATGGCTGTGGAACTCTGCAGTAAGTAGCACATGCAGCCGTTGCACATGGCTGTGGAACTCTGCACTAAGTAGTTCATGCTCCTGTTGCACGTGGGAGCTGAGAAGCCTTTTTTAAAAAAATGTTTCTTTCTGTTTCCATGTGCACCCATCAGTACTTGGACTCTCGATGTATTGAAAGCTGGCCCTGAATTTCTGACCCTTCTGCTTATATCTGCCAAGCCCTGAGATTATAGGCATGCACTACCATACCTACCTGAATGCTTTAAATCTTTATTAACACTACATGTACATTTGTGATTGTATGTTTCTAAATTTTTTATGTCTAGAGGATGATTGTTTACAAGAGGTAAGCGGGTATCCTGTGAGGTTGCAGCAGCATCCCCGGCTTCTGCCAGTGTATCCTGGTAACATCTCTACACTCGTGACAAGAATATTTCTAGTTATCCCTGATCCATTGGGTGAAACCATTAGGCTAGATACAGGAAGCATAATAGTGTTTCTTTACATCATCAACATGATAGATAGTGAAACCCAGAATTTTCAATAGAGTATACAATAAAATTCAACTAAATATTTTGAAACAAATTTAAAATGTCAGTTCTAGCTAAGTAATATTTTGAGGTGTATGTTTAATTTATTGAAATGGTCGGTTCTCAGCCTTACCTAAACAGGAATTATTAACTCCCTACAAGCCAAGGCACAGGGGAACATCAAGGAAGAGGAGGCAGAAAGTACGTGACAGCCAGAGGATGGGGAGGAGTGCCATGAAATGTTGTCTTCCGGGGCCATGGCATGGCTATCACACTCAAGAATTCACACACCTGTCACTATCTGCATACGAGCTCCGCAAGACTAAATCAGCCAAAATTCTGATATGGGACATAGGTGCTGGAGGTACTCCCCGTGCTTCAATGCCTAATGAAGAATTATTGCCAATTACAGAGTGCTGAGAGAGGGGGAATCACTCATTTTTGTTTTAATATGTGCTCAGTAGATTTCCCATGCTCCATTGAATGGTCCCATGTTCATGTACATGAGGGACAGCATAAATTGGACAATGGATTGTCCAAAAGGAAAAAAAAAAGACATTAAGCTGTGAGAGAACCATGTAGAGGGTATATAATAGAATTTTGGAGAAAAAAATTGGGGAGTGAGTATAAGTGTATTTCATTGTATACATGCATGAAAATCTCAGGAATAAAGAGAAATTATAATAAAGTAATAAAGTCTCATGACTTAGTAGGTTGTTTTGGAATACTTAAGAAATGACTGGGTGCCGCCATGTATCCAAGCCCACACGGTTACATCCTCTGAGTTCTTTACCTCATAATTTCCCTACATGAGATGCACCACTCACCAAGGACAATGGTACTGTTTCTGTCACTCAAGCTTACTGCAAGTTCTCAGAGACTTTCCAGAGTTTTCCCAGAGGAAAGGAAGACAAGAAAATGCACGTGTAATCAACACAGTAGGTTTGCATCTTGGAGAGTCCAGAGCCAAAATAACCATGGCCAATCAAAAAGATCATGGAGAAAGATCTGTTACTCACAGCTGGTGTATCAAACACGAGCAAAGGAATATGCAGCCACAGGGAACTGAACTGAGGAGGAGCATGGGCCTCCTCGACAATTATATGACAAAGAAGTATGGGAGTCTTGTCCAAATGTGAATAAGAATTCCTCGGGGGGGGGGGGGACTGTATCTGCAGGGACTGGTTGAATCCACTTCAGTGATATAGAGAGGTTGGCTCATCTTTAGTCCCCTTTCATGACCTCACATCTTTAAAGACTTCTAGGTGAATCCTTTGGAATAAATGTACAGACTCGTGGTTTCCACCAACCAAGAGGATAAGAATGTGCTCAAAGAGCAGCTAATGCCTTCAGTAGCATTGCTCCTATTTTGGTATTTGGGGAGCCAACCATTACATTTGAAAAGCATGTTGTTGTATGGCGCTCTCTGTTCTGATACTGTGCACATGGTGCACACATCATGAAATGGACATCTAATTGGAACATGGTACTTGGGAGAAAACCTAAGTCTGTGTCCCCAGGCCATGGTCACTCATACTTGGCTCCAAAAGAAGTCATCTCTTTTTATTCCTTTGAGATATGAGCTATATCTTCCCTAGATGGGGAACCAACATGTATCCACATTGAGAAACCACTTTAGCGGATGAATACTCCCAAGAATGTTCACTAAAGAAGTACATTCCTAAGTATGCTCCATCATAGCTCATGAAGCAAAGACAGACACATTTAGGGACGTGCCTAGTTCAAGGTCATGAAGTACATGCTTAGAAATCTGATGTGACCTTCCCTGAAAAAGCCACAACTTCACTGAGAATCTGAGTGACTAAAATGTGATGAATGTGGAGAGTTGGAATGTTGCAGATTGAAAGAGAATTATCTTGGGCTAACTTTAGTCCACTTAATCATCCATCTGTGTACCAGATCTAATATACCAAACCTTTGAAATGCATTAAATCCAAATTAATTAATTGAATAGAATGTTGATTTGCATCAGCACCTGAACCTGACAGCAAAAACTTCCATGCTTCATGAACCCCAATGACTCCACTTACATACTGAGCAAACATTTTGATTTATGGTTCCATTAATTCCCAGGCTGTTGAAGCTCATGCAATCTCTTCTACAATGCAAAATGCCATTCATGGCAACCTGGGGCCATATTTACAGGCCATGGAATTCATATTTGGATCAGAATAAACTACCTTCTACTCCCTTTAGAGCAGTGTGTTTTATCTCAACAAAAACTGAGAGTCGCTGGAGATTGCTCACCTGTGTTACAAGGAGAGCAGAGGGAAATGCATATGGGTATGCTGAGGATTTGTCATCATTCTTCAGCCAGGGACAGGAGAATTTCTAGAAACATTAATGTAGAAAAACTTTCCTAAAGACACTTGCTTCAGTCCCTGGCTAGAAATGCAGGCACTAATGGTGAGGAAGATGCCTTTGCTAGCATGCTCCCTGAAGTACTGGGGTCTGTTTCTTGCCTGATGAGCAGCATAGGCCACCCTTCTCAGCCCTACCTGGGGTCTACAGAGAAGATGGTCTCTGACTCAGCTATGGATTTCAACAATCATCTTGTTACTGAACACACAATGAGAGAGTTGATGGTCAGAAATGAGAGGAGGAGAGGTTTCCAATCACAAGTTTGTGCTCGATAAAACTAAAAGCTCCTATTGCCTCAACAGCAAACACCCCAAAATTCCAAATTTCATGGATAAGGGAAGATTTATACTGCACTGTTCAATAAGAACCAGACCTTAACCCACTAACGGTATGGTATTATAGTGCTCTAATAATTCTAACTCATGTGTCTGGGGCAGGGGTTGTCATTTCAGTGAAATTCATTTATACTAACCAGAGTTGTAATTGACTTTCCAAGTCAGGTTCTGGGGAGACCCAACAAAGACCCTGACAAGCATTGACCAACCCAATGTGGAAATTTCCAGTCTGGCTCCAGAGCACTGCAGGAAGTCAATTTCCAAATTACATCAAGTATCTGGCCTTTCTGTGATGTATCCCCTGTCATTTCCGCACTGGACCACCTGATCTAAAGGTGCTTAGAGAAACTAGTCTCCTCCAGTGATGGATTTTTTTTTTAAGTATATCACTGATCTTTGATAAATTGGAGGGGGAAACGGATTGCCCTTCTAAAACAAATAAGCATTAAAAAATACACAAGTTTCTAAAGGCTTGATATTAAACAATAGCTATAATCCTAGAATACTTGCCCTAATCAAGCTTGATGTTTTTATTATTTGTTGTTTGATTATTTAACAGCCATTTCTATGCAGACTTTAGTGCTGCTGGACACTGCTGACTCCTACTTCAAGCCCTGATTTCGTAGCTATTCTGATGTTTATATGTAGTATAACCTTCTGAAATACTCCCATTCTTCAGATAAGAAAATGAAGCTGAACACTCTGTCTGAGGTATCTCTGCAAAGTGGAGAGCCAGCATTCAAGCCCACATGTCTCTAGACACAGACCTGACATCTCTGTGCAAGTCAACAAATACAGCACATTGCAGGCATGGGACTTCAAATGTTATTCCCTTTCCTGATTTCCCCTCCTAAAAACCCTCTTTCCCCTCCCCCCTCCCCCTGCTCACCAACCCACCCATTCCTGCTTTCTGGCCCTAGCATTCCCCTACACTGGGGCATAGAGCCTTTACAGGACCAAGGGCTTCTCCTCCCATTGATGATGGACAAAGGCACCTCTGCTACATATGCTATCTTAATTGTGTGTGTGTGTGTGTGTGTGTGTATGTGTGTGTGTGTCACTGTGTGTCTATAGGTGTGTGTCTGTGTATCTATGTGTGTCTGTGTGTCTTTATATACACAGATTTCAGGTTCACCATGGACTGTGCAAGCATTGAAACACTAGCCAGGAGCTTTTGATCATACTTCAAGTCTTATAGTAAGATATAAAATTGGGTGCTTCATTTTTAAGTTAATATGTACTAGGGGCTGGACAAACTTTAACTCAGTGGTTAAAGCACTGACTGTTCTTACATAGAACTGGGATTTGGTTCCCAGCTCCTACATGTCACCTTATAACTCTGATCTGTAACTTCAGTTCTGAGGGATCTGATGCCTCCCTCTGGACTTCTTGGGTACTGTATTATGCACATGATGCACATACACACGTCCAGACAAAACACACACAAATAAAATATAAAACTAAAACTTTCATAACACTAAATTTAAAGGTTAATATATACTCATTAAAGAAACTGGGGCTAGACAGAGAAGAAAAGAAAACAAGCTATAAGTTCACAGCTAACACACTCTAATATTTTCTTTATCATAAATCATAACCTTTTAGTCAGAATAGACTCAGCTTTAAACATTAAAGAGATGAATTTCAAATGTTTTCGTTATACTCACAGACTCAGGACCCTCTTGGATACACATTTAAAGCTTTGCGCTCTCACTTGTGAAAATATTTTGGCACTTGAGCCTGAGGCTCTTTCTATAGAGAATATGCCTGATAATTAATATGATAATAATTAAATGATATAATGTAAGTAAAGTGAAAGGAAACACTTTATACTCAGGAAAAGACTGTGACAATAAACACCTTGTATAAATGTTTTTATCTCTATATCTAGATGTCTACATTAAAAACAGACAAAGCCATTGGAGAGCAAACAAAATCTGTGTCCTGCATCTACAATGAAAGTAACAAACTAGATTCCCACTCACTTCTCTGTGTCTGTCTGTCTCTGTCTCTGTCTCTCTCTCTCCTTTTAATGAAACAGAATTTCTCATTATATAGTCCTGCCATTCTTGAATTCCTTATGCAAACCAGGCTGATCTTGACTTCTCAGCCTATTCTCCTGCCTCTGCCTTTTGAGTGCTCGGATTATAGGTGTGACTTACTATACCATAAAGGTTGAGCTGAGCATCAATAGACACCAGCTCAGGGTGGGAATGAGAGTAGAGGAGCAAAGAGAGAGGAGTGGGCCTGGAGACCAGGAGAGCTTCAGCCAGTCTAGCCATGGAGAGTGTCAGGGACTAAGGTATGGACTGGAGATCAGGGACTAAGGTATGGACTGGAGAAGCTGTAAACATGAAAACATCTGAGATTTCTTCTTCTAAAACATATCTGTCTCTGAGAAAAGAGCTCTGTGCTGAAGAGAAATTACCAAGATGGAATTAAAAATGAGCAGAAGGAGCCCAAATGGGGAGAGGAAAGGGATAGATGGAGGGAGAAATGAAGGCAGACGGCAAAGTCCTGAACTCCCCAAAGTGGCCAAAGCCAGCCTGGACCAGGCTGTACAACCACAGACAACCAACTTCACATAAAAGTGTCCAACAAAGGAAAAGTAACATCAGATCTTAGGCCAGGTTATCATAAGATAAAAGAGAAGAAAGAACAGAATAGAATCACTATAACAATAAAAGTGTATCGGAAGGAGACAGGTCAAACCCTTAACAGATTCCAGAAGGAGCCAGAAGTCATTATAAAGTAAATGTCAAATAATATAAATTTAATGTAAAATTAAAATGAGAAGAAGAATAAGAAAATCTCAGAAATCAGATGACAGCTATGGGAAAAATGACATAAAAAAGCCACAACAGAAATAAAGGAGAACCTGGCGGGAACACAAAAGTACAAGCTACCTTAAGGGGGAGCAAGGCTGACATGAGAAGAGAGTGAGAGGACAGGACACAGAGGAAGTGAGCAGAGCAGATCCGGAGTGCATGACAACAGGACCCAGAGAAGAAGGGCAGGAAAGACAAGGACAGCTGACAACAGTAAACCAAAACACCCTCCTGGAAGTCAGAAGAAAAACAATACCGTACACTGAAAATAAAATGAACAGTGGTGATAATAATTAAAAATAGCCACATGTGTCTCAAGACATGGACTCAGAATGACCCGTACCAAGCCAGAGTCTACTCAAAAGTGACTGGATTTTAAAGAGTAAAAATGGTTTTTCAAACATCTAGTGTGTTAAAAAGAAAGGCAAGCTACTCATAAAGGTTAACCTAAGACTTTTCCAATGCTATGCTTTATGACTGATGCAGATAGAATAACCTAATTAACATTCTTAGAAAAGAAATGTCTCCAGGAAATACAAGGAAAGCAGTTTGATGCTGCCGAACTAACTTACAGAGAGTATAAACAAATAGTTAACAACATGCAGAAGCTCAAAGAACAGTATTCCCAGGAGTCCCTCCTGGGGAATATTCTAGAAACATGCTTCAGAGAAGCAAAGTCACTAGAGAGACATCGACATGAGAGCTGATACTGAGACTAAATATATAAAACCTGCAGTTATTACAGAACTAAGATCAAATGAGCATTAAAATGGAAAAGCATAATATTAATGGCTATATGCTTAGGGAATGTATAGTACAGTAATAAAAATTAATGGGAGAATGGGGAGAGGGTATGCAAAAATTTTTAATTATTTTCAGTAATTATATTGCCAGTGATGGTATGTGTGTTGCTAGAATATGTAATACTCAAATTAAGTAAATAATTATGCAATATTCTGAATCTTTCATCTGCTATGTCCTAGAAATTTGTGATTTTTTTTTTAGTAGTTAAGAAAAGAAATACAGATGTAATATAAAGCTTAAGGGAAGAACTTGGGATATGCCTCAACATTACAGCACTATTGTACCTCACACAAGAATCTTGATTCCATCAAAAATGGTACAAATAATAAATATCAGAAATAAAATAAAGTAACAAGATAATATTTGAAAACCTTAAACTCCAGAATTTAAATTGACGCTATCATTATGAATGTCTAATGATGCTTAGAACCGAGAGCCTCTCTGGCATGCTGATGGCAGTTATGAAACCTTTGGAGCACTCTTCCCATTCACACACCCAGGGATTACTTGAGAAGCAGCGATTTCCATGTCTGAGGAAAGAAATACCCAAGATGAGCCTGGAAGTCTTTGTCATGCCAAATAGGAAAGGTGACAGCAACATCAAAGGGTCATGGTGGTGCACAGTCATAATCCCAGCATGCAGGAGGTAAATTCCTTGTAAAGAAGTGAAATAGGAATCTGGAAGATACCAAGCTGATAGCCAGTCTTGGCTACATAGTGAGTTTGAAGCCAGTCTGGACCTCAGTCATGAGAGCATAAATAAAAATAATGAAAGAACAGTCCAAGGGTTGAGATAGAGCTTCCCGTGGAGAACTTGAAGAGGCTCCCACTGCCAGATTGAGAGCAGCACAAGCTTCAGCCACAGATAGATTTGAATGGAGTAAGTGTTGTGGAATCTTTGTGGAAAAGATCAAATGGGAGTGGATCTGGATTTATATGAAATACAGAAGAAAGTTTTAAAATGAACCACAGGCCATAGCAGACTACTGATTAGCACCTAACATTCTTTAACAACTAAATTGTAGGGGAAAGAAAAAAATTCAGGGGAACCTACTCATGTAAGGCCTAGGATATACCTCTTTCAGTTGATAGAATGCTTGCCTAGCATGCACTCAGCCCTGGATTTGATCCCCAAACCTGAATAAACCAGATATAGTGGCTCATGTCTGTAATCAAAGCACTAGGGAGGTCAAGGTGGAGGGTTCAGTGGTCTAAGGTCACAGAGAATCTGAGGCCAGTCTTAACTACATGAGACACTGCTTCAAAAATTTTTTTTTAAAAAATGTAAAATACTTAAAAGTTTAAAATAGCCAAAAGTCAAAATGATAATGCCTATGTATATACATTTTTGTGTGTGAATCCATGAAGAGTTGTAAAGATGAGTTGTAGTAAATGAAAGTTTTATTATGAGGAGAGTGATTACCCCAGAGAAAGAAAGTGTTCTGAGGATAGCATGAGGGGCAGGGAGGGGATTCTCAAACACCTGTATCCAGTCTTAATTCCAAACACGGGTAGCAGTTTGATGGACTAGCCTGAGACAGACGTAAGATCAGAAACAATTTTCTTAACGAAGTCAAAATAAGTGAGCTTCTGTTTACTGTAGCTCTCATGTTTGACTATGATTTAACCTATTTCTAGAATTTGACTCATGAACTCGATGGAGTTTAACTCATAGTTTGACCATATCCTGAACTCTACCCTAATGAGATAAACCCTGAGATGTTCGGCCAAGATGGTCCATGAAATAAGCTTATCGGCTGTCAGCTTCTGTATTACCAATTGCCAAAATCCCGATGCTGCCAAATCCTGGGGGAAATCCCCACTTGGTACCTTTTTTCTATATAAAAAGGCCTGGAAAATCAGCCTGCACTGCTCTCTCATTTCTGGTTTGGAGAATCAGTCTTGTGCACAGTAAATAAAGCATGCTTAATTGATTTTAATTTGGGTGGTAGTCTCCATTCTTCCTCAGTGATATCAACATTCTTGGAGACCCAATAAACCTCAGGAACCCTCCCCTTCAGTCTTCTGAAACCAAGGTCTTTCTTCTCTTTGAGGTGCTCACTTTGAAGAAGTTCCATGGCCCAGGGACGTGTTCTTGGTTCTGTGGACTACCAAGGTGAGCAGCCAATGTAAACAGAAATCAGAAAGCACCTGTGTGAAGAGACCTCCATTAGTAAGTCATGGGGATCCAACCTGGTGATATACCTGATCGAGGTACACAAACTCCTGTCCAGACTAGAGCAAGTCTGGTTTTTGTTTGTTTGTTTGTTTTATTTTATTTTGTCTTTGTTTTGTTTTATTTTTGTTTTTGATGTCTGGTTCTTGGTCCCCTGCATCTAGTTCTTTATTTGTCTCCTCTATTTACTTGCTATAGGTCTTCCCTGGTCTGAGCTTGGGACAACTGAACAAATAGACAGAACAGATAACAGGACAAGTAAGCCTGATACTCCTTTAAGCTGTGTGTTTAGGAACCTTGACAAACTTTACTCCCTATAATTAATCAGGATTATGATTATCCTAACACCAAGGACGGCCTCCAGTTCTTCCATAAGCTTCAGTGGCCTATGTTAGGGGCTGAGTGGACCTCAGGCTGGTATTTTTAACCCCCAAGTATTCCCTTGGTACTCCTGGCCCCTTGGACCAGATTAGGTATATTCTAACTTGGGCACAGGAAACATCCAATCTGCTCCTACGGATGAAGGTTAGTATGGTTCAGAATGGGCAAGGTAAACACTCCCTGGCTATGACAAAGAGGACTCCCAGAATCCCTAGTCCTCCAAATACCTTGTCCTACAGGACTCTCAGGAGGATCCTCTCCTTCCTCCATACACTCCTCTTTACCCTCTGTTGTCCCCACCTCTCCAGAGTGCATTTACTTCTTCTCCTCTCCTTCTTTCCTTACCCTTTTATACAATCTTCCCTCTCAACGACTCCTTCCCTGGCTCCCCTAGTGGAGTCACCGCCTGTCTTCTCCCCCTCACCCACACTGTAATGGCTATCACTATGGGTAGTCGGACTCACTCTCTTCCACTGGTTGACCTGTAGCTTCTGTTTCTATTTCTATCCCCATAGCAGAATAGATTTCAACCCCTTTCCTTCTTCTCCACCAAGCCCCAGAAGGATGATGTCTATATGTTCCGTTTACTACAACAGATCTTTACACCTGGAGCAATCAGAATCCCCCTTTCAGCACAAATCCTAGTTCTTTGGTTCCTTTGACTGATTCTGTTTGCTTTAACTATCTCCCTATTTGGAATGACTGCCAACAAATTCTCTGCACACTTCACTATAGAAGAATTAAAGTAAATCCTAGCAGAAGCAGATAGGCAATATCCACATGAAGCAAGCTTCATAATGACCAAAGAAAGGTAGCAATTGGCAGGTCTCTACTCAGAAGGAGACCAGAATGGTACTACTGGAATGAAGGAGGTAGGGATTCACTCAGTGAGAAACACTAGGCTCTGCTGGAGGGACTTATGCAGGCAGCTCTTGAACCTACTAATTTGCCTAAAAGAACTGATATAAAACAAGCCTCAGATAAGACAAACCTTCAACATTTCTTGAATGCTTACTGGAGACATTGGCTGTACACTCCTACACATCTGGAGGACTAAGCAAATTTCCAGGGTGATTAATCTGGCCTTTGAAACCCAGCTGGCCCCAGATGTGCATGAGAAAAATCTAAAAAATGAATGGATTTGCAGGAAATAGTAGGTCACAATTAGACATAGCCCCAAAACTTTTTGACAATAGTGATATCAAGGATTTGCTAATAAAAAATAAATAATTTCAGACACATGTTCTTGGCACTTACAGCCCTGGGCAAACCACCTATAAGAAAAAGAAAGGAAGGAAGGAAGGAAGGAAGGAAGGAAGGAAGGAAGGAAGGAAGGAAGGAAGGGGGAAGAAGGAAAGGAGGAAGGGAGGGGGAAGAGAGAGGGAGAAAGAGAGAGAGAAGCCCATAGAAAAGAACCAATGTGCTTACTGCAAGAAATTGGGACACTAAACAAATAAATGTCCCCAGCAGAAATCAGCACCACCTCCACCACCACCATGGATGGACGTTCCGCAGCCAAAAATGGTCCTGACTCTGGAAGAATAAGGGAGCCGTGACTCTTTTAGTCTAGGCCTTTGGGAGCCTATGATAACCTTCTCAATTGGTGGCGAGGGGCAACTTGAAAACTTTTTGGTACACATGGGGGTGTCATATTCAGTGTTAAAGAATCCTCTGGAGCCCCTTGACAAAAAATAAAAGTACAAGGGACTATAGGGGAAATTAAAAATATATAACTGGACAACAAAGCAGACTGTTGATTTAGAAAAGGAACCATGAGTCATCCTTTTATTGTTATCCCTGAATGTCCATTTCCGTGGCTGAGGACAGAGCTCCTGAGTAAACTCAAGCAACAATTTCATTCTCAGGCTCAGGGGAGATGCCTGGGCTGCACATGAGGAATCTAACCAGAGTTTTGACCATCTTCTGTCCCTTAAGCAAGAAATGTCTTGTCCTCCAAGGTTCGACCCAAGGCCCAGAGGAGGAGCTAAAGGAAAAATTGATAAAATACATTTCTACTGTCTAAGCTACTGATAATTCCCCCTGGCCTGGCCAAGCATGTGCTTCCACCCCTGACCCTACCCACCCACCAGTCATAGTGCAACTGATCTGCAGGCCTATGCTTACCTAAGTTAAACAGAACACTATTAGCTTAGAGGCCAGAGAAAGGATCCGGATCCAGTGTCCCCTTGAGGCAGGCATACTCACTCAATGCTAGCCAGACTGGAACACTCCTTTCTTTATTTCCAGTTCAAAAACCATGAACCCAGAATGCAGACCAGGATGGGATTTAAGGGAGGAAATAAGTGGATAGAATACTGATCTGAATGTCCCATTCCCTGTACTCTGATCTACTAATGTGTTGCCAACCAAGTGTGAGGTCTATGCTGCGATGGATTTAAAAGATGCATTTTTCTCCATTCCTCTGTCAAAACTAAGTCATTCTATCTTTGCATTTGAGTGGGCTGATTCTGAACTGGGAATACTGATCTGGATCTGAAAACCTCAGGATTCAAGAATTCCCCAACCATCTTTGATGAATGCCTAAACCCAGACATAAGCTTTTTCTGCAATGAGTACCCAAAATTTACCTTACGCCAATATGTGGATGATTTATTATTGTCTGTCGAGAATAAGGACTGCTTAAAGGCTATTCAAGAACTCTTAAGAATTCTGGCTCAATTAGGCTATCAGGTCTCCAGAAAGAAAGCTCAGATTGGTACATCACAGGTCACTTATTTGGGGTGTGAGTAAACTCAAGCAAAGACTAGTGTCAAAGACCTACATAGATGCCACAGAATGTCTACCCCAACTACAAAGGAGAAATTAGGGAATTCTTGGAGACATTGGATATCAGCTTCCTCTGGCTATGCAGGTTTGCTAGATTGCCAGACCTCTGGATTCGGCCACTGTGGGAGGCAATGGCCCCTTGGAATGGGCTGAGGAGCATGAGCAGATTTTTTAAGGACTTACAGGAGATTCTTGTGCAGGAACCTGTATTGAATTTCACTGACATTACCAAGTCCTTTCATATTTACATCCATGAAAGAAAGGGCATTACTACTGGAGACCTTACCCAAACTCTGCGTGCTTGAAAAAAGACAGTAGCCTATATTTCAAAAAGACTAGATCCTTTGGCCTTGGGATGGTCACCTTGTTTGTGGGCCATAACAGCTGTCACAGTACTTGTGAACAACTCAGGAAAACTTACATTGGGACAAACTCTAATTATGATGGCCCAACTTATGTGCAGTAGATTCCCTGCTCAGGTATGCAGCTGACTGGTGGATGTCACATGCCCTTTCAACTCAGTATCAAGCTCTCCTCTAGATAAAAACAGACTGACTCTTAGCAAGTCTTCGACTATTAATCCTGCCACCCTGCTGCTGGATGACAGCCCTTAGGAACCAGGCCACAACTGTCTTGAAATGTTAAATGTCATCCAAGGCACTCAACCGGACCTAATAGGTTGTCCCTCTTGTTGACAGAAACATAAACCTTTACACAGATGGCAGTAGTTTCATCAAAGAAGGAACCGTGCATGAAGGGGTGATGGTCACAGGCCAACGAGAAGTCATTTGAGCGCAAGCTCTACCCTAGGACACATCTGTCCAAAAAAAAAAGTAATAATACTCTTGACTCAGGTACTAAAATGGGCCAAAGGAAAGAAAACACACATTTATATTATATTTGGTTATATTCATACCCTTAAGCTCTGTCTATGATAATCCCCATAGACCTCACACCTGGAACTGAAACTTAGGTTAACAACTACAAGAAACTTTGAGCTTCAGTCAGGACAGAGGACCTATCCAAGTTGAACACCGATCTTTGTAATTTATTCAATATAGGTCATAATATCAATTTTTGCATAGTTTTAGGTTTGGCATAGACAAACTGTTTGGCATAACATTCTCCCAAAAAAAGAAAGTCCAAGTATGTGTGCCTGCAGGGATTACAGCCAGGAAAAAAATCCTACAAGATACCCAACTTATGCCTGCCTAGTTCAAGGGACTCACTCCTATGCTGAAGATAGCGATGAAGAATACTATTGTGCTTCTTGGAGAAGCATAAGTATTGCCCCCTGGGGAACATCCAAATTTGATCTCATTACTATAACCCCAAACACTTCTGAGATCAAGCCCAATTATGAGCAAGGATCATGCCATCCTGCAACCTTTACACACAAAATACAAAACACATAAGATTTCCCCGGGAGTACTGGACACAGAAGAGGACTTCGGTTGTATTTCTCAGACATGATCCCTGCACCCTTATTAAGAACCCTTCCCCTCTAAAAGACAGAGCCACCCCACTCAGATTTTCTACCTGGGTGTGGTGGTGCAGACTTTTAATCCTAGCACTCAGAAAGCAGAGACAAGTCTATCACTTTAAGTTCTGGGACAGCTTGGTCTACAGAGTGAGTTCTAGGTCACTCAGTTTACATAGCAAGATCCTGTCTCAAAACGAAACTAAATAAAACAAACCAGAAAGCAAGTTCAACAAGGAGTACCAAAGCCTAACATGACTAACATCTTCTCCCAGTACCTCAAGTTCCACCACCACGCCCACATCCGGCCAGCTACTGCTGGGCCCTCATCCACTACCACCAAACCATCCTTACCCACTCCTACATGGCCGTTCAGAAATCAAAGGCCTCCATTACTACCCACACTCACTCGCCAACAGAAGGTCTACTCTTAACTATGCTCTCAGCAGCCTTCCCTTCCCTCCACCTAAGCTCACACCAGACTGCTGGCTTTGTCTATACCCCAACCCTCCTCCTATGTGGGGATGGCTTACAACCTATCTTTTACAGCATTATCACAAGTTACCACTGGCCCTTGTTCCTTGCCCAAATCCACATTAACCTAGGTGATATATATGGGGACAGGGATTATGTGTTCTATCCAACAAATCAGACTGCCTGGCATCTCTTTATTTAGACGACTGCGTGACCACTATACAAAACTCAGCTGTCACCATCACGGAAAACAAACAGCTATTTCTCCCCACCCTGTCAGAAGGCTGGGGGGTTATAGCAATAACTTTTATGTTGCCTATTGATCTCCCACATTGTACATACAATGCATCCCTTTTTATATTCTTGCTTATATCAACCCTCAAATTTATATCTATGATGGGATACAGGCCACTTATATCTGCCTCAGACCATCCCCAAACCAAGCAGGCGATTTTTGTTTTATTCCATGTTTATTAGGTGCAGGGATAGCTGGTTCTGCTGCACTGGGAAATATTAGCACTAGTCCTATAAGACTAAACACTCAAATTAAACAGGATTTGGGCTTTTTTGGAAAACTTAGTCTCTAGATTAGAACGACAAGTAGAATCTTTGGCAGAGCAGCATTGCAAAACAGGAGAGGTCTCAAGTTACTCTTTATCAAAGAAGGGGGGTCGTGTGGCCCTGAGAGAAACTTGCTGCTTCTATGCTAACCAATCAGGCATAATTAGAGAAACCTTAGCTATGCTAAGCACAGTCTTAAAACCAAATACTTAGACTACCAAGGAAGAAATAAATGGTACCAGGCCCTCTTCATCTGTCCTCCTGGGTAACTGCTCTCATTCTAGCTGCTAGAGACCTCTAATACTTCTACTGATGCTACTCACAGTGGGGCCATGTATCTTCCAATGCACTTCAAATTTTGCCTCTTGACAGATAGAAAGTGTGATACTACTTACCCTCCAGTTAGCATTACCACCCCATAAAGTAGACAGAAATGGCTTTTCCTGATCAAGGACATGAAAGGGACCCGTAAGGCAAGGGAGAATGATCAACCAGTCTGACTCCATATTAAGGATGGAAACCATTTTGCTATGAGGTCAGAATAAGTTCATCTCTGTTTACTGTAAATCTCAAGGCTGACCATGATTTAACCTATTTCTGAAATTTGATATGTTCCCATCCTATGAACGTGTGTCTTACACTTTGACCATACCCTGAACTCTACCCTGAGAAAATGTTCTGCTATGGAACCTTGTGATGTTCTGCCAAGATGTTCCATCTAATCATCTTATCTGCTGTCAGCTTCTGTATTGCCATTTGCTTATTCCTAACGTGACCAAATCCTGGAAATCCTACCTGTGTACCTTTTCTCTGTATAAAGAGTCCTGGAAAATCAGCCTTCACTGCCCTCGTGTTTTCATCTTGGGAGAGCCAATCCTGTTCCCTGTAAATAAAGCTTGTTTAATTGACGTTAATTTGGGTGGCAGTCTTCATTCCTGATTAGTGGAATCCATGAGCTACTATCAATGCTAGATCATCTGTTGACACTGGCTGTGTCTTCATTTAGTTTTACAATAAAAATACCAAACAAATATATAACCCATGTTATATATTTTGTAATACACCGAATCTATACCAAATACATAGCTATCAGGGAGGAAATAATTGCTACCAATAGGAATTCAAATGATCCTCCTGGATAACTGCTTTCTTGGTAATGATAGTCTTAACATTTGGTGAGCACTAATTATACTTAAGATGAGACTGTGAAATGAAAACATGCTCTAGTGTCCTAACAACATAATAAACAGCTATGCAGAAAGACATTGAAATTCTAGCTATTTTATCCTGATGGACATATATGCTGCCATCCCCGTGCTGCTAATAATTACTTCTTTTTTATTGGTTATTTTACTTATTTACATTTCAAATGTTATTCCCTTTCCTGGTTTCCGCTCCGCAACCCCCCTATCCCACCCCACCATCCTTGCTTCTGTGAGGGTGCTCCTCCACCCACCCATCCACTCCTACCTCACCCCATAGCATTCCCCTACACTGGGGCATCAAGTCTTCACAGAACTAAGGGCCTCCCCTCCCATTGATATCAGATAAGGCCATCCTCTGCTACATGTGCAGTTGGAGCCATGTTTCCCTCCATGTGTACCCTTAGGTTGGTGGTTTAGTCCCTGGGAGCTCTGGGGGTTGATACTGTTGGTCTTCATTCTTTCCCCTAACTCCTCCATTGGAGTTCCTGCACTCAGTCTTATGATTGGCTGCAAGCAAACACATCTGTATTGATCAGGCTCTGGCTTAACAGGATCATAGAGCATGAACCTCCCTGTTTCCAGCTATACCTGCAATCCCTGGGGCAGGGGAAGGCTCAAAAAAGCATGTTAAGCAAGTGTCTTAAGGGGATGTAAGCTCAAGGACATGAGGCATAATATGATTTGTGTGTGATATTAAAACTTCTATCTTGGTTAACTTAATTCAGGCTGCTGGTTTGCATTTCTAACAGGTGAATCCAGGAGAAGTAGGTTCAGACTTTCTGGTTTTCATTTAACTGGCTTTAAATAGTTTTTCAGTCCTATATTCTAGGATTATGGGAAAGGGGGACTGTCTCTCATAAACGGTTTTCACTTTTCAACACAGCAATTGAGTTTTTTGCCATCCTTTCCTGAATGTGTTTTACAAATGGGAACAGCTCCAGGTATCTTTAGTCACTATGCTACTGTCGTTTTAGGAAGCAGATTCTATAGAGGAAAATGATATGTAGCCAAGGATGGCCTTAAACTGATCCTGCTGTCTCTACTTCCCATGAGCTAGGATTAGAGGTGTGCACCACTGTGCCCCACACACACACTTTTCATTTCCGAATTTCAAAAAGAATTTGGTCAATAAAATCTGAGCTCTTCAGAAAAACACTTTGGTTTATGTTACTTATTCAGTTTGCCTGAGGCTTTTAGTTGTTGCCAATACACGGAGATTTGGAGGATTTCTGTAGTTTCAATAATGGCATAAATGAACACACAAAATGTAGTTTTGACATGTAATTTGATGTTCCACTCTAATTTGGTCCTCATACCTAAAAACATGTGTTTTCTTTGGTGAACAGCAGAAATTTTTATCAGATTTCTTTAAAAAGTAAAATTGAATTTAAAAAGAAATCCAGGCTGATGTCTAAAGTTGGGGTGACTGGAAAGTACACATTAGGGCTACCTCAGGAGCTGCTGGAGTCACACAAGGGAAGTTGAAGACCTAGAGAAGACTGGGAAACCCGTTCTCCAGGAATAATGGATTCTTGGGTGTCACCTCTTTCAGCTAGAGAGAAGGGATCAGCAAAGGCCTCCTGAAAGGCCCCAGAACAATCTTCCATCCTTTATTATCTTCTATCTACGATGGAGCCAACAGAAATAGGGACCTCACAAGTGATCCTGTGTTTCATTGCCAAACAAAATATTCACTGCCACCCTACCCCACCATGAAAACTCCCTTCATGTCTGGTTTACAGTGGCAGCCACACTTGCTTCCTCTACACCAAGGCTCCAGAGGCAAGGCCCGACCCCTTGGGTGAAATGACGATGATCTATGGTTTGAGAATCATCGGCTATACACAGATAAAAATTTACACTTGAGGATATTGCCCTTCATCTCATTAAATAATGGCAAATTAGTCCAAATCTGGGAATTTTCTATTGCAGAGTAGACAAGTTCTAAAGGATTTACTAATTGCTAATTAATCCCTAGAGCAAGTCAGGGGTGCCGCTTCATGCTGCTCTTGAGAAATGGCCTCTCTTGGGACACCAGTATTTCCTGCAGAGCCTCAGAAGTTCTGAAGCTGAGTGGAGAAGGCTGAGGCAGGCACAGGTGCACCATGGGTAGCCCCTTTGTCTGAACTGCAAAAGCTTCCTCACTGTTCTCTCTGAGCTGCTAACAGATGCCTCAGGGTGATCGAATGTAGAGGCAGAGCACAAAGCCAGGGGAGCAGGAAATCTCAGAATTAGATAAAGCAAAAAACCATACGGGGGCTCTGAGTGAATCGACGCACAGACAGGGACAGCTACAGTGCATTTTCTTCTTCATTCCACAGGATGAAAAGGGGTTATTGATGATACAAAATTTCAGAATCATGAGCAAGGAGATAAATGCCCATTTTTTTCTTTTATTTCCATGTATAGACATAGAAAGGCCATTTGGAACTGTGGAAATGGTCAAATGTACTCTGGTGAGAGAGGAGGGGACTGCATCATCAGTGCAAGTTGAGGGCAAGAGACAAGGATGAAGTCTGCATGATATCAGGATCATTGCTGTATGTACATGTGAGGAGAGAGGAAGTGGCATGGAGTTATGTCAGGGAAGATCACTAGACACCAAGACAGTCAGCATACTAGGGAGATGAGGAAGCGCTTGGAAGAAAGTCAGAGGGTGAGCGGCCAGGAAGCCTGGAGCATGGATAGAGAGGAATGGAAGCAGCTACCTGAGAACAAGGCTGGGCAGAGAAACGTGGGGCAAGCATTGAGTGTCAGGCTGGGCGGAGGAACGTAGGGCAAGCACTGAGAGCCTTTTACCAGGAGGGTTAGGGGGTTGATAAACATCGTTTGAGCCAACCACACAGCCACAGCCATGTACTGAGTGAACTATAACTAGCTACTTAAAAGTAACAACGGGAAATCTACTACGGCCAAGCTAGAAGCAGCCATGTCCCCACAGAGACCATGTGAACCCATCTATTCACTGCCAGCAGCCAGCCTGTAGTCCAGAACTTCAAAGCCCAGCACAAACAGGAAAATCACCTGGTTGCTCTCAGACTCCATGTTCTTGGTCTTTTCAAGCAGAGATATCTGTGACTGTGTCAGGGGGCTTCTGGGACAACTAAATGAGTTACTAAAATAAGTGAAAAGATGAGAGCCAAGCGCGAATGACCAGAAAATTCTGTTTGCTGTCCTTTTTGCATAGCTTTTATGTGTGTGTCTGTGACCATAATCTTGTCGGGTGGAACTTTTATCCCTTCCACCAAGTCAAATGGCACTGAGCTTGTTCATTTTCTTCGTTAGTGTACCTATTCAGTGGTGGCTGTTAAGTGATGGTCATATACCAGGAAATGTGAAGGGGTTGAGGATGAACCCCACAGTGCCTACCCTATCAGAAAGGAGCCATAAATAAGTAGACAAAAGCAATATAAAAATAATGTGAACTCTTCCTTGATGTCCCCAGTTGTAAGTGGTTAATCTTGTTTCTGAATGTTTATGTCACTTTCATTGCTTATGACATGTATTACCTTGAAATGTAGTTAGCTCTTCAAGTGGCTATGATTCATCCCCTGCACCACTTGTGAGTTCCATAAGGCTGGCTTGCATCTCTCATCACTTTTCTCTTCTCCTCGGGGTCCTGATCATGAGAATTCAGTAAGTAGATGCTAAGGACAGAAACAAAATGGAGAAGTAGGACTTCCCTCAGTCAGGTATCCAGGGGATTACATTTCTATCATTAATACCCTAGTAACGCTCTGCTCCCACCCTCCTTGGAGTACCATGGAACTCATTTCAATGAATTCAAGGTACACATTCTAAGTTTGTATCCACGAGGCTAACATTTCTTTCCCACTGCCAACAAATAATCCTATACCTAACTTCAACCCCTTCCAGATCTACAAACTCATCTGTACCTCTCTTATATTCTAGATAAGAACTAGTAAGTATAAGATATTGGTTGGTTATTTGACTCACCCTATCTTTTGTGTTCCCTGCATACATATCACATGACCAATTTTCTCTTTTCTTTTTTATAGGGGAATTTCCCTTAGTTGCTTGATTGGCTGATAAAGATGACAGGAAGCCAATCACTGAGTGAAGATAAGGTAACAGGATCTTCCGGGCAGAACAGGAAGGGAAGGGGAGAAGAGAAGAGTCGGATGAGATGAAAAAGAGAAAGATGGAGAAAGAAGATGATGAACCAGAGCGATGTGGCCTTAAAGACCTGCAAGTAGTTGGGGATTTCAGAGATGAACAATGAAGTAATGTAGGGTACATTTGCCCAATCTAGGTGCGCAGCTTGTATTTTTATCAATTGAGTTTTGTGTTCCTTTTTCGGGCATTTGTGGGTTGGAGATTTATCGTTTTAAATCTGGCTGGTATATTATAAGTCTTTAGTGTTATCATTTCACGGGGCTAAGGGAATTTGAGTGAGTGGTGGCTCCAGGCATTTCAGGAAAGACTTTTTCGGTCAGCTTAGCAAGCAGAGAGCAAGAGAGCTAGTTTGGGAACAGGTTTTTGATGGGAGCGGCTTGGAGGCAGGCTGGCCTTGAGAACCAGGGCAAAATGGATGGTTGGGGCTGGCCGTCCGGGTGGGGGAGACCGCCGATGCCACTGTAATAGCCAGATTTAGCGTGGTTCAATTTTTTTTAAAACTACACGCTATACTTTCCCATCCTCAGTGATTTTCTATCAAACTCTGATGGACCTTTCACCTTCACTCACCTTTCTCAGTACCATGCCCAAAAAGAACTCAGCTGTTAAAACCTTTCCAAATGGGGACTTCCTTAGAACTAAGAAGCATGTTCAAAAAAGACAAATGTCCCTTCATTGCTCATCTGCCTTCTCTCTGCCTGCTCTTCATCCCAACCTTAGCTTTCATAACGTGGCCTTTCTTTTCCACCAAATTAAAACCTGACCATATTTCAATGCAGAGATGATGGAAAACATTCCACAGGCCTGTGATTCCTCTAACACAATCTTAACAATGATTTTTTTCATCATATAACTGAATCATGAATTACTTAAGTCTGCTCCCATTTTTAATAATCAAAGCATCTGTATATACAGTTTTTCTTCTTTTCATTTGTTACTAGAGGCAATTTCTTGGGCAGAAGTCATATTTGGGGGTTGCGAGCAGTCAATATATCTCAGTTCTGCTGCCATGAATTAGTTCTGTTCATCCCCAGGTGTGATTCCTTACCATTACTCTTGCGCGCACTGAAGTCTGCCTTCTGTGTCCATCTCACTGTTGAGTCTGTATGAGTCATCCTCCATCACCTTACTCCTAAATTGTTCTAACTCTTCTGGCACCACAGACAACCCTTCCTGCTCCATGAAATGTTCTGTGTATCTATCCAGTCAGTGTGCCCAGGCTTTATCTTATCTTTGAAGGTCCTTTTGCCTTCTCTTCAGTCTTTCTGATACCCTACCACAACATCATTGGCACATGTTACTCCTCAGACATAACTCCAAAGTCTCTGCATCCAGACCAAAAGAATAAGTCTCCTCTGTCAAGACCTGTATGTTCAGCCATCAGGTACACATTGCCTTCAAACTCACTCTTTCCGAAATAAACTAGTTTACTCTAAATGTGTTTCTTTGTCCACATTCTATGGCTCTCTTGTGACAACTCTGTTTTTAGTTGTCCAGGATAGAAATCTAGGATCATTCTCTTCTAATAATTCATCACATGCTAATCTTTTTCCTGTAAGAACTCTGAATTATAATAATCATGCCATGCTTGCTATCTAGCACTTTATTCTTAGGACTGTGGTCTTCTATGATTTTTCCATGCCATATTATCCTACGTCTTGCATTTTGGTCCCTACTGATAATCTGGGCTATGCCCCTTAATCTGTAGCACAGACATCATTTTTGATTGCAAAAGATAGGAATTAATCACATACTTAAGTCCACCATGAGAAACAATGGTCCCCACTTCATGACAGCAGCACCAGAGACTCAGAGTATCATAAAGAAACAATTGGTGTTATTCCTATGTAAAGGTGGGCATCGGCCCAGGTTGGCAGGTGCACCACCGGTGCATAGAATAGTTTACAAACCCTAATGCGTGACTGCTTCTGCTTTTTCTTTTTTAAGTAGTCAGGAGACACAATCTCACACAACATCTAGGTCTGGACTCTCCCTCTGTCTTTGCCCTTTTATCAACAAAAAGCACACATGTGGAAAGAAAGTTCATCTCTACATTTCACACCCTGTTTAAAGTATCAGGAGTGGGGCCTTGTGGGCTAGCTTGGCTGTTGGTAGTTTTCTACTCTTAACTGTCCAATCCAGGAAGGGAAGGACAGGTGAGCTAGTAGGCTTAATGTTCCTATTTATTTGTAGCTGAACTTGGAGCACCTTTGAAAACAAACCACAAAATTTATTTCTAACAACACCTACTCTATTTTTTGTGAAACTGAATAGTAAACAGATGATGACATTCATTCACAGTAGCATGAAGGCAAAATTCTATATGTGTGTATGTGCTCATATATGTGTATGTATGTACATGTGTATGTGTAGTATGGGTATAAATGTGTGTAAGTATGTGCATGTACATGTATGTGTGTATGTATATGTATATATGTGTGTATGTGTGTATACATGTGTATATGTGTATGTGTGTGTATGTGTATGGTATGTCTGTGTATGGTATGTCTGTATATGTATGTGTGTACATATGTATATGGTATGTGTGTGTATATTTGTATATATGTGTGTGTGTTCATATATGTGTATGTATGTATGTGTGTATGGTATGTATGTGAGTGTACTATGTGTATACATACATGTATGTTTGTGTATGGCATGTATATGTATGTATGTGTATGGTATGCATGTGTATATGTGTGTATGTTTGTATATGTGTATGGCATGTCTGCATATGTATGTGTATGTATGTATGTATTACCATATGCATGTGTATATATGTGTGTATATATGTATGTATGTATGTGTATGTGTATACATATATATATAGTATGTGTATTATCTGTGAGAGTGTGGGTATGTGTGCATGTATATGTATGTATGTATGCAAGTATTTATATGTGTGTATGGTATGTATATGTATGTATAAATGTGTGTATGCATGTATATGTGTATGTGTGTGTATGTGTGAGTATGGTATATGCATATATATGTTATATGATCATGTCTATGATGTGTAGATGCAATGTGTACAGCCCACTTGCTTTCTGCCTCTCAGTTTCTTATTCCTCCATTATTACCTCTCCCAAGGCACTCAAGTCTTTTATGCTGACCAGGCTCACTTGTGCCACAGCAGAAAATGACCTGACAAAACCTTTTCCTGGGACATGTGTGACAGTTCTTCCTAGAGTATTTGCACTTGGAAAAGTCAATGAGTTTGTGCACTACAGTATACTTTGTAAACACAAGTGAAAGGGGATTCAGATATGACCAGAGAGTGTTTGCAACAATCTCACATGGATTGCATGTTACAGAAAGAATTCCCATACAATATAGGAATAACTTTGAGCTGGTGAGAGTACTCAGTAGGCAGAGATGATTTCTGCAGAGCCTAATGACCCTCGTTTGGTCTCCAGAGCATTCATGCTGGAAAGAGAGAATCGACTTCCCAGGTTGTCGTCTGACTTCCACATACATGCCATGGCATGCCCATGCATGTCCATGTACACACACATATGCACACACACACACACACACACACACGATATAATTAAAAATTAACTTATTTTTATTTGAAAAAATACTAGAGTGTATTTTAGTGCCCTTCATTTATTGTGTGGAAATCGTAAACATGTCCCTAAAGGGTAAAGATAAGACTACATTCCTGTGGTCTCAAGTGGCCCTTGTGGAGCAAGGTTTCATCATGTCCATAAACCATATATTTTATTCTCAGAAACTATTATGTCCTTTATTCAACAGTTTAAAGGAAGAGAAAAATTACCTTACAACATGCTAATTCTATGCAAAGTCCCTGCACCGAGTCATTAAAACTCCCTCTTCAAAGCTTTGCAGGCGCTTAAGTGCAGTTTTTAAAAAAGTGAGGGACAGTTTGTATTTTGAGAATTATGTAATACTCAGCCAGCTTAGTCATGCTTTTCTTCTCTCCTAGCCCACAGTGGCCCCCAGCTCTCTGCAGAGAGTAATGTGTTCACAGTAATGGTGGAAGGCACAGCAGTCTCCCGTTTTTTACAGCCCACAGGACTCCTCATTACACACAGCTAAGATAACGTTCTGCCCCGACACACTGGGATTGCCCCAAACATCACTGTATTCATGTAACTCACTGTTCCTCTGGGGAGAAGGGAAGAAATTTCAGGGTAGGATCAAGGCTGTAAGGGACTGGCTTTTGAAGTCTGATATTATTTCATAAACTGCCTCTCGATTCAAAGACATTTTATGCTGTAGACACTATAAATTTTATCTCAATCTTTTCTTCTGCTCGAATCTGCTGAAATAAATTTTCTTTTATTCCCATAAAGACATTAGCATGAAAAATTGAAGTGTTCCCATCCTGCCAAACAATAGTGCGTCGTTTCTCCGGCATCCACACCTGTTTCTGTTGGTGCAAATGGTACGACTGAAAGCCGTTCCTATTGTCCCCGCAGCAAAGCAAGTAGAGTAAGATCCCCTTGTTCTCTTCCCTGGCCTATCTCCTCAGAAGTCTCTCGCTCACACACAGTGTGTCACTTAATAATGTCTGTCATACTCGCCATCAGTATGCAAGTTTATATTCTTTCCATTATTCTCAATATTTTCCTCACAGGATTATTTGCGAGGGGCTTTTGAAGCAGTTACTATAGCCCCTTAGCAGAATGAGACTTCTTGCCTACCTTCCGTCTCCACACTGGGATGTTGTCTGTCTTCAGTGTTGTCAAAACACACAGTGAGTTCGTGTGTTCAACAGCTGTGTTGTGTCCAGAAAGTACTATTTTGCTGTAGCGTCTGCCTCTGGCCCTTACGATCTTTCTCTCTGCTCCTCTGCAATGGTTCCTTAGCCTTGCAGAGCATGGGTTTAATACAGAAGTCCCATAGAAGGCTAAGCACTATATCATCTCTTTTTCTCTGTATCTTGACCAGTTGGGGGCTTCTGTGTTAATGGACTGCAGAAAGAAGCCTCTCTTAGGATATTTAAGATATGTACTAATCTATGGGTTGTCAAAGACCAGCTCCAACAGTATGTTCAGTTACCCAAGGATGGGTTGTGGATTCAGTGACGCTGTCAAGCAGGCACATACTTATATATGATTGGTGGATGAAACAAGCTTCAGCAAGCTCCGACAACCTTATACATATATACATATACATATACATATACATATACATACACATACACATACACATACACATACACATATACACATACATACATACATACATACATACATACATACATACATACATTCACACACACTCATGCACCCACACACTCATATTGGGTGGATGAGGTGATGTTCCAACCACTTTACAGACATATACATACATGCCTTTTGTGGATGGATGGAGCAAAACTCCAATGAGCAAGCTCTAATCATTTTACACACACACGTACACATACACACATTTTACACACAAACGTACACATACACACATTTTACACACAAATGTACACATACACATATTTGATGAGTGAAGCAAACTTCAAAGAGCAGGCTTCAACAACTTAATTTTTCTTCTCACTGCTTATATATCCAGCAAAATCTTTCAAACAGCACACAAAAAATCATAATGTGATTACATTTTATTTTTCATTAAGTGATCAATTACAATGAGTATACATAGAAAAACATGTTCCCCGATACCCTCACATGAATAAATATTACATAGTACAGGTGAAGAAAAAAACAAATTATTCCCTAGAATCTGTAACTAGGCAACTTGTTACAGATTAACAAAATGTAAGCAAGCAAGGTAATTTTCTCAGCTAGTTTCTCTTGCTGACAGGCTGCAATTCGCGGTAACAAAGAAAGGATCAACTACCTTAGAATCTATCTTAAAAAGTAATCTTGTAAAAATCTTAAAAGAATCACAAATCTAAACTTTTATGTAAAAAAGTAGTCATTTCTACTTTAAATTCTCAAGGTACATATCTATTCATTAACATTTTTATTAAATCATATCAGGAAGTTGAAGGCAAAAAAAATGGGTACAAGAAATTCATCATCACCTTGCTCACCAGCCCAGGTTTAGTAGGAAAAGGGCAAGTCAGACTGTAATAGTCGGGCTGCCATTGCTCTTGTTCCCTGACCTCAAAAAATCCCCAGCTTGACTATTAACAGTGTGCCTTTCCGAGTTTCATATTGTTCCTGAAGATTCTCATACATCAGAGCAACTACCAAAAACATCTTAACCTAATCTCATTAACAATCTACATCTCTAAGTTCTTCCCAAACACAGTGGGTGAACCATTCATCTGCTCCAGCAGCAATGCTTGAAAAAGTTCAATCACTATAATTGTGAGTGCCAATAATGCTTCCCAGGGAGGGGCTGGAAAGCCCTTAGAATTTTCATACAACTCAGGTTAGGAGGGTTGGGAAGGCAACAAGCAGAGCAAAACTCCACAACAATATGAAATCCGGACACAGGGCATGTAATCCTCCAGGCTCTGCCTCTCCAAGGCACACTCAAGGCTCTGCCTCTCCAAGGCACAGTCAAGGCTCTGCCTCTCCAAGGCACACCCACTGCCACTGTGCTCACTGACTTCTAAAGCTGCTCGCTGTTCCTCCTGCAAGGCCTTTGACAACATGCAGAATGGAAATCATTAGTAGTCTACGCCCCTACTAGACGTCAGAGGGTAACATAAAAATTTCCATGCCAGGAAGAGTTACCTCTGTTAGAGTTGTTGACCAGTGTAGTCCCATAATCCCAAAAATGTCATAGGTGCTTGTCATTGCCCTTGATCATCCTCCAGAACTTGACAGTAAGACATCACTGCTGAAGGCATCACATACTTGAGCACAGATCATGGAGAAATCAAGTTGGTGCTGACCTGGAAGCTTTATAGGCTAGCTTTCCTACCAATAGATGGTGGTGATATGCACACTACAAGAGGGGAAACATAACCATCAGTGTTTACCCATCTGTGAACTCAGTCAGCTATACAACAATGACTGGCCTAGCAAGATATACCCACTGGTACAACAGTGGCACAAATGTCATGGGAATAACCAACTACTTTCTAATTCAATTTCAGCCCCATTCCACAAGTTGTAATCAGAACCTGATACTGTTATAGATCAAAGAACCCACAGCTAGATAGGTCATAAGTTCTAGGGAGAACCCACCACTAGTACCCTGCTAAAAGGAAACAGTCTTGAACTGACTTCCGATGACTTATTGTTACACTCATAGATTAACGCATTTCTCAGACGTCATCTTTTATACTTTTTAATCTTCAAATGGGGTCTCATTACATTACCTAGTCTGAACTTGAACTCACTCTGTAGCTCAGACATTCCTTGAAATTGCCATCATCCTGCCTCAGTTCTCAAGTATCTAGAATTTCAAGGCATGTATCACTAGACCTAGGTAAACCCATTTTCAAAATATAGAAATATCAAATAAAATATAAAATAGCTATAACCTATGTTTACTAGTAGTTAGAATTTGCTGATGATAAATAAATAGATATTCAGGTGGTTGAGTGATGGATGAAGGATAGATATATGCCTAAGTCACTAACTAGTGCAATAATAGATATGGTATCTCATATTTACTTATGTATATATTTATTTTTTAAAGATAAGATCTCTGTATGTGACCATTGCTAGCCTAGAACTTGTAATGTAGACTTAGATGGCTTTAAACTTTCTACTATGCTCCTATCTCAGTCTATAGAGAGCTATGTATACAGTTGTTACATTCTATACTAGTGCTGGAGGTGTAGCTTAGTTGGTAAGGCGCATGTACCCAGCTTTGATAAGTCTTTGGGACAACTTCTCAGAGGAACATAAACCAAGAATTGGGCCTAAACTGTAATCCTAGAATTCAGGAGGTGGCGGTAGAGAGATCAGAAGCTGGGAGTTCTCCTGAGCTATACAAAGAATTTGAGACCAGACTGAGAAAATGAAACCTTTCCTCAAAATCAAAGCCACAATCTGTAGACCTAGAGAGATGAAGAGGAGGGACCTGGTGGGATCTCCCTGGGAGGAAGACATAGAAGAGATTTTATGGGCAGACAGAGGCATGTGGGGACTGAAGAGGGGTTAGGTTGAGGGAGAGGGAGGGTAGGGTGGAAGGAAAGGGTGTATGTGTGGGAGAGAGAGAGTCTAAATTGGAGATCTCTATAAAATCCTTCCCTTCAGAGCTCAGAGAATCCTGTGGAAGAGAATGCAGAGAGACTGTAAGAGCCAGAGAGAATAGAGGACACCAGGAGTACATGGCCTTCTGAGTCAGCTGAGCAAGGTGCATGCAAGCTCACAGAGATGGAAGCAGCAGGCACAAGACCTTTATGGCTCTGCAGCAGGTCCTGTGCACATATACACAGCTGTTAGCTTAGTGTTTTTAAGGAACTCCTTTAATGTGCGACTAAAGTGGGTCTCTGATTCTTGTGCCAGATCTTAGAATTCACCTCCTCCTATTGGGCTGTTGTATCCAACTTTGATATGATAGTTTTTGCTTCAATTTATTATATTTTATTTCATTATGTTTGGTTGTTATCTCTTAGAAGTCTGTTTTGTTGTTGTTGTTGTTGTTGTTGTTTTTCAAAGATTAGTTTATTTACTTTATATGAGTACACTGTAGCTGTCTTCAGACACACTAAAAGAGGGCATCGGATCCCATTACAGATGGTTGTGAGCCACCATGTGGTTGCTGGGAATTGAACTCAGGACCTCTGAAAGAACAGCCAGTACTCTTAACTTCTGAGCCATCTCTCCAGCATAAGCCTGTTGTTTTCAATGAGAGTCAGAAAGGGAGTGAATCAGAAGGGAAGGGAAGTTGGGGAGGGAAGAGCTATGGGGAGTAGAGGGAGGGGAATCAATAATCAGGATGTACTGTATGAGAAAAGAATATGTTTTCGATAAAAGAAAAGGGTGGGGGAGGAGGGGAATCAGAACTAAATTTGACCATCCCTGTTCTTAAGAATGGTGTAATAGCAGAATCTAAATAATTGAGACCCAAAGCCTTGGCACCAGGATAGCTCCAGTTCTCCAGCCAGCAAAAGACCAATAATCTATCAGTTAAACCTATTCATAAATGCCCCTGGCTTTTATTTCATCTTTCCTATAGTTGCAACATGAGTACAAGAGCCAAAGTAAAATTAATAGCATTTCTCACCTTAGTTCTGGCTGAAACTATAAACAGCCTTTCCTTTCTGATCGATCCAGTCCCCAGGATTCTTTCAGAAATGCTGAGTGCTGTGGCTTTAGAATCTGGATCTCCTGGTAGAATAGAAGAGTACATGAATAGTCTACACTTGATAACTACTCCATAAATCCATAATAGCGGAAACTCTGGCATATGATTCCAGTTGTCACGCGTACCACTGTCATCTTTACATGGGCTCTTGCATGCTTGATATCCTGTCTATTAAAATACACATATTTACTAGCCAAGCTAATAGCATTCTGGTTTTAGAAATGGATTTAGCTCAGCAGTATTTTTCTTACTCTTTTTGCTTGACTACTGAAGCTGTAAAAATACTAGACATTTGAAAATATCATAATGATTTCCTGATTTGTTTCAAAGCTGGAAACTTCAAACTTGGATGCAGAGATTTCTAGCCCTCCTCAGAAGAGTCACCACCCCTCTCGTAATGTAGAAATGCTGTTGGGGAGGGTTGTCCCCGTGTTTGAGAACTTCTACATGAGTATGCTGTCTTTCCATCACTTCCCTTCTCCTCCCTCTCTTTCTTCCCTTCCCTCGCAGATTCATGACTTTTTCTTGTATATTGTTACATATATATTTATGAATGTACACACACAGTTACATATGTATCTATGAATGTACACACACAGTTACATATGTATTTATGAATTACACACACATACAACATGTTGAGTCCATTTAGTGTTGCTTGAGTACTAAATAGGTTTGGGGCTAAGTACTTGAGATGAAGCACAGGGAGTAAATGAGCTGCCCTCTTAAAGTTTCTGTTTCTCAGACTCCAGCCCTGCTGCATAGTTTTCATGGCCCAGTGCAAAATGAAAGGGCAAAGCTTTAAAAAAAATCATTAAGAACATTACATCAAACAGAAGGTACCTCTGAGCCCTGTGCTACATAGGCCATGTGCCTGGGAGGCCATACCTGTTCCTACCATACTGAAGATCCCATAAGGAAGGGGTACCACTGATGATGTGCATGCTCCAAGCCAGGGTGTTTAAAGTGAGCACCGCAGAACTGCCATGATATGAAGTCTTAGATCATAGTGTGGCAGAGAGCCAGCCATCTCCTGCCCACTTAAACTAGTATCCGTGAAAAATATTGCATGTTATTTAAGTGAAAATACATTTTTGGTGTGCTGAGCCCTTTGATTTGAGGATTTTCTGAAATCATAGCTGGCATTATCTTATCTCACACAAGAGCTGAAGAAACAAGATTCTAAAGTAAAATTCTTTAAAAACAGAGACAGGAAGTTCTCTGTTCCTCTCATACAAAGTCTTGGCCTCTAATTCTATTTGTTCTATGCTCTGCATAACTTGGGACTCTTATTATAGTGTCAGAGCACATTCACTGTTTGAACGTGTCCTAAGGCCCTTTCCATGTGTCAGATACCAGGAACTCTTCAATGAGCCAGAGAGCTGAATTCTTGCTCCTGTGGCATATATACACAGAAAATATATACACAGGCAATATTCTGAGCCAGATGTGGTTGATGCTTCAGGTTGGATGCCAGGAAGCTTAAGAGATGTGGGCAGGAAGATACCAAATTCAAAACCTTTGCAGACAACCAAATGATTTCAAAGTCATCTTTGGCAACACTATGAGAGCCTTGCTTAAAAGAGAAAGTGAAGAGGAGGAGGAGGAAGAGGAGGGGAGGAAGAGGAGGAAGAGGAGGGGAGGAAGAGGAGGAGAAGGAGGAGGAGGAGGAAAAGGAAGAGGAGGAGGGGAAGACTGGGATTAAGCTCAGTGGTGGGGACTTGCCTGTCTTGTGTGATAGACTTTGTCACTGTGTTTTCGGGGGTTGCTCAATGAATAGATAAATAAACGATGAGAAAGTTGACCAGTTCCCTGGTCATTGTTTGTGTTTTATTTTGAGGAATTGTCATGACACCATTTAGACTCACCCTTTCAGTTGCCTCCATAAACTTAACCATAGAACTTCAACACCTTTGGCCAACAAACTCCCTAGTAAATGGATGGCCAGTGAACCTGCAACATCAATAGTGGGAGGCAGGCAGTAAAAACTGAGAGAAAATTGTCATTGTCTGTTTAACCCAAAATAAAAGGCTTACAGAAGTGCCATTGAAGAGGGATCCATTTTTCCCCTTAACCAGATTCCCACTCGGCCTGTCATTCAGAGCCTTACCTGTGGAGAATAGGTCTTACATTTTATACATTTAAAAAGAATGAAGCTGTGTCATTTACCAGGAATAAAACATAAGCAACTGGAAATCTTCCTGTGATGTGAAATAAGCCAGAGTCAGAAGCACAGACAAATACCTCATGCTTTCTCTAATTTGCAGATTCTATATTTTATATAGCTAGCTAGGTCATACATATATACATATCCATTATAAGAAACAGAAACAAGACTGTCTATGAAGGTGAAGAAATTCAAAGTTCATAATGTACTTAGATAAAAATATCTTTATGAAGCCCAATACTACATTGAATTAATTTATGTCAATAAAATAAATATAAAAATTAGTTATATCTGGTGTCTGCCCTCATTTAATTTTTGTTGCTTGTGTAAAGGGTGATCTTTGACAAGCTTTCTCATCTGAGGAGAACATAAATTTTCTTTCCTTTCAGTTAACTCTCCTTTGGGTTGTCATCTCTGTATCTCTCTCTCTCTCTCTCTCTCTCTCTCTCTCTCTCTCTCTCTCTCTCTCTCTCTCTCTGTCTGTCTGTCTGTCTCTCTCTCTCTCTCTCTCTCTCTTTCTCTCTCTCTCACACACACACACAAACACATACACACACTCTCACTCTGTCTCTGGTGTTTTCTGTTGGACATCTGATCTGCTGTGCCTTAGGGTTCCCGCACTGTCTGTTTCTACCTCTGTGACACCTGTCACGTGTACTCTGTCTACACTCTAGGTTAGGGTTACCTCAACATATCCAGAGAGAACTAGTTGACAAGAGAATGCTCTCTCTGAACATACATTCAACATAGATTCAGAGCAACAATAAAATATCCACCATACAACTACTTCACAAGTCTCTGTGACCATCTCCAGGAAGAATCGCAGTCATACCCAAAAGACACTTCAGCAAGAACTGCAGATAAAGAGAGCCAGGAGGAGGAAACCCTTGTCAACGTGTCTGCAGAAGTTTGCCTTAGTTTCCCACTTTCTTATGCCTTTTCCTTTGCAATGTTGGCAACAGAGCCCTCAGCCCTGCATGCTGTGGGGAGCCCTCTGCTGAGAAGCTGAATCCTGACTCTACACAGTCTTTTCCCAGACACCCTATCTTCCCAGTGCCTGGATTGGCTGCCCTCTTCTGACCATCTTCTTACCTTTCAAATCCACACACAGAAACCGCGGCACATTTGTGGCAGGGCTTCTGAATCCTAATTAGGTCATAAGCAAATCCTTCACGAAAGCCTTGTTAGCCTCAAAGTGTCCCTTCTTCAGTGTGTGGCTCTACAAGGAGAAAGCAGGTTATACAGAAGCAGAACCCCAGGAGAAGGTGAAACTGAGTCGGCCTGCACCTGTGGCTTTAAGCCTCCAGAACCCTGGGAAATCTTCATTGTTTGCTTGTTTACAAAACACCCACTGAAAACACATTGTATTTATACTGTAAACTTCAAAACAGGACAAACAAACCTGCCCATCAGGTTGCTTCTGTCCAAATGTACTAAGGTAGCAACAGAACAGAATCTCTAACAGAATCCCAGGGAAGTTTTTAATTATTTATTAAAGAAAGGTAGTCAAGTCTGGTTTTGGAGTTACCATCCATTAAAAACATGTATCTGCCCACTGGAAGCATTTCCTATCTATTAACACAGAATCAGGACAGGGAAAATGAGACTTGAGGGTCAATAGGGGAACAATGATGTTTATGACTAAGGTGGCTTTCAAATGCTTTATATTTCAACAAGAGCATGCACTACTGGAAAAGATGCTATTAGTCCATTAGTATGAAAAAATGGCAATATTTTATACCCCAATCTATATCACTTTTAAAAAGAAAAGAATCCATGATCCATCCATAAAATGTTCCTAACCACAATTATGTCATTTCTTGGAGCTGGAAGATAAAATGCATTAGACTAACCAGGCTGTTTAGTGGGGGGGATGGTGGGAGGAACTGTGAAGGCACTGACAGTGGGCTTCAGTAGAAGATCCTCATGTACGCAGTCAAGATGCAAACCAGCTTTCTCACCTAGTAATAGAATCATCTAAAGGTCGACTGCGACCAGAAGACAGAAATGTGAACTCCCGGTTATCCAAGGGTCTGAGGGAAGACATGTTGAATCCCCACCCACAATTTCTTATTCCTCAACTAAACGAAAAGCTGTCAAGTAAGTTCCCAGAGGACTTCAAAAAGAGATGAGAGAGAAGAGGGTGTGCACATGACAGGGAGGTAGCACCCATGGAATCACAAGGTGGCTGACCAAACGAAAGCTGCCTAAGGAAAGCACCATGGGCATGCCACCTCAGGTAGGGAAGTTGGCAAAGCTCAGATGAAGAGCCATGGGCACCCAACGGCTACTGAGAGATAGGCAATCGGATGAGCTCCTTGATGGGTTACCTGAAACACACACAAAAGAGAAGCACTAAATTGCCTCAGTAGGGTGTGTGTGTGTGTGTGTGTGTGTGTGTGTGTGTGTGTGTGCATGTACGTGTGTGTGTGTGTCTGTCTATGTCTGCCTATCTTCTGTTATGTTCTGTCTGTCTGTCTGTCTGTCTGTCTCTCTGTCTGTCAACCTGCCTCTATCCATCTACCTGTCTGTGTCTGTCTGTTTGCCTAAATGTGTGTCTGCCTCCTTGTTGTCCTGCCTGTCTGTCTACCTGCCTGCTTGTCTCTGTCTGTTTGTCTGTCTGTGTAGCAATGATTAAGATAGAAGGGGTCATGAAGAAGAAGAGGGACACAGGAAATGTCAGATCAGGAGAAAATGAGTGAAAACAATGTAAGTGTAGTATTCATGTATGAACTTCTCAATAAAAATTTGAATTTAAAGAATGAACGATTAAGGGAGGCCCCAACATACAGCCAATGAGCACCTTTCTGAGGTTCCAGGTGGTGAACACTGCACACTCACTTTCATTTGCTGGCACAAATGAGAGTAAGTAAATTCAGTCAGCTTCCCTAAACATCTCTCAGGTTGCCCTGTCATCCTGACACACAAGTGATTCAGGCAGCCAAGGAGAAAAGCAGGTTGGGCAGTGACAACTACACACACACACACACACACAGCATGGATGAACACAGATGCAACCATACACACATATGCAAGCACATGCACATCCACACACACGTGCGCATACACATGCATGCACACACACACACATACACATGAGCATGCACACACACATACACATACAGCATGAACAAACACAGAGGCACCCATGCACACATATACAAGCACACACTCACATGCAAACACATGAATGCACACACACACACATGCTCATGCACACACACAACATGCACAAAAGATCTCTGTATATAACTACCATGGAAGTTGGGACAAATGACCAGCTCAGATTAAATATGCTTTGCCATGAAAACAGTTAACTGAAGACCAATGAACTGGCTTACATTGATGCTGGTGTATTCATGTAAGCGTTGTGTCTCACCCACCATTTGTTTTAATTATTCCTGATGTGCACTGCCTATCACATCTCGGGCTCCTTCAAAGGCAAAGGAATAAGCAGTTGTCATAACAACAAAGGCCTTCATTACCCTGGGAACCTTCAACAGCTTTATTTAAGATGAAGGAGAAAAAAGAACCCTAACCAATTAGCTTTATCAGTCTGATTCATGTTCCTCTTAAACTGATAACTGTTTCCTGAAGAACCTAGAGTTTGATGGGAGATGTGTCATGAATATTTATGGTAACATAAAATGCTGAGAAAAATTGGCAAGCTAATTATCACTTGGGAGGTGTTTCTGGTCAAATTCCTGCCCAGTGATCCATTTGATTTTTTTAAAATGACTTTTATTAAACAAATCAAAGAATTAGTGAGATCTTTACCAATATCTATCCATTGGCTCGAGAACAGCAATGAGGTGTATGCCGTTCAAACTTTATTGCTCTCGCTAATTTGATTTGTGTTCGCTTTTCAATTCTGTTAAACTGGAAGTGTTTTCTCCTGCCTTCCAGCCTTCCTTCTCTATGCCAAAGCACAGTGGAAATCCCTAGACAGTTTTAATTCCACCCTTCTCTATACAGGCTTTTTTTTTTTCCAGCTGTTTTCTTCTGGCTGCTGGAGATAAGACTTAGAAGCAATTATTGTCTTGGTCCCGGATCCCACAGGTGTTTTCCTTCCTGCCCTGTGACCATGAGAAAAATAAATAGCAACCCTGAAAGGGTTCAGCCGGGGCAGTCTTCAAGTTCAGCCTTGAAGCTAAATGTTTGCATACTTCATGAGAGTGAAAAATTACGCAGGAGTCAGCATAATTATTTCTGCCAAGGGCTAGATAGTAAATATGTTTGACTTTGCAGGATGTAGGGTCTCCACGGAAACTCCTCAGCTCTGCCACTGTGGAGCGAAGTGGGCCCAGACAGGATGGGAACCAGATTTCATCCAGTCCTGATTCCCAAGAAATTAAATATCTCCCCATCAAGGAAACAAGTGCTGCAATTATTCAAGTGAGGAAAAGTGAACACAACAGCGGCGTATCTAAGAGAGGATCTGCACATACGTTATCTCACGTAATCCTGAAAGGAGGATTGCTCTACAAAGGGAGACATTCTCCTTTTCTGGTCTTACTGGTGGGAAAACTAGACTTGAGCCACTCAGGTAACTTTCTTGCTTTCTAAGCTCAAAATGGCAGACTGATGACAGTTTAAATGCTCTTTCTAGCACATACTTACCTGACTCATAAACAATGTAGTTTATACAGCTCCAGAAGAACTCATTAACTCTTAGTAGAGTGAGGGGCAGATCCCAACCACACCCTCCAGTTCTGTTGAAGCACCAATGATAGGACTATGCAGTCAAGAGTTAAGTAACTGGGAAGCTGGAATTCTGGGTCCTGAGTCTTAGGGCCATAGCTCCCTCTCAACTTCCTTTTAGTCTTCCCAAAATAAAACCAACCAAGACTTCTGAAGCTCTTTAGGATCCCACCTAGAAATAGCTCCCACCAAGTGGATGTCAGGAGCAGGTAAAGCTCAGGCCCCACTTCCACTAAAGGCTTACATGGATGCTCAGCCACTCACAATTATGCAGAAAACAATTAATTATGACAACTCTACTCAGGCAGGATATTGCATCAGTAAGCGCAGATACACCATCTGTTAAGAAATACAGTGTAACTGGGTTTTGTTCACCCCACCCTGCTAGAGTTTAGTTCTGCAATATTAACTCTGTAGGGTTCAGCTGAAATTAAAGTTTCAAGGAACAACCCTGATATAGACTTTTATAAGTGAGTCCCCTTCACTCAATTCAAGGTTTCAAGGATATTCTGAGTGATGCATAAGAAATTAGACATCATCAGCAATAAGAACAAAGCCTTTGATAAATGAGCAAAATAAAGGCAAGTTTTTTTTTTCAGGCAGGATTTGATAATCCATAGACTAAGAGGAAAAATAAAACCCACACCCAATGTTGAAGAAGGGTACCTTCGTCTGGTCATGTTGCTATAATTAAATGCTATAGACTGGCAAACTTAAAAACAACAGCAATTAGTTCCTCACAGTTCTGAAATGTCCAAGATCAAGGCCAGCAGATTCAATGGCTCCCACTCTTCCTCACTGTTCTCTCTGTCCCCTCTCACCTAGGAGAGGTGAGAAAGCTCTCTGCACTCTTGGAGGGGCACTAATCTTGGCTGTAACAGCCCCACCTCTATGACCAACAACTACTCAGAGGCCCCACCTCAGGGGATTAGGATTTCAATATGTAAATTTATGGAGAATAAAAATATGGAAACCTTGGCAAATGAGTCAGAAAATGTTTCAGAGAGTGGTTGAGGCCTGGGGAGACAGTTCCATAGTTAATACAATTGCCATGTAAATAGATAGACCAGAATTCAAACTCTAGAACCCATGTGAGTAATGGGTGGGTGTGATGGGCTATCTTCAGTTCTACTGCTTGTAAAGGGAGAGAAAGTGGACCACAAGTGAGCTGGCTAGCCAGACTGGCCATAGTGTTGGATTCTGGGTTCAATTAAGAATCTCTGACTCGGGCTGGAGAGATGGCTCAGCTGTTAAAGGCTAGGCTCACAACCAAAAATATAAGAATCTCTGACTCAATGAATATGGAGGAAGCCATCCAAATCAGCACATACATATGAACATGGACATACACAGGAGCCACAAACATGCAAACACACACACACATATACACACATACACACATATACACACATACACACATACATATACACACATACATACATACACATACACATGCACAGGAGCCACAAACATGCAAACACACACACATATACATACATATACACATACATACACAGATATACACACATATACACACATACATACACACATACATACATACACATACACATGCACAGGAGCCACAAACATGTAAACACACACACACACATACACACATATACAGGAGCCACAAACATGCAAACACACACACACACATACACCAAGTTGAAGTAAATAAAGTAAATAAGCTTCAATAAATTGTCAGTATTCACAGTTTGAAGATTCCGACTTTTCCTAAAGAATGGAAAGACCTAGAATTCAGGAGTATCATCACCACATGCCCCATATGGAAGGAAGTGCGGAGAAGCCTGACCTTCAGGTAGTGAGTGGCTTCCATTTGTCTGCTCCCTTTCAGATTCACTAGTCTCATTCTGGTCATCTATGCAGCCTCCATAGACATTTTAGTTTTTAAAACTCAGTTTCAAAGACACACATGGGAGATCTTCTATGATAAGGTTAAAATTGTAAAATGATTTCAGTATGATTAGGAAGGCACTTCAAGTCATCCTGTTCACTACATTATACATAAATGAAACAGGCTAAGTAGAGTGAGTCAAGTAGACTAAGGAGACAGTAACTACATTGCAAATTGTGCATTTGATACAATAAACAATGATGAGCAATGGAAAGGAGTGGTACACTGGAGTTCATTTTGGCTTTTTAAAAGATGTTCACTCTTACTAAAGTCAATTTTAAATTTATATGCATTGTGTCAGCAAGCAAACAGGTTATTTTATGAAGTATCCTGGAACTAAATGTACTATAAAGTACATTTATGTTTTGATTGATAACTTGGTTGGCCTCAATTGAATCATTTGACTTGTAACTTTTTTCTAGGGTTCTGCATGAATTTCCAAACACTTCCCGTAAACTCAAGCATAAACAAATGTAGAGCCATGCTCATTGAAGGACTTGAGATTTACAAGTGGTGCCCACACTGTAACTCTCTTTTATTTTTCTGCTTTTGAGCAATTATTTTTGAATGAGGAATAATTCATGCTGAATATATTCCAAACTCTATTTTTTAAAAGGAAATCATGTTTAGAGATTCCTAAATTCTTCACATTTTCACTAGTTGATTTTTTTTTGGAGGTTCACTATAAAATTCCAAAGTACCTGTTGGTTATATAAAGAATTCCTTCCATAGCGTACATAACTATGCATACATGTATAGTCAGCTCCTTATAGCATACATAACTATGTATACATGTATAGTCAGCTCCTTCCATAGCATATATACTATGCATATATGTATAGTCAGCTTCTTAGAGCAAATATCTCTAAGAACGCCCATTTTTTCTATACCTAAAATTTATTCATATTCATATAGAACTTCAGTCACTTACAGTTTATGACATGTTAACTTTTTTCTAAAGAACAAGATCATATTTTATGTAGCTTGAAGATACAAGCTTCTTGATGATAACTGAAGATAATTGAATTTGCTCAAGCTATCTCAGTTTCTCTTTTAGGGTTAAGGCTGTCAAAAGGTCTCTCTATGTAGGCATGGCTAGCTGGGCACTTACTGTGTAGCTCAGGGTAGCCTCTAGCTCCCTGCAGCCCATCTGCCACAGCTTCCAGAATTCTCATATTACTGGCCTTGAACACTATGCCCAGCTTTCTTAATCCTGGTAAAAACAATGTCACTGCATGGGTATCTCATTTTTTAGCCTTTTAAAATTTTTTGTTTTATTTCTTTTCTCACTGTATTATGTTTCCTTTCCTAAGGGTGTTAGCTACCTCTCTCCGTCTAATAGTAGCATATTTAGAAGTGCTGAGCCTTGCATTCGGTCTATTAGCCAAAGATAAGACTAGCAACAACTATTGCTACCAGCTAAGATATCCTTCATTTCTTTTTTTTTTTTTGGTTTTTCGAGACAGGGTTTCTCTCTGTAACCCCGGCTGTCCTGGTACTCACTATGTAGACCAGGCTGGCCTCGAACTCGGAAATCCGCCTGCCTCCGCCTCCCAAGTGCTAGGATTAAAGGCGTGCGCCACCACCGCCCGGCATATATCCTTCATTTCTACTGTCACCAGATCCGTTTATTTTTAGTTACTCTCTTTAGTTCATCCAGAGTAAGCAGGTCAGCTATCATCTGATTCCACAGGTTTCTCTGATGACAATTTGTAAACAGCCTTCCTTTTCATGGTAAAAGACCTTGCTTATGTCAAAAGGCTTGTCTCTCAAACTAGAACAGAGATGGTCACAATGATTATTGCTAACCCCTGGTTCATGTAAGAGATAGGCTCACACATGCACATGCCTAGATGGTGGCTGTGCTGCTCATAGCTCATTAGTCAATCTGGCAGGTCAGTCCTTATAACTGCTGGAACTCTCTTTATTTTCATGACTATCTTATTCCAAAATGTTCTCATGGGGAGACAGAAACAGACTTGCCTATATTCCTGATTTGTACTATGGTTGGTTTTTGTTTGTTCCTTTGGTTGGTTGGTTGGTTTGGTTTTTGTTTTTGTTTTTTGCATAGTCTACTTCAAGTCATGATGGTTTTCTGCTTATACCCACAATGCATTCAGAGGTTTTTTTCCCCTAGTCTTGCTTCTTATATGAGTGTCTGTATTTCATCCTTTTTTACAAATATATTTACTAAATTTATCAAAATATCAGTATTTGGAAACATTTGCTCATATTTATATGTGTGCATATTTAATCGAATTTGGCAGTGATTTTTTGAGAGTCCTTTTGATAAACAATTGGGTCAAATCCCATTAACATTACTGATACTGACTTTATGTACTCGTATATATTTCCAGCACGATGTTGGTGCAGGTATTACATTTCTCTAACAACTTTGGAATTGAGTGAGTTTTACATAATGATCTGTAGAAATTATCTGTATGTAAAACGAAAGACTCAGAATTCTAAGTTGCATCCAGCGGATGCTGACAGCATGATGCACCGAGATTGAAGGTGAAATCATCTTGTCTGCTCTCAGTGGCCTTGGCATGCATCTTGTTTTTTACATTGTGTTTAAGGTTTATGCTTTGTCTCCTCAAATAAATTCTTAGTGTTTGAGAATAAAGGGTGCGTGTGTGTGTGTGTGTGTGTGTGTGTGTGTGTGTGTGTGTATGCTTGCTTCCTGAGATTTCTCACAGCTTCCAGCACTATACTAGGTACATTCAAAGGGCTCAATAATATATCAGAAGGGGCTGGAGAGAAACTCAGTGGTTAAGAACATAGACTGCTCTTGCAGAAAAATTAGGTTTGACTTCTAGCACCTACATAAAATGATCATAGTGGCCTACAACTCCAGATCCTGACACCTTTTGGCCTCTGAAGCCACTTATATCCATGTGCGCACACACCCACATATGTGCATACATTCTTAGACATTATTAAAAATTAAAATGAAAAATAGTATATAAGATATATGCATGATATATCATATACATATTATATATGCATATATAAATATATGTGTGATATATCATATACATGCACGTATATGTAAATATATGTATGATATATTCATATACATATACATATACATATATATATATATATATATATATATATATATATATATATGGAGGAGAGAAAAGACCAAAATTATCCAATAGAAATAATTCCTAGCTCCAGACTGTTAAAGCAAAGATCACCCTTACATGTCACTGAAGCTCCTAGAGGAAAGAGGACAGTGGAAGAAGCCTTTCGTGCACAAGCGAGTGATGCCCTGGGGAAGAAAAGAACGCACGAAGTGTAGAAGAAAACAAAGTTCTCATCTTCCAGAGGCTGATGCACACAAAAACTAACATGTCAGGAGCCATAGTGGGACAAGCTAAGAACTAGCAGGAGATCAACCTGAAGTGGCCTGCTTCAGATTATTATATAATCTGAGTCAGGTGCGTCCTCATTAAGCAAGGCTGTGAGGGACTCATTTTAGGAAAGATTCCTGCTATTAATATGCTTTTCCTGTTATTATTAAACATACATGACAATCATTAAGTAGTAGCTTTTGAGCCGATCCCTGCAGATACATGAGGATGTACTGCCTTGTAGTGATGCTATATAGCCAAATAGATGACTTAAGTCTTAATGATGATCTTATAAGAATTCCTAAAATTATATCTATGATCATTAAGCTCTTTTATAATAGCACTGCTACTAGGCTCTTTTCTGATAGTCAAAGCTTCAATGAGAACTCTGCCAATCTCCCAAGTGTCAGCAGTTAATTGCTCTTATAGTAGGTAACCAGACTTTCTCCTACTCAGAGCACATTCCAAGAGGTTGTAAAACAATTAACAAAAGGTCATAAAAGGGGGACTAACGATTTATTATAGGTGCTAGAGCAGAAGGTAAAATATTGACTGGGTTTGTTTATACCAAACCTAACTTAAAACTTAGTTATGATTTTAAACCTTCCGTGAACCTGTGGGGCTGAGACAGGTGATGGATGTTTAGCTAGATAATTACTCCTAATGGATATGCATGTAAGCATTCGCTGTTGTAAACTTCTATTTCAATTTATGATTTGATTCTTGGTGTAAACTTGTGATGAACTTTGTAACATGTGACCATGTATTCTGAAATATGTGTAAGTACTGGGGACAAAGAGATGAAGTGGAGCTAGATAGAGAGGAGCTAGATAGGAGCTAGATAGGGATGAGCTAGATAGAGAGGAGCTAGATAGAGAGGAGCTAGATAGAGTAGAATCTTTTCCCCTTCCCCACTTAGGATCTTTTCACTTAGATAGCTTTCATAGGAAACTTTTTACAACTTGGTAATAAACTCTATAACCACTTTTCCAAGTGTCCTTTTTGTTTCTTCCGATTAGCAGGCTGAAAGTTAGAGCCCAGCAGTTCCTGCTGAGATAGAACAAAGGCTATTTACTTAATCCTTTGTGGTTTGAGGAAGAGGGCCTAAGTGCCAGAAACTGCAGTGTCTGTCCTCAGAGGATCACAGAAGGCAGGTCTGCTACAATAGCATAATACTTAGATAAGTAAACTTTTTATTATACAGCAAGCCTAAATATCTCGTGAGACTAAGTCTTACCCCCGCCTATGCTCTTCTCCCTCCACTGCCTCAAGAAGGACAAACAAGAAAGAAGAAACACCCCTTTGGGGTTGGCTCCTGGCACTAGCATACTCAGATGTTGGTCATTATGCACTTGCTCATTTTTTTGTTGTTGTTTTGTTTTTGTTTTTTTTTTTTTACTTAGTTCGCTACAGGGTCTCAAAAGATGTTTGCCTGTTGTTATCGCTTACATCTCACCATTGTAATAACTTGATCACAATCCAGTTATGGCTGCACTTATTCATTCATTTATTTATTTATCTATTCATTCATTCATTTATGTGTGTGCATAGTCACATCTTGAGGGTATGTGTATGTGTTGATCTTGAGGACAAAAGTTCATATTGGGTGTCTTTCTGTCCTTCCTCAGCCTCCGTGGACCTTGGGTTTTTTTGTGGTTGGTTCTGTTTTGTTTGTTTTGTTGCTGGTAGTTTGGGGTTTTGTTTTGTTTTGTTTTGAGACAATTCTGGCCTAGATCTCCCAGATTAGGGCTTATCTATCCACGAGAGCTCCAGGAATCTGCCCATCTCTGCCTCCCCAGTACTGAGAGTCAAAGCACACACCACTGTGTCCATCTCCAGCAGTGTTTACAGGACCCATGCTCCTGTCCTCATGTTTGCACAGCAAGCAAGTACTTACTGACTGCTACCTCTGCACCCTGGTTGTCATTGTTTAATAACTCATTACCTTTATACAAGGTAATTCCAAGTACAACTTATATATTAATTCGTACTATAAACTTCTCTCTACAGCTTTGTGTGGTAAACACTATCCTAATCCCAAATACATGTTTATACAAAAGAAGAAACTAAGCCTTTGTGATGAGAAACTGACCAGCTGTCTCACAGTCAGCTAGAGCGTCACAGGGTCGAGTTCAAACTCAGGAATTCTCATCACAAAGTCTAGGAGGTTTAACCACAAGCTTTAGGAGCTATTGCAGCACAAAAGGGCTCTGCTGCGTGCATAACGAGCCTGGAACACAGAATCATGCCAAGCAATCCATTTCATTATGCTTGACCCATCCAAGGCACCATAGCATCAACTCTAAGAGTCATGTCTTCTGCATTAACAATATTGAAGAGAAAGATAACCCTGGAATTTCCCTAAGAACTTCCTAGTGAATTTTTAATCCATACACACGAAAAGAGCAGCGGAATTTCACTGTCCATTTGATAAGAATATAGAATAAACACTCTCCAGAGGAGGTTGCCTCTTCATTTCCTCTTCCGCCCCTAAACTAGCCTCTGCTGTCCCCTGGTGTCTTGGATTCTCTGCACTGCTGTAAAGGTTTGAATAGGTATTGCCTCCATAGACTCATGTGTGAATGCTTGGCCCATACTGAATAGCAATATCAAGGAGGAGGTGACATTGTTGGAGGAAGTGTGTCACTGTGGGGGCAGGCTTTGAAGTTAAGTTACACCCAGTCTCACAGCCTCCTGCTGCCTTTGGATCAAGATGTAGAACTCTCAGCTTCTCCAGCACCATGTCTGCCATGCTTCCCACCATGATGATAATGGACTAAACCTCTGAAACTATAAGCCATCCCCAATTAAATATTGTCCTTTATAAGAGTTGCTGCCGGGCGGTGGTGGCGCACGCCTTTAATCCCAGCACTTGGGAGGCAGAGGCAGGTGGATTTCTGAGTTCGAGGCCAGCCTGGTCTACAGAGTGAGTTCCAGGAGAGCCAGGGCTACACAGAGAAACCCTGTCTCAAAAAACCAAAAAAAAAAAAAAAAAAAAAAAAAAAAAAAAAAAAAAAAAAAAGAGTTGCTTTGGTCATGGTGTCTCTTCACAGAAAAGAAGCCCTAAGAGAGCTCTCTTCCAGAGCTTCTTTGATGACTTGCTTTTGGATGACCTTGGAGGTCTCTTGGAAATGAAATCGTGCTGTTTTTCTCTATAGACACCATGGTTATCTTTGGTTCTCTCTTCTGGAAATTTCTCAGGAGTTCTCTCTTCCAATGTAGAGTTCTAAACTCAGTTAGAGTCCTCTGTCCAGCTAGAGTGCTCTCTGCCAAGTTCCGGCTCTTGTCTAGAGAGGATCAGAGTGCAAATTTGAAAGTCCAAACTCATTAGTAACAAAAATCGCCTTACCATATTGAAAATGTGACTCTTGGGGTCCCATGTTGTGATGCCCTCCATCATTTGTGTTTTGTTGGAAACAATGGTTCAGGACGCATTACCATGAAACTGCTTCCTACTCAGTACTATGTGAGTTCCAGCTCTGCTTTTGAACATGTTTTATGTCTTTGAATCCTTTGTGTCCCTTAGGTCTTTGCTAAGAGTCCAAACAGAATTGAGTATGAAATTTCCACTGTGCAGTGTTTGCTGCTTATTGTCTGTCATTGAGCCTAAGAAGAGTAAAGTCTCCACAGCTCTCATTCTTAGTGAAATCTCAAACTGAGTCCTTTTGAGGGGATATTCTTAATGTAAACAGCCAAATATAAAGTGTTCTGAAATAGGAGTGGGGATATTTGTGATCTGAACTATTTTTTTTTTCTGGTTTTAACAACTTTTAACTGCAGAGAAATGGCAGTGAACAAGATAAGCTCAGGCTCTGCACCCGTGGAATTTACATTCTGACTTTGTCAACAGTTACTACTTATCAACTACATTCGATATGGAAAACATATGTTAGGAGTTTGGGAACAGCCAATAAATAACATCCCTCTGTCCCAGTTGAATTCAGAACCAATTTAGAGATGGAAAAGATAGACAGATGGAGATCAATCCAACAGCTTTATGACTGTTAAAACTGATTGGAAAATGTGGCTTTGGACTGGCTTTTATCGCTGAATTTAAAAGACCTTCTCTTCCTTGTTTATTGATGTAGTTTGACAAACTGCAGGCTATTCTCTTAGAGCCCTGCTATTACAATAAGACAGGGGGCTGAAAAAAATGTGTGATTCCAGTTGGGTGTGGTAGCACAAATACTTGTAAATTCTGCAGTTGGAAGGCCAAGGCAGGAGGATCTCCAGGCTCTGGAACTATTCACTGTTTGACCAGATCAGGCTAAGGACGTAAATGAGACTCTGAAAACAAACGAAATTGTATCAAAGAAAACAAATCTGTCTTTAGAGGACTAACAGTTTGCAGAGACGTATGAAAACTTTCTGACAGTCATGGGTGCGCTGGTGATATTTTTCAGTTCATGATCGTAATACAAATGGCGATTTTCATTCATAAAGCTGTACATGAAAACAAGGCTTGGGTGCAGAGTTAAAAGACTGCGCGCTTTCTGGTAACATCTGAATTAAAAGAAAGAGTGCTTTAACATACAGTCTTAGAAGAGTGGAGAGCAATTATGACAGTAATTGGGGGGAACGTTTTTAATGAAGCGTTACATGTAGAGATAAGCAGCGTGAATAATAAGCCTATCAATGAAAATTCAGTATCAATGAAATTCAGTATCACCTTCTTGCAGGTGTGCATGTATTAAGCTATTTCCCGACATAATCTAAGAAGAATCAGAAGGTTTTCAACCATAACCGTGATAACCACCACCAAGACCTCGAGTAACATGAGAGGAAGGTGCTTTCTCTGTGGGCTGCTGAGGTCCCAGTCAGTCCTACTGCAAAGGTGCAGCTTGTTCCTGAGAGACCCCGCCAAACTCTGGATCTTCCCAATTTAGTCAAATATGTTATTCTATTTCAAGTACTAATTGTATCCACAACAAATAGAGACTCCTGTCAGCTGCAGTTATTGCCATTACAATAGATAATCGACAGGAAAGCCTGAATGCAGAATCGGAAGAGTTGCCTTGGTTACCAGTCCACGATGCCTAAGTGGTACAGTTACAGCCATATTTCTAAATTTCTTAGCATCCTCCACCCCAACTAAGAGCAAAAAGGGTGGCATCAGAGTCGGCGTAAGCCAATAAAAGACCCCACTTTTACAGAAATATTTTTATGAAGCCTTCTCAATAAATAACCCCAAGAAGGCAGCCTTCCATTTAGAGTATTTGTATATTCATGTTCATGGACTTTTAGAACAGTAAGATGGAATCAGAGTGACTGCTTTATGCCTGAGTAGCACATTATTGTATTTGCTCAATCCACAACCCCACAGTGCGGACATTACTCTATATTACCCTCTCCTCTTCCTTTTCTTAAAAGCAGGTGGAAAAATAAATCACCCACGGGGCCATCTTCCTTCCTCCCATGTGGTATTTTCCCCTTCTTGCTGGAAGATTGTGTAGGGCTTAGGGGAGCGAAAGGCTCATCGCAGATCCAGCAGTAACTGCTTTGCTTTGCAGCCCCTTGATCTATTTAGTCAGTTGAGGTTTTTAAAACTAAGATGATTATTCAGATAGGCATCTATTAATATCTCCAGCTATTATAAAGCAGGTAGGAAGCTCCCACAGCATCTTGCTTATCAAGTTCTGAGAGTGGCCAGTGCTATCTCTGCCTCTACTCCTTAGTCCTGGTTCCAGGAGATCTAACTGTCCTTTACTTTCAGAACATCACTTACCACTAGGCATGTGATATTTTGTTTACCTGGGGAAAATCATCTAAAAAGTATAAATAATGACCATATAAGTAATGGTAAAACATGAATTAAAACTTTTAACAAGATGGAGTGATGTGTCAGTGGTTAAGAGTTGTTCTTTCAGGGGACCAGAATTCCAATTCCCTGCACCCTCCTAGCAGACACATGACGACTCATAACCACCTGTGTACTGGCTGGTTTTGTGTCAACTTGACACAAGCTGGAGTTATCACAGAGAAAGGAGCTTCAGTTGAGGAAATGCCTCCATGAGATCCAACTGTAAGGCATTTTCTCAATTAGTGTTCAAGAGTGAGAGGGCCCCTTGTGTGTGGTGCCATTCCTAGGCTGGTAGTCCTGGGTTCTATAAGAAAGCAAGGTAAGCAAGCCAGGGGAAGCAAGTCAGTAAGGAACATCCCTCCATGGCCTCTGCATCAGCTCCTGCTTCCTGATCTGCTTGAATTCCAATTCTGGCTTCCTTTGGTGATAAACAGCAGTGTGGAAGTAAGCCAAATAAACCCTTTCCTCCCCAACTTGCTTCTTGGTCGTGATGTTTGTGCAGGAATGGAAACCTTGACTAACACACCCTGTAACTCAAGTCCCAGGAGATCCAGTGCCCTCTCCAGGCCTCCACAGTCACTGAATGCACATATATTCAGGCACATACATAAAATTTTTAAAAAATTAAATCTCAATTTTTTAAAAAAAAGTTTTAACAATTTCCAGAATGTCTAGAACACCACATTGATACCATCTCATTTATGGATCAATGCAGCACTCCGGAGTTATCATGTAAAAAGTATTATTCCTGTTCATAGGTAAGGGAACTAAAGATTATCAGATATAATTTGAGGGAATTTTCCCCCTAACAATGGAGGGTGAAAGTTCGGAGCCAGAAGAGATTGAAAAGCCAGCTCTGCCACTCAGTCTGCTCGGCCCTCCTCTTTGGGAACCGTGTGATCAAATGCACGGGAGACGTTCAGAACAATACACACAGGAAGTAGGAAGTGTGGACTCTTTAAATGCTTGTGATATTGAACAATGTCTAAAAGTGCCTAGGCTTTTAGTTCTATTTACATTGCTTTTGTCATTTCTTATATAATAATAACCCTTATAAACAGAGAGGATGTTTTGCTGAAGCACCATCAGGAACGTGATTCAGATTTAGATCCCAGCCAGAGCCCAAGTCAACACAGGAGGCCTTCTGACCACAGTGGTCATCCCAAAAGCAGATTCCCCGCCATCCATGCCTACTTCCAGCTGTCCGCTCACCTGTGTGCTCTCTCAGGAGGAGGGCATCATCTTGAGACACAGCCACTCACCATTTGAGTTTATAGAGCTGCAAGGGTCCAGAGAGACCGTAAGGTACGTATGGTTTAGGACCAGGCGTGATAGTACAAGCCTTTAATTCCAGGACACTGAGGCTGGCCTGTCTCTGAGTTCAAGGTCAACCTGGGACAAAGCAAGTTTTAGATCCAGGAACTTACTCTTCTCTCTAACTCCTTTCAGATCTACCCTACCCCATTCAACTCCATGTCCTTTTTACTATTACTATTTTAAAATAACCCACTGGCCCAATTTATGCTGGCCATAGTCTCCTTGGATTGGGCATCCTACCAGGGGTCATAATTTCATTGAGAAGTGACTCTTCTTTCCCTCAGATTGTCAACTGTCCTCAGCTAGGCACGGTAGCTCATGACCCCTCCCTTCCCCCCATCCTAGCTGGAACACTGGCTGTCTTCATTTTGTGCAGATCTTATGCAGACAGCTGAAGTGGACATTTC
>NW_022196903.1:131839251-131847050 GCF_008632895.1 Mastomys coucha | reverse complement strand
TCTAAATCTGAATCACCTTCCTGATGGTGCTTGAGCAGAGTAAACACTGTATCCAGTAGCTCTGTTTACACAGCATATCTAGTGATATTTTATAACAGGCTACACATATCTAGTGATTTTATAACAGGCTACTCAAGGAAAGAAGAATTTATAAGGGTCATTATTATATAAGAAATGACAAAAGCAATGTAAATATAACTAAAAACCTAGGCACTTTTAGACATTGTTCAATATCACAAGCATTTAAAGAGTCCACACTTCCTACTTCCTGTGTGTATTGTTCTGAACGTCTCCCGTGCATTTGATCACACGGTTCCCAAAGAGGAGGGCCGAGCAGACTGAGTGGCAGAGCTGGCTTTTCAATCTCTTCTGGCTCCGAACTTTCACCCTCCATTGTTAGGGGGAAAATTCCCTCAAATTATATCTGATAATCTTTAGTTCCCTTACCTTAGGGTCAACAGACTGATAGTTGAGCCCATCCAGATACAAAATGTCTTATTTTTCCTAAGACATGTACACAGGAGAAATGCCTGTTTCATATTTGTAGAAAGGTAAACTGGGGGGGGGGGGCAGAGAATTGCTTTGATTGCTGAGAACATGGTAAGGGGTACCTGGCAGGCAACCATTGTTGGTCTACTCTGCCACAAATAACCAGTCTGTATAGGCAGCCACTTTTGGAAGACAGCTGGCAACAATGTAACACTTGGTTTCTCTGAGAATGTGCTCAGACTCCACTTAGAAGCCTCATGACTCGGCTGCACGTTCCATGCCCTACATAAAGGTGTGCACTTACTTGGTAGTACTGATTTCCTGCCCTGAAGGGTTTCCCTCCCGTTACCCACGACCTCTGGCCAGCAGCTGGACATATGAGCACAGTGTTATTTTAAGTATCACCTTCCCAACTGATGTTAATACATAGCAAATATTTCCTAGGACTGAACTTACTGAAGCTATGGAGAATCTTGTTGGCTCATCAATGCAGCCTGTCATAATATCTGTCAGAGAGGGCTGATACTTTGTGTCAGGAAAGCATAAGAGTGTCCTCATTACCAGGGACATAGCACCAATGGAATCTTGCATAGGGCATGCAGCATGACACTGTGGCTTTCTGCCACTTCCTGTTTGAATAGCTTTTTTAAAAAGGTAAACAATAGCAATCATACACATACATATAAATCTCCCTTGTTCCGTTGCTCTGAACAGATTAATTGTATGCCGAAGGGAAGCCTTCCATTTCTAATGACTCAAAAGCAAGACAGACGATGCCCCTCAAAGAAAAACCCCTTTTCTTAAGAATCACTTGATTTTATCTATCAGACATCCATTCAGTCACATGTGGGTAAGAATAAATCAAAAGGGGTTTATTAAATGTCCCGTGGGACTCATGTGAGAATATTGCAAGCCCAGTTCTTGTCTCCAACAGCCAAGAACTGGAGAGGAAACTGTCCATACCAAAGCTGGCTCTTTTCTTGTCCTTGTGACTCACATGGCCCTTGGTGCCCACGACTGTCTACAGTGACCTCTTATGCCAGACTTCTGCTTGCTCAGGTGCCTCTGAGCCACTTCAGACCTGAGAAGGAGAGTCCAGCAGATTTGACAGAATGTAAATATTTGGCCCAATCCAGCCTACTTGTGATCTGCCCTTAGATCCAAGGACCTGTGGCTAGACAATAAAAATCAGTGGTAGAGTTTAAGGGGGTAAGGGGTATTGCAGCCTGGAGAAGGAGTGTGGGCAGAAACAGGGGGCTTCACAGGGAAGTTAATACATTTCTATTCTAGGTCAGTATTAGAAAGCTGTTGGTTCGTGGTTCCCCATGGAACCTTCAGTGCCTCAGTTTCCCCAGCTGTGAGAAGGAGATGGTTAGTTTACCCATGAGTGAGAGAGTGCATTTGATTCAGATATTCTTCCTAGAATGTTGCCGTCATTGAATGTCCCCTAATACCTGTGAAGTTAAGCACCTAGAAATGAAGACATCCATCCCAGTGTTCTTCAAGCTACTGGACAATTTCCATTGAATTGAATGAAAAAAAAATCTCAGATTTGGAGGTAAAATTATTGAACGTGTGGGGGATGATCAATGAAACGGGATGCTTAACTAAGCAAAAAGATGTCATTCTTGCTCACTTGTAGATTCTCTGTACTCTTTATGCATAAATCAGTCTTATTCGTGTTAAGAAACACTGGGGGGCTTGGATTCTCAGGAGGAGCACACAGAAGCAGGAGCCCTAGGCAGTGGCCTGAGGAGGGCTTTGTGTGGAATTGCTGTAATGGAAGCAGACAGTGAGCTAATTCTGTTGAATTTCAGACGGGTCACTCCCCTCGTGCTAGAAATGCTTTGAATGTGGACACTATACTTTCTTTCCAAACCTTTGAAAAGAAAAGTAGATACTTTCTTTCCAAGTCTTTGATGTTATCTTGCAATTGGGGAATGAAGGCACTTTCTGTCAACTTTTTCTACCCCCTGAAATAATACTAATCAACTTCATTCCCAAGCTTTTCCGTAGGATAGTTAACAATTATTCTAACTGTCAGTCCCTGAATTTTTTTTTAATGCTTTCCCTGAAATCTGATAATTTGCATGCTTACTTCAAAAATTAGACTATTTCCTAGTTTTTCTAAGAGGAAAACACGAGGCTTCCTCCCTCAATACATTGACATCTCAACCCCTCCACCTGCGTGAATCAGCCAACCGTTCACTCATTCAGAGTTCTACCGCCTTCTTGTCAACAAGGTGGAGGGAGGTTTTTTTTTTTTTTTTGTGCTTTCTCTGTACTGTCACTTCAGATTCACAGTTGCTAAGTATTCCAGGAGCCCAGCAGAGGGACTCTCTCATGGTGTGATTTGCAAACTTTGAAATAACACCCACCATCAGAAGCACCATATGTTGCTGCGTTATAGTCAGCTGACAGGAGCATGTCATTTGTCATTCGAAATGCAGAAAATGTCAGTATCTTCATACCCATCAATTGCCTACACGCCTCTCTGGTTAGCAAAGAGCATCATTGAGTCTAAGTGCACGTGAAAATATGGGAGTTGTATGGAGGAATAAAAATAGCGAACTCAGTATTAAGACACACAGCTTCATGAACATATGGAAAGACAGATCAACTTTCTATGCCTCCATTGTGTACGTGCCTGTGTGTGTGTGTGTGTGTGTGTGTGTGTGTGTGTGTGTGTGTGCATCTGGGAGAAAGGTCTGATGCATAAGGTTAATGGCAGTTGGGCTAATCACGTTTTCTAACACTGGTGACTCAAATGTATCTTTTAATTATAAAATAGGATACCAAAGAATATTTTTTAATCCATTAAAGGCAGATTCAACATAAAACACAAGCTGCTTCCTTTGTGATTAAATTGCATGCAGCTGCACTAGCTCCCACAGAGCCAAGAGAGAAAAGTGCTTGGCAATTCTTCCTAATTAAGGGATGTTAATTACTCCTAAATACAATGCACTTTCAGTGTTATAAAGGTTCCTCTAAATCAATGTTTTTATGGGGCTAAAAATTAATAATGATTTCAAATCTACTAACTGTGGCCAAACTCCCCATTTGTTCATGCTTTCACATGGCTTTACAATGAAATCTCTGAACTGAAATTATGTGAGGACTGAGCTGCATGGCCTGGCATATTAGCACTTCATTTCTGTATTGTTCAGCACCCCTGATGGTGTCTCTTCCCTGTGGTCATGTCATGATGGAAACAGAAGCAGACATTCTGTGGTTGGAACATGGTCATGCTTCCAATTTGCCTTCACTCTGCATTCCCATCAGGTAGTATAGCTTCCCTGAAGCAGGGGCTGGGGGGCTCAGTTCTCAATCACTCGAGGGACCCAGAATTGGAAACAGAGAAATTCAGTTGCTGGGCACTACATGTGCCCTCCTTTGACACAAAAGTCCATGAAGACTTTGAGACTCAAACAAAAGTTGCCCATTTTGTCTAATTAAAATACCAGGGTTGTATCAATATATAGGACAGCGAGATGGTTCAGCAGGTGGAAATGTCTGTCCCCATGCCTTATGAGTTGGGCTCAGTCTCTGGGAAACCCCCTCACACACACACATGATAAAGGAGAGAACCAACTTTTGAAACTTGTAGTTTGACCTTTATATGAACATCATAGTGTATATGTACTCACACACATGCACAAAAAAGAAAAAAAATGTATATATGTATTTAAAAATAACAGTGCTCATTACACATTCTTACTGCTAAATCATGACACTTATCAAATGAAGTTTTTGAAACATTTTTCTGGGATTAAAGTGGTTCAAGTGCTTTCCATGTATACATGAGAACTAAAATTTAGATTCCCAGAACTTGTTAAGTTCTGGGTGGGAAGAGTGGTTCTTCTGTAATTCCAGCTTCAAGAAAAGACAGTGAATGTCCAAAGCAATCTGACTAATGAGACTAGCCATATCAGTGAGCTCTGGGTTTGATTGAAGTACCCCATTTCAATGAATAAAGTAGAGAGCTATGGAAGATGATCCTTCCATCAACTTGGAGTCTCTACATGCATGTATACACACAAAGCATACACATATATACATATGCACACTACATACATACATACATACATGAAAATAGAAGAAATAAACACTTTTAAACTCATTTTTCTTAATGACTCAATATTCTTCATTCTCTATCATTTGTCTGCGAGTTATACTTAATTCAGTCCCATCTTGAGAGGTGGCTCACTGGCTCAGTCCATTTGTTCTGGGCTCTGGATAAAATGTGGTTTGTCCCCCAAGGCTTCATAGCTAAAAGTCTTGTTCTCCGATGAGTTAGTGCTGAGGAAATGGGAACTCTGAATGACAGAATTTCCTGGGAGGTGGTTGAATCATAAAGGCATCAACCTCAGAAAGGACTAATGGTGCTACCATGAACTTGATTTCATACAGCTCTCTATAAGACCTCTGTAGACTATATGGAGTCACATGACAGAGTATTGGGGATCCAGGGGAAACAGGTAATAGTGAAAGGTTTCTGAACCCCAAGTCAAGTATGTCATGAGTCTGGACTCTCTAACGGTGCTTATGCATGTATCATGGAATGTCACTGATGCTCCAGTTCTAATCATGCAACATGCACACTCTACTGTGCATGCTGACCTACCTCCACCAGGGAATGCCAACAAATGCAGCCAGACACACTGTAGCTCAGCCTCAAGAGGCACATCTCTATTGTACGTAAAAAGTTCTCTGCTCTTATGAAAACATAATGATTTAATTACAGAAAACAAAGACTTCTAATATTTTCCTACTGTCATCCCTCAGCATGTACATATCAAATTAGCATATATTTAGATTGGATTGTGCTATCATGTTTGATTTCAAAATTGCTGTTTGAATTGCTGCCCCAAGCTTCATGAAAACTCATTACATAGGAGTTTGGGGCAGGAAGAGGCTAGAGAGATGACTTAGCAGTTAAGAGCATTTGCCATTCTTACAGAGGGCCCAAATTCAGTTCCCAGTACTTACATGGGGACTTATGATAGATAGATAGATAGATAGATAGATAGATAGATAGATAGATAGATAGATAGATAAATTTCCTTATGGTTTATTGTCAGTAAACACATGTATACATACCTATTTAACATGTTTATAGGCCTGGAATTATATAAGAATTGCTTGCATGAAAGGGTTGAGAAAGGAAAAAGTTTAAGAACCCATAGTCCATGACTCCAAGGCCAAAAGCTAGCTCAGGCCATTCTGCACATAGCTGTGTCTCGTTCTGCATTTCTGCTATGCTGTGCTACAAACATTGGCCCTAACCAGAAGCCAGTTATATGAGCCACCTGATCTTGAACAAGCCAATACCTTTTCTTTGTAAACTACCCAATGTCTGGTATTCTGCCCTAGCATCAAAAAGTGGACTAAGATAAGCAGCTGTAACACTTTTCCAGAGACTGGGTGATTTATACACAATGGAATTTTATTTCTAATAGGTTTGGAGACTGGGAAGTCCACGATCAAGACACTGATGGCTTCCATATTTGCCTCTTTCATTAGGTCATGGTTCTACTCATGAGGGCAGGACCCTTTCTAAAGAGCCCTGGCTCTTCATACTGTCACACTGTTGATGAAATACAAATGTGTGTTCTGGAGAAAGCACTCACACCATAGTACCCACAAAAGAAGGGACTCTCACCTTGTTCTTCCCACTCATGAAGAGATAGATCTGGATAAGTCACTTCCTACTTCCGCAGGATCAATTACCTCATCGACCGTGGAGGTTCATGTTGATCATCAACTTGATTGATTAGATTGAGGAGTGCCAATATGCCTTGTAGAACACACTTCCAGGCTTTTCTGAGGAGTATCTAGAGATGACTGTCTAAAGAAGATCTGCTCTGAATGTGGGTAGTGCAATACCCCATGCTAGACCCAAAGAGAATAGAAGAGGTGTTAGCAAGGCTCTCTCTGTCTCTCTCTGTCTCTTCCTCTCTGTGTGTCTCTCTGCCTCTCTTTCTTGTCTTTATCTGTCTCTCCCCCCTCTCTCTTTCTGTGTATGTGTGTGTGCGTGTATCTGTCTGTCTGTCTTTTTCTTTTTTTCCCATTTTTGGCTGCCATGAGGTGAGGTGGCCTCTCAACCTGCTCTCTCTGCCTCAGTGCGCTGCCTCAATCTGCACCAGATGCCAAAGCACGGAGGACAGTTTACTGAGAACTCTGAAGCTGTGAACCCAAACAAACCCTTCTTCCTTCAGACTTTTTCCTCCTGGCCCTGACCTCAGTGATGCAAGTCTGAGCAACACAACTCGTACCAAGTTTCTGATGCTTAAGGTCCTTTTAAAATGGGGGGAATACGCAACTGAAATAATGGTTTGGAAAAGGTGTTTTGAAAAATACCATCACAATCACAATATAATGAAAGGTGCTTTAGTCAAAATCAGCATGGGAGAATAACTATGGGAGAAAACTTTGACATCCTATAAACTATAGATTGATATTTTTTTCAATTTTTAGAATTATTATGTTATGTGTATGAGCATTTTGCCTGCATGTATGGATATGCACTACCATGTCTGATGCCTGAATGCAGAGGTTAGGCTTGGGTGTTGGATCTCCTAGGACTAATGTTACAGACAGTTGTGAGCCACCATATAGGTGCTGGGAATCAAACCTGGATCCTCTGTAGGGCCAGCCATTGCTCTTAAGCTCTAAGCCACCTCTCCAGCGCCTGGTAGTTAGTTTTAAATAACTAAAATAGCTGATGACTACAAATAGCTGATTTATCATTGCACTGAACAGTAAGGAGAGTGAATTCTGAGTTCAGAAAAGCAGGCCAGTGGTCAGATTCATACACCTTTAATTTCCCTTTATTTAAACTTGATTTGCTTTGTTTGACCCCCATGAGAACCTCCTGTGGAGACTGAGGAATGAGAGACTTACTCCCATGTGGCCACAGCGTCCCATTCTTGACTGGACCTTTGCTCTCATTGGCTTTTTACATTTTTTATTAACCTTGCATTTTTTGTGTGTAAGTTGGTTTTTCATCACTGTAGTAAAATGTCTGTGCAAACAATATAAGTGCAAATAATTTACTTTGGCTCAAAGAACTAGAGGTTTCATCCTAAGCTGGGCTAGCTGTTTGATGGTCAGGTAGTACATACCATGCATACCTTGTTCGTTCTTTTGTGATTGTGTTACCTCACTCAGGATGATATTCTCCAGATCCATCCATTTCCTAAGAATTTCATAAATTTATTGTTTTTTATAGCTGAGTAGTACTCCATTGTATAGATGTACCACAATTTCTGTATCCACTCCTCTTTTGAGGGACATCTGGGTTGTTTCCA
>NW_022196903.1:131818868-131834574 GCF_008632895.1 Mastomys coucha | reverse complement strand
GCGACTTGTGGGGCCTGTTCCTCCAAGCTGGCTGCTCTGGTCTTAGAAACTCACCAGAGAGGAAATGGAGGCTCTCGCCTGAGTCTCTGGTTTAAGGCGCTCTCTGGAGGTAGGCCCTCCACTTGCAGGGAAGGGGCAGAGAAGGACGCTGATCCTCCTCTGTCACTTGGAAGCTGAGAGGATCGTGTCCCAGCCGCCCTGCGGCTCCCCTGGGAGTCATGGGGCCTGTGCCTCCCGGCTGGCTGCTTTGGTCTCAGAAACTCACCCAAGAGAAAATGCAAATAATAGTTTTTTTAAATGTTCATGTTAGTTTTATGTAGCACTTGGGAAATATTGGCTACTATCAATACATCTCTAAGAGGGAGAGAAAGGACGGGTCAGGAGACTTAGTGGATAAAGAAGCTTGCAACCCAAGCATGATGACTTGGATTCGATCCCCGGGGTCTGGATTCGATTCCCAGGACCCACATGGTGAAATGAAAGAACTGACTCATGCAAATTGTCTGCTGACCTCAACACACGTACGGTGGCATGTGCACATGTGAACACACACACACACTTTTGAGAGTGTGGGAAAGTTAAAGCTATTCTTGCAGAAGCAGGAATTTTGAGTCAAACTGCATATGTCTGCTCTGCTACCATTTAGGAAATAAATTGAAAATGGGAACCAAACCCAGGTCCTCTGCAAGAACAAGTGCCCTCAGTGGATGAGTCCCTTCTCCAGACCCTGCTACCACTGACTTTTAAATTCTTTGCTCTGCTCACGTGTCCTTGGGTGTGTGTATTTCTTACCAGTGATAATATACTCAGGCTACTCCTTCCAGTGTATGATCTTGAGAATTCACCAAACTATACAGAACCTCAGACCATCACAATGGAGGCACCCTAAGGACTTCAGCAGTCAGCGAGTTCATGTGCTGGACAATGTCTATGCCACTAAACAGTGGTTCTCAACCTTCCTGATGCTCTGATCCTTTAATACAGTTCCTCATGTTGTGGCGACCCCCAAACATAAAATTATTTAATTGCGACTTCATATCTGTAATTTTGCTACTGTCATGAATCATAATGTGAATATCTGATAGGCAGGCTATCTGATATGCAACCCCCAAAGGGGTCTCTACCCACAGGTTGAGAACTGCTGTACTAGAAGCTAGTTGCCAAATTTTTGCAACTCTGAATTTTGTTTCTCTTGTTGTATTGCCAGTAATCTCTGTCTGGACCAGGTATCATAGGTACATGGCAGCGTGTTCAGAGAACTGAAGAAGCACACACAAAACCAGAGTAGAAAATAATTTTATTCAGAAGTTCAGAATAGATGTATCGCGACTCGTCAGTGGGTCCTGAGTACTCAGGAGTATGTGTCCAGCTGTCCTTAGTGAGTGTGGAGGTAGGCAAACTGATTACTAAGAGAGGCTATGGGTGGTTTTCTACTTTGATGACAGGCTTGGGCTGGCATCAGGCTCTGTTCATTCTGCATGCCCTTTCCCACATTGAACTTGATTTTGATCATATGAATACCCAATTATGCTTAGGCATAAAATGGTTAATAGTTTTTTTCCGTTAAAATTTAACTTTGAGTATATAATTCATCTTACTGGGTATGCACTAAAAATCACCTTAGCCTGCATCAGCCCATGGCCCCTCATTCCAAGGTATGTTAGCATTTGACCACAAAGAGGCTATGGGTCAGAGTGACCATGGGCCTTTCTTTAAGGGGAGGTGCACATGTGGTTGAATGCAGATGAGTGTCCATACTACTAAGTGCTTTGTTGGGGAAGGGTATGTGTGTGTGTGTATGTGTGTGTGTATGTGTGTGTGTGTGCATGTATATGAGAGGGGTGTGGGTGTGTGGGTGTGAGTGTGTGTATGTGTGTGCATGTATGTGGGAAGGGTGTGTGTGTGTGTGTGTGCATGTAGGTGGGAGGGGTGTGGGTGTGAGTGTGTGCATGTGTGTGTATGTTTGTGTGTGCACGTAGGGGTGTGTGTGAGTGTGTATGTGTGAGTGTGTGTGCATGTATATGGGAGGGGTGTGGGTGTGTGGGTGTGAGTGTGTGTATGTGTATGTGTGTGCATGTATGTGGGAAGGGTGTGTGTGTGTGTGTGTGTGTGCACGTAGGGGTGCGTGTGTGAGTGTGTGTATGTGAGTGTGTGTGCATGCATGTGGGAGGGGTATGAGTGTGTGGGTGGGAGTGTGTGTATGTGTGTGTGTGAGTGTGTGTGTGAGTGCATGTGTGAGTGTGTGTGTATGTGAGTGTGTGTGTATATGAGTGTGTGTGAGTTAGTGTGTGTGTGTGTGTGTGTGTGTGTGAGTGTGTGTTTGTGTATGTGTATGTGTGTATAGCTGGAGTCATTCAGAGTAGTTTTGGCTAGCTAAGTTCTCCCTCCTCTGGCATACTTCTGTTGGAATACAGAGGAGATGGCGTTAACACCAGCTTGGTGAGATTAGGGAAAGCAGGTAACACTGGACTAGCTCCTCCAGAGTTTCATATTCATAAGTTAGTGACTATGAAATGCTGGCTACCCAGCTGGCTTGAAAAGGCCTACACCATTTCCTGAGTTGATGACCAAGCCATGTGCCCAGGGCCATCTCCCAGCATTCAAATAACTTTTGTAGAACTATTCAGGCCAGCATGCTGTTGCCTGTAGGTGCTGATGCCGATTTACACCCTCACAAAGAGCATCAAGAAGACAAATAAAACTCCTAAGGAACAGAGCTGTCAGAAGCCATCCAAGACTCCTTCACTGGCTGCAGGAGAGAAGCCCTCAGCAGAATCGCATCGCTGCTCATGTACAGATGTAGTCAGGAGTCAACCAGCCCATTCCTGCAGTCCTTATCTCTAAATTATACAGGTGCCCACTTTGACCAAAACAAAACAAAACAAAGCAAAAATTCCAGAAAAGGGCTAAGAAATGTCATCATGAAGATGGGGAAGATGTGCAGGCCTAATAAAAGGACTCACAGAAGTTCCTGAAGTCATAAATCCTTCTTGTGCCTTTTGAAATTGACTCCCTTTGTAAGATTTTCAGGACGCAGCTACAGAGCTTTGACATGTTGCCTTTTCTATTTTCTCCCTCCCAGTGGGGAAGCCTCAGCTAAGTGCACCTAGGGAAGAGAAAACACAATGTAACTTCCTGTCTTTCCTCTCTCCTCTACCCACGGTGTGGCTGTGATCTAGCCTTATTGATGCAGAGAAAATCAGAGCCAACTAGACCTCCAGATCCCTTCCGTCAGGGCTGCCTTGCCCTCCCCATCCAGTCTAATCTTACTGTCTCCCAACAGCATGTGGTAAAACACTGGACTCTGTTACATACTTCCAAATCCTGGAACTAACCCTGAGCAGTGTCATTAAAGTAGGCGGGTGACATTTTTTTTAAGTCCAAATGCTTGTGCTCTGGAACACAGGAGGGTAGCTTTAGTTTACAGCAATTTACTGTGTGTTTTATAAAGAACTGAGGGAGAATATTGAAGATTCTGACAGCAGATGACAAACATTTCAGGGTATAAACTTAAATAACCATATTTGATCATTATAAGTTATGATCACATATTAGATCATCACACTTTCCTCCATAAATATGCATCTGTATTATGGGTCAATGAAGAAGGAAAATAAAAACACAAGGGTAGCAGGTTGCTTCTCTTCTGTGTGTTTGGAGTTAGGTTCTCAGAACCCATGTCCCGCGGCTCACAAGCACCTCTAACTCCAGGTCTGGGGCAGGGCATGTGTGGTTCCATGCCCTCTTATGGCCTCCTTGGGCACCTACCTACACATACACAGCAGAGTTACACATACACAAGTGGATAAAAGTAAAAATATAAATAAACCTTTTTTATTAATAACCCCAAGAATCCAGATTGCACAGAGTCTTGGGGTAAGAGGGGGCTGAAGCTGTCAAGCCCAAGGCCTAAGCAATAAAGGACGAGAGAATGACTGAAGTAATATGGTCCGTGTAGGGATGGACTCAAGGAAGATGTTGGGAAGTGTCTTCCTGAAACCTCGGAGACACTCAAAATAGCCACCTGCCCCCTTCCCACTAGATATTTTTATTTGTGACAAAGTGACATTGAAGTAGATGCACCACATCCCAAAGATGCCTTCTTTGAGGAAAGAAAGCACCAATTTGGGTGTGTGGATTCTGACACAGTTGCTAAGCATCAGATATATCACTTTAGAGCAGCTCTTTAAATATGCAGTATGTTCAGATGCAGAGAGCAGCCAGGAACACTGGTGTCTTATTTCTTTGTTGCTAAGGGTCTTATTTCTCCCTTTGTTGTTTTTCTCAAAACCTGGAGTTTCCTTATTTGAAAATATTTATGTGTGTAGGAGAGGAGAGATTCTGGGCATTGTTCTTTGAAATTTGCTCTTTTTACATTACTGAATTCTCACACATCTTTTTCTGCGGGGCAGAATGACTCTAGTTTTCTTTACAACCATCAGTGCACACATCCACGGGGATTTTCCACGGCTGGGCTCATGATAGCTTTCCTATGCTGAAGGATGGGGTGGGGATCTGTATTAACTTTATATCAGCCTGTGAAGCGACCTGACTTTATTTGAAACCTTTATCACCCTATAAGAGGTAAGTTGCCTTGCTTACTTACAGATGGGCTGGGGCAAAGGCTGTGATTCAAGTGACAGTCTTGAGATGATCTACTTTGAGATTTGGGATACGTCTTTCTGCTTTCTGGAATTCCAGTCTCTTCTCCCACAGCTTCCTACCCACTTCACAAAGATGTTGTGAATATTAACTTCAAAGGCTTTAAGCACTTCTAAGGAAGACATGCACTAAAGACAAAGCATTAAGCAATCTGAAATAGGCTCTACTTTGTATTATCATATAAATTATCAGGAGGATTTTATCTAGAGAGTAGTTACTTGGTGCTAAATCCAGCTAAATAATAGAAGAAAAAATGCACAGATGAGACACAAACTCACACAGTATCCTGTGATAGAAGTATGTCTGCCATTGTGCCTGCAGCTGCATAGGGATAAAGGTAACTCAGTGTGCAAATTGTCTGGAGCAGGTACATGTGCATTCTTCATGTGCTTGGTTTTAAGTAATAGCATCTCCATTTGACTGTGGCCATGGAATCAAGTGAGTAAGGCAAGTTAGCAAGTAAAACAGCATTAGCAAGAAACAGAAAAAGAAAAAAGGAAGGATATGTGGATGGAAAAAGGAAGGAAGGAAGGCAGGAAGGCAGGCAGGAAGGAAGGAAGGAAGGAAGGAAGGAAGGAAGGAAGGAAAGAAGGAAGGAAGGAAGGAAAGAAGGAAGGAAGGAAAGAAGGAAGGAAGGCAGGCAAATTTGGCTGCAATGAAATAACTATAGACTGTCAAATAGATAAAATTAAAAAGCCTGAGGTCAGCAAGGTTGGCAATAATGAAGCAGCTGGACCACAGATTCATTGCTGGTAGGAGCATGAGAAGAGAGTGGAAATTCTTCCAAAGTTAAACATAACCCACACAATGATTCCAGGACATGATAATATACACCAAATATAGGCTTTTAATGCTAGTGGGGTTTCTCAACAGGTACTTGTTTCCAAACCTAATGACCCAAGTTCAATCCCCAGTACCTACATGGTGGAAGAAAAGAACTGACCCCTCAAGTTGTCCTCTAACCTCTCTAGGCATGTGTGCATGCATGCACGCATGACCCCACTACCCAAAAATATGATTTTCAAAAGGCATATACACTGGTATCCCTATTTTTATTCAAATCTTAACACTGGCAATAATTCAAATTTCCATTAACAGACAAATGTATAGATTAGTGATCTTTTACTATATGATCCTACTCAACAATAAAAAAAGAGCAAATTTTTGATATACACCACCATGGACACATCTTACAGATGTAATCTTGAGTGAAAGAAATCATAAATAATAAGTGGGAATAGGGAAGATTTTTAAAATGTGTTTTTGATCACTCAACCTAATAATGGCTGCAGCTGCAGGCATGTTGGAAGATGGTCTTCCAGAGTTCTATCTACTCTTAAGTACAGAGGGAAGAGTATTTCTACTGAACAGGCTGAAGCTCAGAATGGTGAGCCTGCATTATTCTTCCGAGGTATTGCAACCTCACTCCCCTGTTCAAGAAATTGGCTCCAAGTGATTCATCATATGGAGACAGTTATTTTCAGTATACCTTATATACCTTCATGCATGATAAATGCAAAATCTTGGGGGAACTATCTAACCAAAGACAGCCGTTCAGAGGTTACACAGTCCCTAAGATGGTGCGGTTCATACAGAAAACAGACACTTAGTTTGTGTGATCAGATTTTCCCTCAGGAATGTGAGTTAGGAACTAGAGATGTTGACGAGTAAGAGCACTTTCCATGCTGAGGAGCAGCACATAAACAGCTCAGTGTGGTGGCACAGGCCCCTGGCACCTTGGTATTGTGGGGCTTGTAGGTACCAACATGGCTTTGGTGCAAAGAGAGACCCTTCCTCTAAGGACAGAATGGGGAGAGTAAGAGAGCAGGACACTCAACACTTTTTTCTTGACTTCATGAGCATGCACAGGTGTGTTTGAATTAGACAATGAGAAGAGTAATGCAGGACAAAACCCAAGTGCCGGAAAATGCATGAGTAAAGACGACCACAGATGCCCTGATGGGATAGAAGATACGAAGCAAAGGCAGGATACAGAGAAAATACTTACCCTTGGGGGATGATATAGCCAGAAGTAGCAGCAAAGACCATGAGAGAAAAGTCTGGAACCACTGCCATGGGGCCCTGACTTTGATGGCACAAAGTCTGAGTGCATGGCTATAACTCCCTTTCTTATCTCAGTATGCAGAAACAGTAGACATTGACTTTGACATGAGTCCAGTTTCTGTTCTCTGTAACCAGGAAGCCCAATGTGATACATGCAGTGATATAATCGTTTTATCAGCACACACATATTCTTATTGTTTTGATAGAAACCACAAATTCATAAATTTGATGTTTGGCCCATATTTGTTGAACCACCTGTAGGGAAGGTATTTCTGGAAACTTTCAGAGGTAAAGCCCACCTTGAGGAGCTGGTCTCCACAGGTATAGGTACAACCTAGAGGAAGCCTAGAGTGCCATAGACTTGGTGGACACTTCTTGTGGGAGTTCAGAAGACAAGAATGCTGACAAAAACATGGAGGCTCAGATGGAAGTAAAGTCTTTATTGGGAATGGGACAAGAAACCATGCTTAGCAGAGCCTAGCCAAAATTCTGCCTACATTTTGCCCATGTCCTGAAAATTTGAGTCAAACCCCAGGTAATGGATTATGGCTGAAGGGATGACTCAGTGGCTAAGAGCACTTGCTGTACTTGCAGAGGACCTGGTTTTGGTTCCCAGCATCTACATGGTGGCTCACAAGTCCATTTCCAGGGAATGGGAATCTGATACTTTCTTTTGGTGCCCATGGGCACTGTACACACAAGGCACACACACACACACACACCCACCCATGTAAAGATTCATATGCATAAAATATATATAAACAAATCTTTAAATGTAATGGACTAATTTGGTGGAGAAGATTTCAAGAAAGTAAAAGAGCTAGGCTGTGGCATGGTTATTGGTAACTGCATTTGTTCATATTTATAGTGAGAATTAAGAACAAAAAGCAGAACAAAGCATATGCAGTTTGGTAGAAAAGGAACCTGTTAGGTGGTGAACAAGGAGGCCATATTTATTAGCAAGATTAATTCCTTTGAAATAGACAAGCAATTTGCGTAAGAACAATAGAAAAGGTGTCTTGAGGGCAAAACCCACTTACCATAAGCTTCACAGGAAAGTATTATAGTAATAGTAGGTGATCTCTGTAATATTTAAAGAATTAGGTATCAAATATGACTTGTTGTAATTCCCATTAAGAGATCCCCCAAGATTCTCCCCTCTCCATGACAGCCATCTTCCAAACATTTTGGTATCAGGACTTCTTAAAGATCTTAATACATTGTTATTTATTCATAGTTAATGTGCTGTAAATTATATAAAGCATAAAGTGTAGTTCAATTTGCTACTTGGTTTATTAATAGTAAATCTAGTTGTCATAACAATTTTTTGAAAGAGAACTATTTGTGAAAAAAAACAGAGTGAGGCATGTCACAATAGGCAAATCTTTTCACATTCTGTCTTGTGAATGGACACTTTATATAACATTTGTACCTTCTGGTATCTTCTGCAGTCAATCTATTGCTCCGTGTGCCTACTAGAAAGCTCCATATATATTCATGAGAGAATAAAGGACAATAAATAAGTCAGTACCCTCGCAGGTTTTTTCGTGTTCTATAGTGACATCTGGACTTTTAAGAATCACCAGGTCCGAAGAATGAAATCTGATTCTTAGGTATATCATGAGCTTTTGGTGAGACAACCCTACATACACTTCAACTGTCCAGAGATGTTCTTTCTTAAAGCCATGCAGAATCCCACTCCTGCTCAAACGCACAAAATTTTCACTTCTATATATTTTCCAAGTACTATTTTCTCTTTCAACAATGCCTATTCCAGCATACTCTACTAGGAGTTAAAGGTAACTCACTAAGAAATAACCTCTCAAACCCCTGAATAGAAGTAAAACAATGTGGAATTGGGTGGTATACTGACTGGTTTTGTGTGCCAACTTGACACAGGCTGGAGTTATGACAGAGAAGAGAGATTCAGTTGGGGAAGTGCCTCCATGAGACCCAGCTGTGGGGCATTTTCTCAATTAGTGATCAAGGGGTTAGGGCCCCTTGTGGGTGGTGCCATCCCTGGGCTGGAAGTCTTGGGTTCTATAAGAGGGTAGGCTGAGCAAGCCAGGGGAAGCAAGCGAGTAAGAAACATCTCTCCATGGCCTCTGCATCAGCTTCTGCTTCCTGGCCTGCTTGAGTTCCAGTCCTGACTTCCTCTGGTGATCAACAGCAATGTAGAAGTAAGCTAAATAAACCATTTCCTCCCCAACTTGCTTCTTGGTCATGATGTTTGTGCAGGAATAGAAACCCTAAGACAGGTGGGTAGGAGGGATGAAGAGGAAGGAGAATATGAAGGAAGATGGGGAGAAGAAGAAAAGAGGAGGAAAAGGAAGAGGAAGGGGAGGAAGAGTGGTGGACACCTTTCTTGTGAACAGCATTGAGTTTTGAGTTGTTGCTTCCTATAGGGTGCAATGGGCTCTCCAACATTCTACTCATGGGAAATCTATAGATCCACTACCCAGGTCCTGGCAGCACTGTTTAAGCACCCCTGAATGAATCTACCACCTTTCTGCTAAATTTTGATAGTGGAGTAAGAATCCCCCTAATCCTAAGGATTAAGAGCCATTACACAAATGCCCAGATCTATATTCTTTTCATTTCAAAATCTAAAAGAAGATAAATCTCTGCATCTTCCCTGAATGGTGAAGAAAGAATCCAGCAGTGGTAAAGTAATGGCTTCCCTTTATAGGAAAGGACATGCAGTTGAGCTACATCTTTTTCTACCCGGTACCCCAACCACACATACAGTACAGCCCACACTTCCTACCTGCCCGAGGAACCTCTCATCATGCTCAAACATCAATTATTCAGTTTCCCAACTTATTGTCCTGTCTTGTAGCACCTCTTACATAAAGGCGTTCAAGTGACATTAAGGCCATCACACTCAAGATATCAAGAATATGAACAGTAGCGAGATGCTGTTTCTGCCTTCAGAAGGCCTTTGTGATGCATCTATGGTTCTGTTTCTCATGTTTCCTTCAAGAAAGTTGGAAGCATCAGGCACACAAAGATTGTGATTTCACTAGAAAAATGTATGCACATTTGTCTTAGGGTTTTATTGCTGTGAGGAGACACCATGACAGCAAAACATTTGATTGGGACTGGCTTACAGTTTCTGAGGCTTACTCCATTACTGCCATGGCAGGAAGCCTGGCAGTGTGCAGGCAGACATGGTGCTGGAGAGAGAGCTGAGAGTTCTACATCCCTACTGGCAGGCAGCAGGAAATGAATGTCCACTAGACTTGGCTTGAGCATTTTTGACCCAGAAGGCCTGCCCCCAATGACACACTTCCTCCAACAAAGCCACACCTATTCCAATAAGGACACACCTCCTAATAGTGCCACCCTCTATGAGCCTATAGGGGCCATTTTTATTCAAATCACCACAGAAATCTCTTCATCCCTGAAACTGGTCTACATCTGTGACCTTCATCTGTGGCCCTGGTCTCAAGACTCTGAAATCTTTCTAAACAACCCTTGTTTCCTGTCAGGACCCAGTCAGACCAATGGCATGGAGGATCATCTTCCAGTTCAATTTTTGACTCAATTTTTTTTCATCCTCTTAGTTACATGCAGGCTTTTGCATGTTTGTGTTTCACATTTTTAACATTAATAGTAGAAGCCTTCAGTATCACTGTTCATCGTGTAAGAATCTAGAGATAACACAACCCACATTTTAGGCCCCAAGAGAATGGAGAGACTAAGACTTCATGTGATATTCAGCCCCAAGGAAGACGCAGTTTTGTCTCCCATAGCTCATTACAGACCTCCCATGAGTGATTCCTCCCCATGCCAGGCCGCAGAGGATGCGCTCACCAACTGGATTGTAGTGACTGACTTGGGGCATGGCTATTGCCTTCTGCAAGTCCTAAAAGTATGATATAGTGCCCACTTGCCCCAGTGAGTATCTCATAGTCTGTGACACAAGGTGAAGGTGCAAACACCACTGTCACTGCAACTGGCTTCAAATCCCTGCATGAGCGGTGGCCGGAGGTCACTTTAACTTCTCTTGTTCAACTCATCAGTGGCGTTGTAATCCACAGACCTCACAGGTTTGCTGTAGCATTATCTAACTCACACAGACAAACCCCAGGGAGCAGAAGTCACCATACACTGCAAGTACAATAAATTATCAGTTGCTACCAAGCAAAATGAGTCAGATACTGCTGTTGGGTGTGAACTTTATGGGCCATATCCAAACCTGTTAACTACTGTCTCATCTAAGCAAAATGATTTTCAAACTAGAAAGGTGATGCCTTTCTACCCCAACCCTGGAGACAAGCAGACCTGGCTGGCCTCCAATTTGCAATCCTCCTGCCTCCATTTACTAAACTCTGGGATTTAGAGCATAAGCCACCATGCTCAACTGAAATGGCATTTTAAAAACTGTATACAAATACCAAACATTTATGGGTTGATCTTACCGACTAATATTTTATTTTAAGACAAATTTGCATGATTCTAGTATATTATATCCCAAATATTCATATCCAATTTTTAAAGTGCAAATCAAGCATTTACACAACTGCAATATCTTGTCTTTGCAAAACCTCTCGCTACAGGTGTGTCAAATGCTATAATCAGTCTACCAGATAGATACTGACTGTAGTTTAAAAGACAGAATTTAATAACATTTAGGAGTTCCACAAAGCTCAGAAAGTGAAACTAACAGGTAACCATGGAATGGAGTGAATTTTGCACATTAGCTCATAAGTCATTCCAAAAGCATTAAAACTTATTTCAAAGATTTCAAATGTACAATTACTTTTGCTGTCACTCAAAGCATAGAATCAACATTGAGAGACAGACAGAGAGAAAGACAGGCAGAGATAGACAGACGGACAGAGACAGAGAGACAGAAGGTGCTTTTATTGGTTCATCCGAATGAGTAACTCTAATGAATACAACTATTTCCCCAAACATTTTTCTATATATTACAATTCATTTAGCAAGATCAGCAAGTGGGGGTAAAAAGAAGGCAAAGGTAAAGTGGACCACTTCTCCCATCTTCCCTTCAGCATAAAAATATGGCAAACTCCAGATTCCCCACATTGAAAAGGCCAAACAGGCCACAAAGGAGCTTCCCAGAGCCTGGGGCTTGATAAGGTGTCCCGTAAAGGAAGAAAGCACAAGCACCCGGATGTGGGCTTGCCCAGCCTTGCTTCTCTCGCCTGCTATTGGCAACCATGTTCTGATTCTGTGGCTGCCCAGTTTCAAGCCTGGACTCCTGCATGTTTGTAGCCACCCTGAGCACGTGCCCAAGCATAAGCACCCGCGACCCGTGCTGATGGGCATGCTCTCCACTGCACTACAGAATCCTAGATTGGCAGCCCTCTGGTTTAGAGATCCACCCATCAGGCTGAGGAAGACGACTCCCTTTAGCCTGAAGCTGCCCTGCCCTGCTTCCTGTAGCTTCCTAACCTTCCTGCTAGTGAGGAGGAAGTCAGGAAGAGATAAGCCAATGATTTTACTATAAGAATGACAAGAACCGTGGCCAGCAGTTGCTATAGGGTAAGGCATGAGAGATGTCTTTGATTTTGAACCTTCCTTTTGGGTACTGCTTAGCTGACAGATGAACTTAAAGGAGCCCCAGCAGGTGGGGCCTGAGAAGGAGTCTGTGCACACATACAAAGAAATTGATTTGTGTGCTGTGGACCTGACTAGGTTGCCAAACTGCTGCAGTGCAAGCATGAAGTCTCAAGTTCAATTCCCAGAAGGTCTAGTTTTCTGTTTTGCTTTTTTTGAAAAAAAAAAAAAAAGCTAAGCAAAGCAGTACAGTATGAGCCTTTAATCTTAGCACTGGCTAAGCCGGGTTTGGGAATATCCCTGGGGCTTAGGACCAGTCAAACCAAATCAGTGAGCTCCAGGTTTAATAAAAAACCCAGACAGTAAATACATAAGCAAATAAATAAGGTGGAGACTAAGTTTCTCATAGACAACCTCAGGCCTTCACCTGCACACAGATACCCATGAACACACACATGCACACACATGCACACACTCATGCACACACAAATCCACATACATACACATGCACACACATATACACGTGCACATATGAGCACATACATGCACACATGCATGCACACACACATTCACACAAGCACACGTGTACATGCACATGTGCACACATATGCACACACATATATACACACATGTACAAGCAACACACATACATACATGTACATACACACATAAGCATACATACACATACAAAAATACTTTTTAGAAGTATTTAAAAGTATTTTAGAAGTAAGGTTTATTGCTTAAACCTTACTTTTTTTCTAATGTGGTATTATGGTGGTCAGGGGAGTACCTGAAATTTATCGTGCCACTCATTTCCCAACTTCCCACGATCAGGTTTTTTTTGTTGTTCTTTTTTTGTTTTGTTTTTTTTCTTTAAAGATTTATTTATTTATTGTATGTAAGTACACTGTAGCCGTCTTCAGACACATCAGAAGAGGGCATTGGATCTCATTACAGATGGTTGTGAGCCACCTTGTGGTGGCTGGGATTTGAACTCAGGACCTTTGGAAGAGCAGTCAGTGCTCTTAACCGCTGAGCCATCTGTCCAGCCCTCCCCAACCCCAGGATCAGTTTTATTTATTATTCCCCTCCACATTTCAGTGGGAAGAATAAGCTTGATCTGAGGGTGAGATATTGAATAAACAGATGCCTCAGGCACGGCAGCTTCTGACCCCATTTCTTAGCAATGTTTGGTCTTAGGAGTCATTGTTGCTTCCCTATTCCAAAGTGAACTGGAATCCTACTCATGTAATACATAAACCCTCCCCCTATTCAAACGCAGCACAGTTTCCAACTCCTTGGCCAGAAAGGCAGTACATCCCAGTAGAGGGCATGCACCGTGAAGACGAGCCAGATCTGCTTTGGATAGGTCTATGAGGGCTGGCAGAGGGAAATTTCCTGTATCAGTCTGGCATCAAAGGAGAGAGGTGAGGCTACCAGGAAATCATCTAGCAAGCTGCATATGCGGGAAGTAGCCAGTTCCTGAGAACGGCTGGGCCGTCAGAAAGGAGTCATGAGCTGCTGTCTGGTAGCTGGGGACAGCTAAGGTGCAAGGGATGCACAAAGCCACATAACTGTGTGTCATAGGAGCACGTCTGTACACGAGAATTCCTACTAGGATGAGATGCATTCCACACACAAACTTCTAGCCTGCAAAAATGGGCATCTTTGCAAAAACACCACATGAAAATCAAATAAGAAACCAACAGAAGGGGAAAGAATATTCATCAGAAAAGACATCTTCATACAGAAGATAAAATTATAAACCAAATATGCTGACATGATCTTAAAAACAAAACCCCAAATAAAGCTACCTTACTTGTAGAGCAAGAGCTCATAGCAGGTGTACAAGGGCCGAGGACAATCAAGGACAATCCTACTTCAAGGGATAGTGTCTTGTGCACTGTGTAAGAGCATTCACCTGTCAACAAAGAGCTGAATGGCCAATAGCAAAGCAGGAGAGGATAGGTGGGACTTCCAGGAGAGAGAGGAATGCTGGGAAAGAGTCCGAGGCGGGAAGATTCGTCACCTAGACATGGAGGAAGTTGGACATAAGGAACTGAGGAAAGGTAACTAACCAGCCATGTCACTGACATAGACTAGTACAAACAGGTTAATATCAGTTAAGATCTAGGTAGGGAGCAAGCCGAAATGAAGGCCATAACCATTGTAAATAAAAGTAATCTTCCATGTCATCATTCGGGAACTGGACCAGGCATAGAAAAGACCAAATGGTTACACAAAAGAATAATAAAGGGGAGAGATTTAAAAAAAAAAAAAAAAAAAAAAAAAAAAGAGCATGTGGCTAAGAGCATGTACTGCTCCTACAGAAGGCTAATGTTCAGTTCCCAGCACCCACATCAGGAAGCTTGCAATCATTAGTAATTCCAGCCCCAAGGGATCTGATTGCCTCTCCTGGCCTCCGTAGGTCCATAGGTACCCAAACACATCACACACACACACACACACACACACACACACATACACACATACACACACTCCTCCTCCTCCTCCTCATCATCATCATCATCACCACCATCATCACCAAGGTTTATTTTTTAAAGGTATAACAATTCAGAAATATGGTAGCAAAGGTTCGGAAGGCAAGAAGACAGGGCAGGGCTAGATGTGCTGACTTAAGTACCACCTGGAAGAACAGCTGATAAGATCATTTCTGGTAAGGGGAAATCATGACTTTAGCTAAATCTCACTTCAAAGTCAAATGAACTTAATGTAAAACCTACAGAATCACCAAGAGGAGCAGGAGGGGAAGGAATTGCAGAAAAAAAACTTGTTACTCTTGTTTAAAAGCCAACAGATAGTCATGTAAAGAAAGAAAAATGTAAACATCACTGATTAAAGTCCCCTTGCAAAGGATTCCGCAAGACTTTGAACTCATTGCCTGGGGCCAAGAGATGAGGGGCAGCTCTGAGAGCTCAGCTTCATCGAACAACAATGCAACTGCGTGACACCAGAAGCATGCCCCCCCCCCACACACACACATACACTACTGGGCTACACTGTAGTTGATAATCAACATTAGAAATACAATGTACCCGGTATATGTTCTCTAGGCTTTTTAGGAAACATGGAGTTGTTCCTTTGGCCACATACATGCGGATCTACAAAAAGGGTGATATTGTAGACATCAAGGGAATGGGCACTGTTCAAAAAGGAATGCCCCATAAGTGTTACCATGGCAAAACCGGGAGAGTCTACAATGTCACCCAGCATACCGTGGGCATCATTGTAAACAAGCAAGTTAAGGGCAAGATTCTGGCCAAGAGGATCAATGTGCGGATTGAGCACATCAAGCACTCAAAGAGCAGAGACAGCTTCCTGAAGCGGATGAAGGAGAATGACCAGGAGAAAAAGGAAGCCAAAGAGAAGAGCACCTGGGTTCAGCTGAAGCGCCAGCCTGCACCACCCAGAGAAGCGCACTTTGTGAGGACCA
>NW_022196903.1:131815712-131818858 GCF_008632895.1 Mastomys coucha | reverse complement strand
AAAAAAAAAAGAAATACAATGTATTCCATCCCGAAGAAGCCAAGATGTACCTCCCCACACTCCTGGATTGCCAGGATACAGGCAGGCGAGTCAATCCCTAAGAACTGGACTGATGACCCAGAAACGTGGTACCCAACATAACTGTGTGAGGAAGCCATCCTTTGCCACCATGGCACAAGGCAAGCACTATAATATTGAGGAGTGGTTTGAACAGTGTTCTTAGCTGGCTGCCTATACGTCCAACATTCTGTACAATGCTCAGCAAATCATAAGCACTCTTCCTGCATATACACTAGGGTAGAATACTGTTGTTTAGAATGCACAGTATTGGCAGAGCACATGCTTAAAAAGCAAAAGACAAAGCTGTAAAACTCTCAAACACACTCAGCACCTAATATTTCCATAAGCTCTAGGGGTTCCCTACACAGAGCCTTCAAACAAAAAGCCAACTGTCTGTGAAGTGTGCCCTCCCTAGAGCGTGTTATCTATCCCAAATGTAAGGTAAAGAATGGCGGCTGTTAAAACAAGGCTCAGCTTTAAGCACCTGACTACACTCGAATCATCAAACGCTCAAGCATTCCAAATCGGTAAAATGAAGTGCAGCTGGGTCTCACTACGCTTGTTTGCTGGGATTCTTTGGAGGTTTCAAGGGTAATGACTCTAAAGATGTCGAAAGTGTTTATTCTCGGCTCCAATGCTTGCTCTGAAAGCCCAAAGTGGAATCAAGTTCATTGCCCACTGTGAAGGGACTAAGGGATGGTGCCATTACCACAGTTCCCACTCCTACTCTAGGATATGAAGACTGGAGTAACACACAACACTCCTGGGGTTGCATGATACAATCCTGCCGCCAGTGGGTTTGACTGGCTCAAGGACACACTCACTACGATGAGATCACAGAGTTGAGGACAAGCCTTCCTTCACAGGTGTGGTTCTAGCCCAGTCTGTCCCTTGATGTAAGGTCTCAATTTCCAGTTTTAAACTGCAGACTCTAGGTTGGCAGCAAAAAGCACCTCAAGTCAAAGGGTGATCTACCCCAGGGAACAAGATCAGCTCGGAACACCCCCTTGATGGCATGGTTCAGGACTGAAGGAGCTCTGGCTCAGTTCACCTAACTTCTCTTTGCTAAGTTGAATATAGAAGTCTCCTGGGATCATCAGATGTGAAGGAAATTTGGGTCTTCCTAGGTTTAAAAAAACAAAAAAACAAAAAAACAAACAAAAAAACCCTTGCAGGTTTGTCTTTGCTCTGAGACAGCCTCATATAATCCAAGAAGGCATCAAACCTCACACACGGCCAAAGATAAGCTTCCTCTTGCCTCGTTTCCCCCAAGTATTAGGACTATAGATGGATACCACTATTCTTGGTGTATGTGGGACTGGGAATCCAATCAAAGGTTTATGCTTGCTAGGCAAACACACTGCCAACTGGGCTACATACCCAGTTCCTTTCCATATAGTCAGTTTTTCAAGCTCTTCCTCATTCCTGTCAATCCTAGGAGTAATGTTATGTTACTAAGCATCATGGGAGTGATCAAATGAATTGAAAACATTCCCCAAATTTCCTCCAGAGAAATTAGTACCATAAAACCAATGATTTGGGCTTGATTTGTTTTAAATGTAATGTATAAGTGCATTTTGCTTAATGTGTGTCTGTGTATGTGTGTAGCTGGTACCCATAGAGGCCAGAAGAGGGCACTGGATACCTTGGCACTGGAGTTACAGGTGGCTGGGATGTGGGTGCTAGAAATCAAACCCGGGACCTCTAAGAACAGCAAGTGCTCTTAACTGTTAACCCATTTCTCCAGCCCCAAGATTTGTTTTCTAAAAGTCAAATTATCGGCCTGTTTTTTCTACAGATTCCTTTTTGTTCTTATTGCTTTTTGTTTGAAAAAGTTTTAGTTCGTTGTAAGGTCACCATCTTTCACATATATTGCATTAAGCATTTGGTCCTCATTTGTCCCATTAAATAAGAACTGACCAGATGGAGAGCCCTCTACTCCCTCTCCTGAGCAGGTTTTGAGCAATTAAATATGATTATTTTTACTACGTATTTTATGTATCAACCAGATGTTATCTGTGGTCATTTCTGGAAAAGATTGCTCTATGGAGGTTATAAAATACTTATTTTCTTTTGGGAGACAGAACTCCTGAGTATGACCAGGAAAGCACATGAAATTGATTTACTCATGTATGCTTGTTCCAGGGACAAAATAAGCCAAACAGCTCAGCACCTGTGAAAGCAAAGATCTATTCAAAATGCCCCTCTTCACATCCTTGCATTCTACTAGCATTGTGTCAGAAACAGAAAACAAACAAACCTGTCTGTGTGACTATCAGCTTCCCAGGGCGCTTTGCTGTTTCCCAGAGAACTGGTTGGCTTCTGGAAGCCGTCGGTTTGCGACATGCGAAAGGGTTGGCTCACTGGAGACCTTGCATGCGACTACTTACCAAATGGACACACTTCCAGCCATCCTTGACAGTTTCCGCACAGCTCTTTCTGTTTGTTTTTTTTTTTTTATGCAAGCTTATTCATCTGCATTTCTCATTAGCGTCGAATATGATCCAGAATCAAGCAAAGAATTAGTAATTATAAAACCACTCTGTGATTACACAAGTCATTTTCTCCCCATGTGTACACAAATTAGAACTCAAATAATTTTTCCTAAAACAAATATAAATCTCTTTAAAAATTGTAGAACTAGAGGTCACCCAAAATTATGACATTATCATCAACAGAAACACTCAACCATGTTATCAAATGGCTAGGCAGAGGTGGCCTCTAACACACTAAATCAGACCGAAGTTACCACACAATCATAATTTTGAATAGTACGGTAAATCAACAGGCAAGAGCATTTCAGTTGGAAAAACTTGACCACGCTCTGTCAAATACTTCAAGAAGTGCGGGGATGGATTCTGGCTTCAGCTCTGTTTTGTTCTTAAGACAGCATCTCACTCTGCAGCCTATACCGGCTTGGAACGCCCGCACCATGTAGTCTCCATGTACAGTAGGACGGGCCCAAAGTCACTGAAGCGTGCCTCCTAAGTCCCTTTAAGCCCCCATGTCATATGCGTGCTTTAAGAGTAAAGCTTGGGGCCGGGCGTGGTGGCGCACGTCTTTAATCCCAGCACTTGGGAGGCAGA
>NW_022196903.1:131814516-131815702 GCF_008632895.1 Mastomys coucha | reverse complement strand
AAAAAAAAAAAAAAAAAAAAAAAAAAAAAAAGAGTAAAGCTTGGGTCTATTATGTTTAACTGCAACACTGTGACAATTTGAGGGGAAGAGAAAGCTTGTCCCTATTAAACTGAGTCTTTTCACACAGAACATGGACTTCATTCCGGGCTTGTGTAAAACATCTCTCCCCAGTACTCAGAAGTACACGGATCTCCTTATAGTAAGGCAGATGGTCACCTTAGAAATGACCTGTTCCTGTGTTTAATAGCAACACCCATCAGCTAGGACCCATTAAAGTCATCTGTGCAACATGTAGATAAACAGGTAGGAAGGACCAAGCGTGCCTCATGAAGAATGCCAGAGCCCTTGGGACAAACTGTCCCTCAAAATATAACACTATTTACCTATGGACCAGGCCAAACTCACGAGCTTCTGATAGGGTTGAGAGACTCACCAGTCTCTTAATTTCCTGCATGCATCATAATTGTCCACAGGGGTCAGTTCCAGTGGATGCCTCATATAAATTAAAATTGAAGATAATGATGCCTGTTCACTTGATCAACTAAAATGACCAGCTGGGTTTAATGGGAGGAAAACAGAAACCCCATTGAAATTAGAATAGCTCCGAAGGTGATGGGTGTAATTATTTTTCGTAATGATTCTTCTCCAAAGGTGACTGGCCACTGTGCTGGCGAGCACCAGGGCTGGAACATTACGAAGTTGGATGAGGGACTCAGAGTTCAGGCACAAGCCAGGCGTCAGCACTTGGTGCTGGAGAAAGCAGGGCTTCTTTTCCGTTCTTGTTTTAGCTGTTTCCTTTAGTTAGTGAGGTGCTTTGAGGGAATTGCTTAATTGACTCCCGAGAGGCAAATTCTAATTTAGATCGGTACAAAGTGTTTTCTCTTCCTAGCCATAAAACATTTTCTTGGATTTGTTCTAATTATCCTTGAGGGTGACATGATCCTGGGTCTGAAAGCTCTGTTATGTCATCTGCCCTCACCCCTTCCCTTCACAGAGGCAGACACAAGGCAAAGGATGCACACAGACTAGACCAAGGTCTTAGAGAGAAGCAGAGGCTGGGCTAGACACCAGGACAGGAGAGGGTGAACAGGACTGACCAAAGCCAGTGCTTCTGCTCATAACAACAGCAGAGGTATTCAGAGAAGGGAAGAAAGGAGGGAGGGAGGGAGGGAGGGAGGGAGGGAGG
>NW_022196903.1:131803197-131813566 GCF_008632895.1 Mastomys coucha | reverse complement strand
TCATGACAACAGCTGAGGTATTCAGAGAAGAAAAGAAAGGAGGGAGAGAGGGAGGGAGGGAGGGAGAGAAGGAGGGAGGGAGGGGAGAAGGGAGAAAGGGAAGGAGGAAGGAAGGGGAGGAGGGAGGGAAAGAAGAGGAGGGAAGGAAGGGGAGGGAGAGAGATAGAGACAGAGAGACTCGATGAAAAGGCACCATTTCCAAGGCTCAGGTTCTGCAGGTGGTAGAGATGTGAGCATGCTGATAGAAGCTGGAGGAAAGGAGGAGCCACAGAGCAAAGGGACATAGAGAACATGAAGCCAGTCACATGACACAGCTCTGTTTGTGGGTCCGGAGCTGCAGGACAGTGACCCTCAAAAGTAACTGCAGACACAGCAGCTGGATTCCCATCTAGCTTGCTGATTACCGGCTTACTTATTTTTGTAGTCCTGGGTATCAGAGTCCCAGGCTTCTCCCACAGGGTACACAGGCATGCCATCCCTATACAGTGGCTACTTCTCCAAGCTTGGGCTTACCTGAGTATGTGCACACATGTGTGCAGGGAAAAGCATATGTGTGTGTGTGGAAAATGAAGGCCAGCCTTTGTGTCCTTCCTTAGGAGCAGTCTGCCTGGTTTTTAGACAAGAGCCTGTGACTCACTGCAAAGGAAGATGCCCGGCCAGGGCTGGAGTTACAGGCAGATGCCACCACATGCCCAGTTTTTCTCTTTCTTCAATAACGGAAATAATTTAAAGAGATAAAGACAACAAAGACCACCAAGCCAGGCAGGGTGATATTCCGAAGCCAGGCAGGGGGTGCTCCCAAGCCAGGCAGGAGGTGCTCCCAAGCCAGGCATGAGGTGCTCCCAAGCCAGGAAGGAGGTGCTCCCAAGCCAGGCATGAGGTGCTCCCAAGCCAGGAAGGAGGTGCTCCCAAGCCAGGCAGGAGGTGCTCCCAGAATTTTTTTTTTTCTCTTCTCGAGACAGGGTTTCTCTGTGTAGACCAGGCTGGCCTTGATCTCACAGTGATCTGCCTGACTCTACACCTGAGTTCTGGAATTCAAGATGTGCACCAACACCAATACCTCCTCCACCTGCCAGAAGTATTTTTTAAGCTCCAGCCCAGACCACCTACCCCCAGGCCACCACCAAAAGTGAACAAAATAAATAAATAAGCACAGAGATTTTTTTATTTAAAAATTCAGTGATATTCATTCTCTTGCAATATCATCACAATCTTATTAGCAAAACAACTAGTGAGAATGTTCAGGATAGCACAGAGAGTCGGGGCTCCACACTGGGAGGCAGCAGGGGAACAGGGCATCCCTAGCACCCAGTTTCATTTTCATCACATTTTTAAATTTATTATGAGTCAGAGGTAGGGGACGCAGATGTGTGGATGTCAGAGGACAGCCTTTGGCATCGGCTCTCCGAGACCACCCTGTAGTCAGAGCTGAACAGGTGTGCCAGGTTTGGTAATAAACACCCTTCCCTCCAAGCCTCCCCTGCCTCCCCCACCCTAGAATCTCAGGTCTCAGGCAATTTCATTTCATTTTCCCTTCAGAATTTTCTGGAGTGCAGGCTATTAGAAACATTTTATTCTGAGTTTTCCAAAGGAAATCTTCACAAAATTAATAAACACGGACCGTCTGGTAATGAAGACCACGTCAACCTTTCTTGATCTGAATCCACATTTAGATTCAACTGGTTTGTTTCCTTTATTGTTTCGAGTTGATTTCTGGGGAGACTGTAATGGGGGAAAGTCAGTTAATTGTTCTGAAATTATATAACCTTAGCAATTATGCAAAAACATTTTTTTTTGAACAATTTGTTGCAAGATGCTTTTCTGGGCTGGCTGCTGACCTAAGACATCGGAAGATCATGACAAGCTGCATGGCGTCCAGTCACGTGATGGTAAATCTGTGAAGAAAGCCAGTTTCATTAATTAATTAAGCAACCATACACATTAAGTAGTAATTACACTATTGCACAATAGTAACTTCCCGTGGCACTGTGTTAGCATGCCTTTCAGAAGAATTTACAGCTGATCTCTGTAACAGGGGCAGCTCTGCTCCTAGGAGCTGGAGTCTCGGTTCTGATTTGGTCAGCCTCCACTCCTTCCAAGGACAATGTGTTGTCACTCACCTGTCTCTCGATGTCTGAAAGCAGAGAACTGGCCCCTATCCGGAAGAGGTCAGGCGTCAGCCACTCGTTGCCTAGCTCCTCCTTTACCAGGGAGAGCCATGCTAGGGACTCCTTTGCAGTGCGGATGCCTCCTGCAGGCTTAAAGCCTACCTGAGGGGGAGAGAAGAGCGGCCACTGTCACCAGGCTGATTTCAAAAGTGTCCCCGCAAATAATCAGTCTTGAGTCACCCTTTCCTTCTTAGTCGTTTTTTCACCTCAGCAAAGCCAGGGGCCCATTTCAGCAGGGCCTTACCTGACCAAACTTCAAAATAACTTTCCCAGACACATGGGAACCAGGCCACTGCTTCCGAAGGGGCAAGAACGGGTGCATGTCACGTCATAACCCTCCACTGTCTAGACTACATCTGCACATCTGGAGAAGCCAATGGAAGTGTCAAGAGACAAACTACACCACAGGTGTCCATCAAGTCTACACTGCTTCCAAGGAGCCTTCATCCGGAGGTGCCAGGTGCATGTGCACTTCAGATGGAATCCGTGCGGCCACACGGTCACCCAAACCAGACTTTCTTCAGCAGAAGGAACTGACAGTTGCTTTAACCAACTGAGTTGCAGGCTTCTTCTCTGAGGCTGTATGCACATGGAGTTCTAGAAGGCAGGCCAACCATTAGTGTAAGCATGGGAGAAGCTCTACGGGGATGGTCGTAAACCAGCCCAATTCATAGCTGAGAGCCATCTCCAACCCATGCTTTGTCACAGGACGTGTGTTCAGTTCTCAGCACTCATGTGGAGGGGCTCTAGCTCCAGGGGTTCTGGCGACATTTTCTGGCTTCCTCAGGCAGCCACACATACATGAAGCATAAAGACACACAGGTATGTATGCACACATGCACACATGCATGATGCATACAAACACACAGGCATGCATGCACACATAAATCCTTAGTAAAACAGGAAGACATAGCGCAAATCAGCCAATTTGTGTTGTTTCTACATTATGTCTGATATCCATAGAAAAGAACAGGTCCCATGTATTGTAATCTCATGGTGCCCCGGATTCGCTTGTCGTAGGAATATAGCCGTCCAAAAGAGTAGACAAATCTATACCCACAAGCTGCCAAGTCACACTGGGGCTTTTTTCACATAGATCACACTAGCAGGAGGCACTGCTAACCACATAGAGAAAGGAACCAAGAAGCCTTCCTGTGAACCCCACCACTGCCAAGTCACGAATGGACTCCGAAGTTGTTCCCTGCCTCAGTCACATGCGGGACAGCTTGCTCAGTAGGCACAGGACACTTCTAGCCATTGCTGAGGAATGGCAATCAAACAAACAGATCAAATGAAGCCTTGAGCCGACAGGAGCATGCATGGCGGCCAAAGAGCCTTTCTGCAGGGTGGGCAGTGTCCATAAGAGTTTTTCTATAAATATATTTCAGTGTCAACAACTCTGCTCAGTTATGTTTTCAAAAAGAAGTTCTTATATATGTTAATATTGTTTAAGAGAGAGAATACAGAAAACATAAATCTGTGATGAAATTAGTCATGAACCACTAAACAGTAGCTTCTCGGGCAACAGCAGGCGCAGTCTGGGAAGGTGGGCTTGTGTACCACACCACAGGCCTTGCATCAGGGAAGGAGGAACCACAGTACATGGCCTCGTAGCCTTGCTGTCAACAACTTAAAGGCCATGCCTGGCTCGCAGGTGCATATACAGGTTCTCCTTGCTGGATAGCAAATGTTACAAAGTAAACAGGGTATATATGTCTTGTACTTGGTCTTTGCTTAACACTAAGTGGGGACAAGGACAAACTATAAAGGAGGGATATGAAGACAAGCAAGGTACGCCTCCAAACGCCAGCCTGGACTGCTGAGCTCTTGTCTTATTCTCTGAGGCTTGTTTTTGGCTATCTGAAGGCTGTCCCTGGAAGGGACATGTTCGCATTTATACCTGAGAATCAGCACAGCTCAGCATCGCCTGTGATCACCCACTCAGGAGCTATCCCTTTAGTTCCCAATAAGATGTTTTACCTCTAATATGCTCATGAAACATGGACACCAAGGGAATCTTCCAGACCCACAGCCACTAAGGGAATCCACGTGCATGGTGAGCTGAATATCTGATTTTGATTTCCTTAGGCCAATGCTTTATCAGAAACCTTCTGTGACCCAGCAGAATTAGTTTGTTAAACGACCTTAGCAATGAGTCCCATGGGCCTAACTAGTGACAGTTACAACTGAAGGGAAAAGATGAATTTCTCCTTATACAGCTTTTCTTTGAAAACAAACCAAACCAACAATAAGAAGAAAACATTCAATAAATCGGCAGATCTGTATCAATGCAGGAAGACCACCAAGTAGCACGGAGGTAGGACCAGTGTCCTTACGGAAAACAACAGCTATTTTTCCGACCTGTGCTTAACATTGTGAGTTCTTTTAGAGAAAATTCTAGGAGAGATTTCCTCTCACAAGGAGCACATATCATGGAAGTCTCTAATTCCAAAACAAATCTAAGCTATAGTCACTTATAAAGTCATAAAGACGTTCTGTCCACCAGGTAGAGCATTAAAGGTCTGCTTGGAGGGGGTTCTAGGTGGCAGAAATCAAGATACTGGTTTTTAAAAGATGCCCCTCATAAAGGGAAATCTCATTATATTAAACATACACATACACATGCATGCGAGTGCATAGACGCCTATTCAACTATGAAAAAAAATTCTTAGATAATTTGTGACTAGGCAAGCAACTTGAAAGTGAAAAATCCAAATTCTGTTTTTAAGAAACACCTTGTATGCACTTTTCCTTTTAACTTCTTACATTTCAAAAAATTCTGTTGTTCTTTGAAAAGCTGACAAAAGGTAGCATATACCCCCCTCAGCTCGACACTCTTCCAAACAGCACGTCCACCTTCCATAAAACACACAAAAAATGGATATTTAATTCAAGAGCTATAGGACGGAAGCTAGCTTTTCCCTGCTGTTACGTGGCATTTCATTATTCTGTTTAATAAGTTCATCTCCTCGAGAATTTTCTCTTCACCTCATATTATTAAAAGTAATAAGTTTTTCTGGACCGGGGGTTTCCCAACAGAAAAACCAATTTACGTGTGTCCTTCAATAATGGCAGGAGAAGATGATTTCCCATTATCCTGCCTACTTTTCCTATCACCACCACAGCTTATCATTCAATAAATGTTACTCTGAGATTCTTTCCATTCCAGGAGGAAGTTAAATCTCTATATTAACCTGTTTTCACCAGCCAACGCCTTGCCAGAAAACCACTGTGTCGCTGTACAATTAGTTCCTTAAAGAAGGCATTTAGGAACCTCTCTTCAGTGCTGAAACTGTCTTCAGCTAATAAAAGGACAGTGAGTTTCCCTCTTGATCACATGGTGCGCCCATACTCACACTCACTCGGTTAATCGCACGCCTTCCCCCACCGAGGTGTTCTTTTGGAATGAAAGATAAATTAAACATTTATCTTAATAAAGGCGACTCATTCACACCTTCTGCATAGGGAAGCAGTTATCCTGTGAGCTGGGAGGAAGGTTATAAATAGCATCCTCTTCACTTTGAAGGAAGGTTCACTGGCAATAACTTACCTTGTTTCCAGTTTTCCAGAAGAAATCTCTAATGGCCCGCAGCATTACGATGGCTACCGGGAAGGTGGCATTTACTGTTTCTTTTCCAGTAGAGGTCTTAATAAAATCTGATCCTAAGACAAAAGCAAGAAAAACTCCCAGGTTAATTAGGAACTTACTTTTTACACTTAAGTCACTGAAAGAAATGAGTTATGTGTAATCCCCCCCACCCATGGAACACTTTATTTTTTGGAAATTATGTGAAAATACTAAAATGAAAAAGCTCCCTTTATAATAACTGTTTATATGTAAGAGCCAGAAGAGAGGGAGAAAGCTTGTAAGTTGCTGTCTTCTGGGCACACACAGCCACTGCAATTATTATATCCCTCCGCAGCAGAAACTGTTGCCAACAGGCCTGTACAAGACTGAGCCATCATTCCTCAGGTATGGATGGGGCTCTGCTCTCCCTGCTAGTGGTCGGTTCTGGGGAGGGGCAGTCATTGTTGTTCATTTAATACCCATGGCTCAGCCTGCCAGGCACCGAGGGAGAGTTCTAAACCCAAAGTTGCATGGCCCTGGTCAAAATGTATGGGTCACAAGCAAACCTGGAAGACACTAATGTATGAAAGGGAAGAAGAGATGGTTGACAGGGTGGGAGGGCTAGAAGCAGGTAATAGAAGGGTGGGTGGGGTTTAGGAGGTGGGCGGGGTATATGAAAGGTGGGCGTGGTTTAGGAGGTAGGCGGGGTATAGGAAGGATTGGGGGAAAAAGTAATAATGCACCACACACGTGTATAAAATGCAAAGAAAAAATTCTGTTAAAAATTTTGTCTTTCACCATCAGATAAATTAAATTAGCCACTCAATGGATTCTCATAGACTCTGGTACTCTTGCCTCTATATTTCACAGCCAATTAAAATCAAGTTGGTTTGTTTAATGCATAACTAAGATGAATAAAAACAATTTTATGCCCTGTGCCCACTACCATGTATCTTGACACTTTCTCACAGCACTGTAGCTCACATACTCACTCCACCCTCATTCTCTCACACTCGGAGGAAAGCACACACACACACATACACACACACACACACACACACACACACACACACACACGCACGCACGCACACACACACAGCACAGGTGTGAGAGCCCCAGAATGTCACCAGCTGATTTCTGTTGCATTAATGAAGCAGCAGACCTCCCACACAGATGAGGATTTCATGAAAGATAGGTACCCTTTCATAGCTGGCAGATGTTTTCAACAACTTCCTTCTCCTGAATCTTAAACCTGTTTGTGTAGTTTACAGCAACAGCAGGAGACACCTAATAATGGCAGCAGAGATCAGCACCTAGGTGCCCCATGGGTGTAGTGAGCACAGTAGGGCCTTGACACTGTTACCAGGCACTGATTCAAGAAGGTCTTCAAAGAGGCCACTGAGACATGGAGAAGTTAAGTAGCTTTTTGGTAGTCACATGGCACAAAGTCTATCTGTCTCACTCTGTTCCTCCCTGTCTCTCTGTTTCTGTCTCTGTCTCTGTCTCTGTCTCTGTCTCTCTCTCTCTCTCTCTCTCTCTCTCTCTGGGTGTGTGTGAGTGATTTCAGCTAAAGCATTTTACCTTAGCTTATCTGTTAGAATTGTCCTGTTTATCTGGGGCCACATAGTCAGCCAAACCAGAGACGCCTTCCTTCAGATGAAGCCCAGCAGTGCTCAAAACCCAACTCATCCATGCACAGTATAGGACCACCAGATATGGCTAGAGAAAAAGTCCTGGGTCCTACTTCTTAGGAGGGTGAAACCGATCATGATGCTGTATATTGTATCACATGCGCACACGCGCGTGCACACACACACACACACACACACACACACACACACACACACACACAGAGTTTTAAAAGACTAGAGTGTGAGCTCTGAATGCTTCCATTCACCAGGAAAAAAAAAATGACAAATGACTGAATACATATATTCACACAGATTTGAATATCCCAAGGAGTATGAATACTGAAATGTCACATGGCCATTCTATGTTCATTTGTCTCAGCTTAAATGAATTGCATTTTTAGATGAAAGAAACCCATGTTCTGGATCCCCAACCCAGACCAGCTGGATCAGACTTTAACAAACACACACAAGCTTCTCAGGTACACTTAGGTACGAGTTCACAGCTCTGTCCATGGAATCTGTGCAACAATGCTTAAAATTAATTTGAGTTTCTCTGAGTCTATCAAGGACATGTGGGACAGAACATGAAGAAACAACCTAAATCTTCCCATGCAATTGCTTTGCAAAGGTACTTCCAGAGCTATCCTGTACACTGCAAGGCTCAATTAGACACGCCTTGATTATACACACTGTGAAGACACATGCAGGAAATATAAAGGCAAGTCTACAGGCTTCCCTCCAGAACCATGGCGACCCTAGCGGAATAACATGAAGGGCTGAAAGTGAGCCTGGGGCCCAGCTCTGGCTCATATGGTAGCCATGCAAATTCAGTCTTCCTCCTTTATAGAATGGGTCTGAAAATCCCTACTGCTTCAGAGAGTTACACAAGGCGTCAGAAGGGATAATATACTCTGTTAGCCTCTGCGGTAGTGGTCCACAGAAGCCCCATAGTGCTCTAAGCAGCAGAGATTATGGCCCATTCTGAAGGGAGCTCAGAAAGCCAGAATGCCAAGAGAAATTTAGACAGGAAAGACTGTTCATAAGGCTTCGGAGGTCACAAAGACTCTTGGCGTTGTGTCTGGCAAGCCTACAGAAGGCTGAATTCCAAAGGAACTGGTTGATGTCTCTGGTGAAAGAAACCTTGAGCCAGTGTAACATGCAGAGTGTGGCAGGGCTATTGTTCACTGGGTTGGCTTAGACCTGCAGTGAGAAGAGAAGAAGAAAGTATAGTGGGGAGATAAGGAAAGAGACACAGTCTTGGCGATGCAGGAGCTTCTGCTGAAGTCGAGAACAGGTCAGGTGCAGACAGTGCTTTCATAACTATAAATATCACTAAGATTTGCCCTGGGACAGTAAGAAATGTACTTTGAAGGCAAGTTCCCATCATCAAGAGCCCCAGCGTGCAGTGATACAAAGTCACTTAAAGGGAGAGCGGGTTGAAAAGGGAGCGCCTTCTGGGTACCCAGCTAAGGGGGTGTTTTCACAGGCTGAGTCACGAAGGCACTCACGATGGCACACAGCCACTACAGACAGCTACAGCTCTGTTGTAAGGGGAACAGATGGCATCTCAAGGTGGCAGCAGATGAGACTTGCACCTAGGTTCTAGAAAGCCACATGGGCCACTCGACATGTGCCATGGTCAGATGCCCTGCAAGCAGCTCCTGAGTGAGCTAGTCATAAAGCTATATAGAGGTAGTTGAGCAGCAGTGGAGAACCTGGGAAAACAGAAATGCTAGGGACATGGACTATCTGCCAAGGAGGGCTGACCCAACAGAGAAATCGCATGTGCGCCACCCACCAGGCACCCATCAAAATGTTGTCACTGCTAGGTTTCAGTCTTGGCTTTCCTCACCATCACAATTCCTTTCTTTTTTTTTTTTTTTTTGGTTTTTCGAGACATATTTTCTCTGTATAGCTCTGGCTGTCCTAAATTCACTCTGTAGACCAGGCTGGCCTCTCGAACTCAGAGATCCGCCTGCGTCTGCCTCCCAAGTGCTGGGATTAAAGGCGTGCGCTACCACCACCGGACTTAATTCCTTTCTTTTGGAAAGGGAACTTGTACTTGGTGTACACTGAGCACCTATAACTTCTCTGATACTACGGGACTCAGAGTTAAGGGACTTCTTTGAGTTTCAGAGCACTTTGGGTCTTTGAGCAGAGTAGGAAATGTAAGGCTATGGAGATTTCTAAAATTGGGCTCAATATATTTTATCTGAAGATAGCCATGAGACTACGGAACTAGGAGCAGAATGGTGAAGGCTTGGTCCCTAGATGGAGGCACTGTCTTGGAAGATTGTAGACCATGAAGAGGCAGAGCTATGTTGAGCTTCATTGGAGGAAGATGGCTACTAGGAACAAAACTTGAGGTTTACATCTTCATCATTGCTTAGGGTTCATATCTTGGTATTGTCTCTGCTTTTTGTTCTGCCAAGATGTGAGAATGGAGGAATTCCAGCCAATGCTTCTGACCCCAAAACAGAGGCAGATTCCCATCAGACCTTGCCCGACATGATGCACTGTTGACCCTCAAACCATGAGTTGAAAAAGCCTTCCTCTCTTAGTTGCTTTGTTGGATATTTGGTCACAGCAAAGAGGAAAGTAGAAAATACTCTAGTACTATGCATAAGAAGATCACCATGCACCTTCTTTTCAAGCCAACTAAACGAATGGACACATGCCTGCCATACAGAGGGATGGTGCTATTCAGGTCACCTGCATCCTGCTGTCCTCCTGCCTGCTTAAGTTACCATCTCCTGGAAGAGGGTTTTGAGTCTCCCACTGCAGACACATTTTGAGTTGTGTAAAAGTTTGACTCTCACATTTTGGTGCTCTGTCGCTAGGTACAGACATTCTAAAAATGCATTTATTTATTCATTGTGTATGTGTGTGTATGTGTATGTGTGTGTGTATGTGTGTGTATGTATGTGTGTGTATGTGTGTCTGTGTGTATGTGTGTCTGTGTGTATATGTGTGTATGTGTGTGTGTCTGTGTGTGTATGTGT
>NW_022196903.1:131795799-131803187 GCF_008632895.1 Mastomys coucha | reverse complement strand
TGTGTGTCTGTGTGTATATGTGTGTATGTGTGTGTGTCTGTGTGTGTATGTGTATGTGTGTCTGTTTGTGTGTGTCTGTGTGTATATGTGTATGTGTATGTGTGTGTGTATGTTTGTCTGTGTGTGTATGTGTCTGTGTGTATATGTGTGTGTATGTGTATATGTGTCTGTTTGTGTGTGTATGTGTGTGTATGTGTGTATGTGTGTGTATATGTGTGTGTGTATGTGTGTGTGTATGTGTGTGTGTATGTGTTGCCATGGATCACATGTGGCAATCAGAAGACAACTTGTGGGAACTGATTCTCTCCTTCCACCTTGCAGGTTCCTAGGACTGGACTCAGGTGGTAAGACATGAAGCATGTGCCTTATTCACTGAGCCATCTTGCCCTAAGTACAGGCATATTAAGGACTCTTATGCCTTGTTAAAAACACACAAACACACAGTCCACTTGCCAAATATAAAAGCCTTTCTTTAATCCTTCATGACGCTCCTAAAGTCCGCTCTGTATGGAATTAATACAGCTACGCCTGCAAGTTGGCATGGTACCTTTCCCCAGCCCTTTACTTTCAGCCTTCTAGTCTTTACTGTAGATTTCTTATAAACATTCAGTAGAAGCTCAGTGTGTTTTTTAAAGACTTTTCTTTTAATTGGTATATTTAGACCATTAACATTTAAAATGATTTTTATTTCTGTTGGATTAATATCTACCATGTTATAACTCTTCCATCTGTTACATTTTTTTGTTTAATTTTCACATCCCTTTTGGGTCTTCTCTGACTTCTTTGAGCATCCTATATGATTTCATTTCATTTCCTCTCATCATAGCAACGATACTTCTCTCTTATACTATTTAGAGACTGCCCCAGAGTACTTAACACACACTTCATACCAGTCCATCTTCAAACAACACGACACTACTCTGTGGTTAGTGCCAGTGCCTTTGCCTTTTAATAAAGGGTCCCTAATGGTTTCTTATGTCTGTCAAAGTCCTGCTGTTACTCATTGCAGTTTCTGGTCTTCCCCCTGAAGGCCTTCCTTTAACACTTCCTGTGGGGAAGACCGTCTAGCACTGCCTCCCTCAGCTTTTGTTCAAGATCAGTGAAGAGCGACAACACCACTGCTACAGAGCTCCACTGTAAAGAACTTCTTTCCCCCACTCATTGCTGACCTGATTTCTGATGAGAAGTGTGCTGAGGCCATTTCCTATGTCTGCTGAGGTCATTTCCTATGTCTGCTGAGGTCATTTCCTATGCCTGCTGAGGTCATTTCCTATGTCTGCTGAAGTCATTTCCTATGTCTGCTGAGGTCATTTCCTATGTCTGCTGAGGTCATTTCCTATGTCTGCTGAGGTCATTTCCTATGTCTGCTGAGGTCATTTTCTTTGTCTGTTGGGGTCATTTCCTTTGTCTTGGGTAGATAATGTATTTTCTTTCTCTGGCTTTAGTTTTTTAAGGTTTCCTGTCAGCCTTTGGCTTTCTCCTATTTGTATATGCCACGACTAGGAACAATTTTCTTTTTCAGTCTCTGACTTTCTTAGATCTGTGATTTATGGCCTGTCCTTAATTTTGGGACATTCTGGCCATTATACTCCCTCTATACAGTTCCTCTCTTTGTCTATTCTCTGTCTGATATTGGAATTACACAAGTGTTATAATTTCTGAAATTCTCCCCAAGTTCTTGGAGCTTTTGTCTTCCTGAAGGACTCTGTCTCTTTCCATTTTAGTCTCAGAAGCATCCATCAACCTGATGTCACAGTCACATGGAAAAGCAAGATCTGGAAGTATTAAGGACCATGCTAGGTGCTTCCTCCCCAGACATCAGGTGTGAAATCAAATCAGAACGCCTATGGTATATATAAGGAATACTGTGGAATAATATGTCGGATAAATATGATGGCCAGAAAGAACTGCAATGTTTGAATTAATCCCTTCAACTAGACTGATGCAGGAACAGTGCATGGGCACAATTTGTTTCAACAAAACTGAAAGAGAAGGTCTGTGGGAAAACCTGGCCATCAGACATAAACCCTGAAAGCACAGCAGAGAAGGCGCGGCCTCCACGTAGTAAGCTGTCAGGAGACACAACGACTGTATACACATATGTTTTAGGGGATACATACTACTATTGGCCTAGGGACAACTCCGCATATGTGAAGCCCTGGGTTCCATCAAAGCTACCGTTAATGTGTCTTACATTAAACCACTATAGCGGGTTTTGAACCTGCAAACCTCTGGCTTCTGTCCTTAGGGCAGCATGAGGTCTGATCACATGACTCCAGGGTTTTCAGGTGCCGCATTTACTGTCTGTTTTGGAAATCAGGGAGAAGAATGACAGAGAATCATGTAGCATATAGTTCAGGCATTTTGGAACTGGCTTTCATTAGATTTCAGGAAGAAAAAAGAATCAAGATTTGATTACACCGAATATTTTAGAAAATACATTCTATCGGTGCTTTCCCACTGCTGAAGAACACTGGACTCTCCAGTGAGACTAGGGAGCCACGTTTTGGTTTCATTTCTCATTTTAATATCATTCTCCTACCCTTTGCTATAACAAAATTACCTCAGAGAAATACACGCTGCCTTCAAAATCATCAAAAGCCCCAAACACAATCACCTCTCCTCAGAGCACTGTGAACCCAGCCACAGCCAACCCACCTTAGAGTGTGAACACAGCCGCAGACAACCCACCTTCGAGTGTGAACCCAGCCACAGACAACCCTGCCTCAGAGCACTGTGAATACAGCTACAGCCAACACGCCTTAGAGTGTGAACACAGCCGCAGACAACCCACCTTAGAGTGTGAACACAGCCGCAGACAACCCTACCTCAGAGCACTGTGAATACAGCTACGGCCAACACGCCTTAGAGTGTGAACACAGCCGCAGACAACCCTACCTCAGAGCACTGTGAATACAGCTATGGCCAACACGCCTTAGAGTGTGAACACAGCCACAGACAACCCTACCTCAGAGCACTGTGAATACAGCTACGGCCAACACGCCTTACCGCACGTGAACCCAGCCACAGCCAGCCCTGCGCCAGAGAGAGTGTAAACCCAGCCACAGCCAGCCCTACTTCAGAGCATGTGTGAATCTGGCGACAGCAAACCACACCTCCTGTGTGCTCAGATTAGGAGCCAAAACCTTCAGAGGAAATACCTCCCCGTCAGCACAAGCTATCCTACCGCTGGTCCACAAGTTTAATGATACGAGCTAATGCCAAAACTAGGTGTGAAAGGCCTGGGACAGTCAGGAGTAGTCCAATAAATGGACCGGCACCGAACTGTGCGTAGCTGAAATTAAAATTAATAATAAATGCACTGCTTTACATAAAACTGTATTTCTTATTTTCCTCATTTGGCACCTTTAGCTCAGTTCTCTTCTTGTGGTCTAAGGCTACTCGAAGCTTTCCTGCAGCCTGTAATTACAAGTCTCCATGGTACTGTTTCATTAAAAACTTCCATTAAACAACAGCTGCCCCTGTATATGGTCTTCTAATCAATTTGGTCAAAGACAATGACTTCTAATCAGCTGTTGATAAAAATAGAAGATGAAATTTTAATTCTAATAGATTAACCACAAACTCAAGACAGTCTTCAAAATCCATCTAACTCGACCCTCCAGTGGATTTAATGACTATTCAGCAACTCATTACTAAATAGAACAAGACGAACATTTTCCAGTTCATTAAAGAAATGTACTATGTATTTTTGCATTGTCCTCATGATTCGTTACAGGGAGTCTTAATTACAAGATAATGGATAATGGTTATTAAATGCAGACTGCAGTAATGAAGCCCTATTCATTTGCGAGCCTCAGAGACTGCAAAGAGAGGAAAATAAAATTACTAGCTTCAAAAGATTAACGGATCAAATTATTATTCAATTTTCAAAATCTCATTCAGACTTCATAGAAACAAGAAGAGATTAAAAACTAGTATTAAGACCAAAGTAGTACATTTACAAAAATAATATCTTAGGGCTATTGCTGCATAATAAGCTTCAGATGTGATTATTTTTTAAAGTATAACTAACAATGGGAAAACATACATTTTTATTTCCTGAACAAATCTTATTTATGATCCAGGCAGTTTCTAGTAAGCCCTGAAAGCTTTGGCGCCTGTGGAAAATGTGCTTCAGTGCACAAAGGGGACACAACGGGAGCTGTTATTAACAGTGTGTGCTTTACTAATGAAAAATAGGGTTTAAACTCAACCACTGCCGGAGAAAGCCTGTCCCTAAGTGAAGTCGCATGGACCCTACCATAAGAGCCCCTGAGCACACTGTTCATTACCCTCCTCTGTTCTATGACTCCCTGAGAAATTACCCATTGAAGGCAGTGGGAAAGGCTTTTTTTAATGGTGATTTTTAACACTAATTTACACTTACAATCTGCAACGAGATACTTTTTTAAAATAAACAGGATGTATAAAAATATGAGGCCCCAGATTAAAACCTATTAGACTCGTTTGTTCCATATGAGCTTAAAAATAATTTAGGGTGAGAGATAAAGATCCAATTTCATGGTTGAGAAATGTCTAAAGAAGGAAGTTGGAAGCAGCAGTGGAATGCAAATCTTTAATCTAAGAACAGTCGTTCCACAAAGATGGGGGCATACGATCCACATAATGTCTTCCCATGAGAGAAAAGGGAATGTTTGGAGAAAAAGACAGACAGACAGATAGGCAGACAGGCTGACAGGCAGGCAGAGAAGAAGGAGAAGGAAAAGGAAGAGGAGGAGAGAAAGGAAGTGGAAGAAAGGGAGAAGAGGATCTTTTCTCTCCAGTTCACTCTTTCTCTCTGCATACACAGCAGTGATAAGCCTTTTGCCTGTGTCCAGTTCATGGTTTGAGTGAGGCAGCGCCCTGAGAAGTAAAGCATATTCAAACCGAACGGCAATCAGAAAGCACCCGCATCAGGGTTTAAAATGTCTCTAAAACACTAAGGGTATGCTTGGCTCATGGGAACCACATTCCTTGCAGTCGGTCTCCTCCAAATAAAAATAAAGATGTGGTCACTTAGAGTAATGCAAGACAGCATGACTGAAAACGGACTGGAGAATAGAGGCCCGGCCTGCATCGTTCTTGGTAACTGGCAGCAGTGTTATAGGGAGACTGAACCATCTCAAAGTCTACACGGGCTTGTGGCTCGGCGGCTCAAGTGACTGCCTGGCATGGTTGCGCCCCAGCACCGCACCAGGCTAGGCTCACACCTCCAACTCCAGCATTCCGGAAGTGGACCAGGAGCATCACGGGAAGGCCCTCTCTGACTTCACAGCCATTCTGGCTAAAATGAAATGGCACTATCCAGCCCCAAATGGGGGTGGGAGGAAGTTCAGTGATAGTTTAATACTCCAGAAGTTCCTTTTAATTAAAAAAAAAAAGTCTGTTTAAAATAAACTTCAGGATTGTGACTATACTGGAAACAAGTGAGTAATCAATGCAAGTAAGTCCTAAGCATGACCGCGAAAGCCTTACGAGTGGACATCGGCTGTGTAATCTTGTAAACACACTAAGTTTTATTGTCATGGCTGGTTTGCAAATTTCAAAAAGGAAAAGCTTTATTTAACTCAAGTGGCCAGTTTGATTTGCTCAGCATTTTGAACTAAGAATCACAATAGTGATGGTCCAGTGCTTCAAGCTTTTCTGTACATAGTCTCTACTTTTATGTATTGTTAGTTGTCCAGAAAATAGGTGTAAAAATCTCCAAACTCAAAAGTTTCCAAACTCAAACGTTGGAGCCCGCCCCCGACACTCCCTTTAGGGTCGCACCCTTTCCTTACCCTCTCCTGGGCAAGGCTGAGGAGGGAGTACCATGGGGAGATCTGTGACAAGAACAAAGGCTCTGCAATAGAAAACGATGAGCTCACAGGGACGAAAGAGGAGACAACGGAAAAACTAACTGCAGAGTCAGAAGTGGTTACACAGCCCTGTGATCCTCGCACTCAGGAGGCTGAGGCAGGAGGATTGCATGTTTGAGGCTAGTCTGGGTTACCTAGTGTGAGAACCTGTTGAAAAGAAAAGGAGGGAAGAGGGGACAGAGGAAGAGCTGGGGTGTTTCCACTATCCGACAAATGAGAAGCACACACAACTACGAGATATATACAGTTCTCTGATCTCGGATTTTAAACCGCATCTAGTATTCTCTGTAATTTCCTACTGACCCCAAATATGACCCTGAGAAAGCTCCCCTCCTCCCTTATCACTGTATGAGGGACGTCAAAGCATACAGTTTTGAACGCTATCCCTGGTTGTTGGGGTAGTCAAAGAAACAGCCTGCAAAGTCAGGCAGGCATGCAACTACTCACCGCAATGCCTGTGGAGAAAGAAACTTCAACACAGTTTACAACCGTCACTCTCAGGAAAAGACCTGTCGGGCGGATGTCAACAGTGGGGACTTCCCACTGGTCAGAGACAGTCAACCTGTGACAGTCAACTTTGGTCACAGAATCTGTCCAGGTGGCTGGGAGTCCCTAGCACATTTCTGAGACCCAAAGGGCCACCTTGTCTCAGACCATGGGGCTACATCTAGGGTTACTGAGCCCTTGAAATGAGTTCATCCACATTGACGTGAAGTAAGTGTAAAATCCACAGGGCTTTGAGAATCTAGTACAAGAAATATACTGAAATTTTTTCTCAAAAAAACATTAAAATCAATCACACACTAAAATACAAGACTGGGAACTGGTTCAGAAACTTTCCATTTAAAATGTGGTTGTTTCCGGGCGGTGGTAGCACACACCTTTAATCCCAGCACTTGGGAGGTGGAGGCAGGTGGATCTCTGAGTTGGAGGCCAGCCTGGTCTACAGAGTGAGTTCCAGGCAGCCAGAGCTACACAGAGAAACCCTGTCTTGAAAAACCAAAAAATAAATAAACAAACAAACAAACAAACAAACAAACAAATAAAATTTGGTTGTTTAAAATAAATTTCAGAACTGTATAATGATAATGGAGAAAATAAAATAATATCCCATAATTACTATTTGACCTTTCTTTTCATTTGATTAGTGGTACTACAAAAAATGTTGCAATTGCTCTCTCTGTTAAACAGTACTAGTCTAAGGTTTCAGTGAGTTTACAAAGAGTGTTCCTTAAGTAAAGTTCCTTAGGAAGGTTCCTAAGTTTCCTCTCTCTGCACATCTGCTACTGTGTTAGACCAATATCCTTTAAGTGTTGGTTTAAAATTGGTAAGAGGGGTGGAGAGACGCAGCAGCGGTCAAAGTGCTTGCGGCACAATTGTGAGGGTTGGAGTTCAAGCCCCTAGCAACCATGAAGAAGGTCAGTTGCGGGTGGTCAGCTCACCTGTTATTCTAGCCCCAAAGGCAGAGACTGGGGATCTCCAGAGCAAGCCAGATAGCTACACTAGCCACACATGGGAGCTCTCGTT
>NW_022196903.1:131750799-131790799 GCF_008632895.1 Mastomys coucha | reverse complement strand
TCAGCCTTGGCAGCGAGCACCCTTACCCATGATAGGGAATCAACAACAGACCAAAGTAAGGACATCACCAAAGTCCAAGCCAGTGAACCAATGACTTTTATTAAGGTTATTTACAGTACTGTGGGTAAGAGGTTACTTATAGGAGCAGAAATGACTCAAAATGTTGGCATCATCAAAAGTCCACTCATAAAATCTAGAACCCTGGGATTCGCTGCATGACTTACAGACATCTCTACAGGTCAGAGAATGCCTCTTCTAGTGAGCTCAGTTAGTTTGAGATAAGCCTTTTCACAGCTCCATAAACCACATTCTTTTAGAGGAGGGAGTATACCCCAGCTGGCAGGGCTCAGGATCCCCCAAAGTTCTTAGACCATGGCAACCTTTTGTCAGAAAGGATAGTACTAAAATATTGCTTAACAGAACACAACACAGTAATCAGATTTGAGCTGAAAGGAGTTCCCCAAACACACAAGCTTCCATCCTTCACTCAATTGCAGGGTGAATCCTCTTCTACCCATGACTTTAAATAGTTAAAGTGACTATTGATAAAGACCAAGGAAGAAGGCCGCCCTCTGCTTTCTTAGTTCAGAGACACTGAGGCTTCTCTCTTATCTTTGCAAGCTCCAGAGTTCCCTTTTCAATGTATTATTATAACCAAGATGAAAACCCGCAGTATTTACCCACAGTCTCCTAATAATGGTCCCAGGAAGCAGGAGACATCTGGGTTTAGAAAGGAAAGGAGGAAATAAGATTTGGTGGGAACGAGGTTGTCACCAGGCAGGAAAGAGTTCTGAGATTTTATTTGGGTTTGTTTTCTGCAGTGGACCTTTCGTCTTATGTAAGGTCTCTGGGGGAATTATGTGAGTTTTTTTGTTTTTTGTTTTTTTTTTATCTTTTCTCTATTTGTATCTTTGAACATTTGGTTTTAGACTCAGATCCAAGTTATCTGCATGCATTAAACTGCTAGTTGACAGCACAGATAAACCAAGTACATTTTTCTCTCTTTAATTATTAAATTGAACAGTTTAATAATGCAATTCTCCAACCGAAAAATGGATTGTATTCCAAAGCTCATAAATGCATGGTTGGGTGAAATCAAAATGTATTTCTCCAGATTGAGGTTGGCAATAAATGCCAAGCAACCCAGAAGCCAAGTTTTACTCCTACAGAATGTTCAGGCCTCTGAGCCCAGTAAACTCTGGACGGACAAAGAGAAGTTTGCTAGGGACACAGGAATGACAGCAGAGGCCATCTCTGCACCTCATTAAACCACTATCTTCTAAGAGTCTGGGGCATTCTGAAATTATAATCCCAGCATCTGGGAGACTGAGGCCAAGGCCATCCCAGGTTACATCACCCAAAACAAATACTTCTGCAGCCTGCAAGCCATTTCTGGCTCTGGGGACAGGAAATGGGACACTTGGTCTTTGAGATCCTCTCAGCTCACTGCCTGGCCCTTCTCAGGCAGTTCTTTCTCTGATGCTGGTCACCCAATCCTCCTCCTTCCCCAGAGCAATCCTACTGTTACTGCACTACCCACTGGCTCAGTTCACTCAGAAATTGCTGGGAACTTCTGGGCCCCCTTCCTCGGTCTTGAATGCCTTGAGCTCCTTTCACAGGGTCCTTTAAGAGGATAAAACCATGTGGCTAAGCGTCACGTGTGCCTCCCTCAGTGTCCATAAGTTCACATTCCTTTGTGTCCTCTTAAGGAGCTGCTCTCTGAGCCATTTGTCTTGGATTAAATAAACAAATAAATATTAAAAAACAAAACAAACAACAGCAATAAAAAAAAATCATGCAACTTCATTCTACCCTTGAATGAACAAACAAGATTAATGGTAATGTCTGTTTGATTGTAGGGAGGAACCAGGCCACATGCTGGAAGTCTGGAGTTGGAAATCAAGGCAGGAAGAGGATGAACAATAACTATACCTGCATGTACAGTGTTGGCAAGAACATGAAATGGGAAGTGAACTTCAAAAATAACTTCAGAAGAAAAACATACATAATAGCCTTTCAATTTAGGACACACCAACTCTACTGGAAATACCTAAAGGTAGTTTTAAAGGTTTTTATTTTACAGTTTGGAAAGGCATTATAATATTGGATATTGCAGAATAAAGCAGACTATTTCCTAGTCATCTGATGTACAAGCTAAGAAAAGGCCTCAGCGCATGATGGATGCAGTGATGGGGATCATTGCAAATGCAGAGGTAACTTGCATGCTTTTCCTTGTTATTAAAAAATAAACAGGCATATTTTAATTATTCACTAGGATGCTAATATCAAACCAGTGTGATGACAGTGAACATCCTACCAACAGCTTTCTGCCACTTCTGTGGAATATGATCTACGCGCCCTCCCAACCGCTGACTCTTTGGAGCCTCCTCGGCCGTCCCTACCCAATTTAGCAGCTTATAAGCATAGGGAACTGAGTTTCCCATGCCCCAGTTGGTGATAAATTTTTCACAAAAAGCAAACGAGCACATTCATCCCTGGGTCGCAGTGAGAAGACATCATCCTGAGAAGTGAAGTCAAAGCAAGTTGGGCCTCTCCCTCCTCCATCAGTAACTAGAGTACTGGCAGCAGATCTCTTGGATTTATATGCTGAACCTCATTCACATATTCTAAATAGAAAAACAGCCTCCTATTTACCCTCGTGGCTTTTGCTAGAATTTGTTTTTTAATGTATTGGTTTCCCTTGTTACATAAACAGAAAAGTAAAAAGATGGCCAGTCTATGCCACGTTCTGTAATAAACGCAACCAGCATGGGCTGTGGAGGGTCTTACATGGGGAAGCAGAGGCCTTGGTTCTTAGATTGTAAACAGTCTGGTTTCTCCCGGATCCCATGTCCCAACAAACTCACCCTCTGCTCTCTTGCCTCGGCTCCTCTGTGCAGCATATGGTCATTCCCAGCTACAATTGGCTTCGCTTCTAATAATTTCCCCATCACCAACACAAACACAAATTAATGCTGCTGAAATGCCAATGCAACCCCTGTCCCAACCCCTGTCCCACCGTCTCCAAGAGTCTGGAGTTAGGGGAATCTCGTCTTTGTCCCAGGTGCTGGGCATGGGAGACATTCCATAGACCCCACTAACTGAAAGAATAAATGGAAGAGGGATGACTCGCCAGCCTAACGTTCAGTCCTCAGACTAAAAGCTTTCCATGACCCGACTCCGAGGAAGCCTCATTCCTCAGATAGTTCTAGGCTCTAAGATGCTTTCTGGCTGACCTCTCACTCTCTAGCCATTCCTCCATCTCTTCCCCACACACACTGGAGCAACTCTCTGGGACATGCTAACTCTGTACATCTCTGCAACACAGACCCGGTGACTTTCCACTCAAAAGGCCTTCCTTCACATCTGTCCCCAACAAGACTCTTAAGAGTGAACAGCTTTGCGAGTTCTTCCGACTCCCTCACAGTGGGTCAGCAGGAAGAGGTGCATGGAAATGATGGCCCTGTGGTGCAAACCAAGCTCTCTGCTTTTAACATATGTATACAAGGCTTAAGAGATGAGATGGGTACATGTGCAGGCTGCTCAGTCTCTACTCATTTACTGTCTCCCTTCTCTCTTAAAAGCCTTCTTCTCAGTCTTCACAGCTCAGAACCAATGGGCAGGACCCCAAACAAACCCCACAGCCAACATGTAGAAGACGAAGAAGAAACAATGGTCTCTTTTTTAAGTGCAGTGAAGGACAACAAATGGTTTTGAAAGACTGAAAATCACGCCCTTAACAAACAGCAGCAAGGGAGATTAAAAATGAGGGCCAGTTTGTCATTCAGAGTCTACACGGTGCTACACAGCGGAGGATGCGGGCCACGCCCTTGGATGGCCTGGAGAACAGCGGACCCATGGGAAAACAGGTTCAGCCTACCAAGCAAACAACGTACACAGGCAGCTTGCAGAACGACAGATTTGTTCTGTGCTGGCACCAGGAGTCCCGTTCAAACCTGAGACGCTATTTTTTTTTCTTTCTTTCTTTTTTTATTGGATATTTTATGTCTTTACATTTCAAATGTTATCCCCTTTCCCCGTATCCCCTCCGGAACTCCCTTCTCCCATACCCCCTCCCCCTGCTTCTAAGAGGATGCTCCCCCCACCCACCCATCTATTCTCATCTCACCACCCTGGCATTCCCCTACACTAGGGAATGAGCCTTCCCAGGACAAAGGGCTTCTCCTCCTATTGATGCCAGACTCTTTTTAAGTGACTGTTAAGCTGCAGGGTTTGGAAGAAAGAGTCCTGTCCTGATCAGTGGGTCAGGGTCCTGCCTGCTAAACAGAAGTACTCACGGCCATTTCTTAAGAACCTCAGAAAAGCGCTAACCACCCCTGCCATACCCACCAGGACCAGCAGACACCTGAATCGCTGGCAGTTGGACTTATCAACAGTGTAATTACAAAGGTCGTTAAGAAATCCTCATAAAAAGTCCTGCTAAAGAGTGTTGGCCTAGACTGCCCCCTCAGTAGTTCTTCTACCATCTACATGGGCTTTCATATTTTAGTTCCTCCTGAGGTAGGCCATTTTTGTATTTCAGGTTTTCTCATGTGAGGTTTGAGGTCAGTGAACTCTTTAAAAACAATCAAAACAACATTATTTAGGCAAACATTTTTCCATTTTAAAGATTCATTCTTATTTTACATGCATGAGTAGATAGATAGACGTCTATGGACCATGCACCTGCCCGGTGGCCTTGGAGGTGAGGAAACAGTAGCAGGTCCCTTGGGACTGCAGCCACAGATGGCTGAAGACTGCCATGTAGTCCCTGGCAGCGGGACAAGCGGCCTCTGCAACAGCAGCAGGCACTCTGGATGGCCGGGCCCCCTCTCCAGCCCGGTTATTTGTTTGTTTGTTTAACAGTTGACAATTCTAACAATTTTCTTAGCATTTCAGCATTAATTATCTATCTACTTATTTAACTTTGGCTAGGGACTGAACCCAGAGTCTTGGACATGAGAGACAGACCCTCCACCACTGAGTTGCACCCCCAGGCCTCCACAGTCTACCTACAAGCATTCATTTAGACTCGTTGACTGGCAAGGAACGGGGAAGCCAATGAGCAGGCTAAGATCTCTTTAGTGACTCACACACAGAGAGTGTGGCAGGCATGATTCCAATTTGAAGACCCCATTTCCCACCTGCCTAACTAGCTCCCAGGAGGACAAAAATTACACGGGAGATCACTGAAGTTTATGGACTTTTAAAAGCCGGAGAAAAGGGCTCCACGCTGTACTTCCTCCCTCAGATTTGCAGTTTCAATCCAGCTAACAATGACTTTTTTTTGTATTCACTCCCATCATGGCCAGGGCCAGAGAAGTAAGCTGTTGATTTCCAGAATGCCCCTTCTCTACCTAAGTCTTTTTACTGAATGGCTTGCTGAGCAATTTAACACAGAAGGTCTCTCTCTTCTTTATTCTAGAAATGGCAGTATAACCTTCGGCTTGTGTCAGCCAGTTTTTCCTCTAGTTAATGTAACTTTTTACATTAAAAAAAAAAACAAAAAACACCTTATGAAGTAAACCTAGAAACCCTCAAATATTTTTTTTCTTTGAAATCAAATAAAGAAATATTCATCCATGCAGAAGAAAAGAAAGCACAGGAGAGTCCCTGGCTCCGCTTTATAATATGACGGCACGTGGTGCAGTCTCGTGTCTGTATTTATTTCCAGTCATTTAGTTTATGGTTGAGAATAACTTTTGATTACTGATGTTCACAGTATTACTCACTCTGTCTTGGACTGTTTGAGGACCTGTATTTTTATTACAAAGTCCAATAAAAATAAAGTGAAAAGCCCACAGGTCCCCAAACTGCTTCCTGGCTGGGGCTGTACGTCACTCGTTTCCAATCTGGAAGGAATTTCCTTCCCCCGTAAGTCTCCGTCGCTTGCTCATAAGCAAATTTATCTCCTAATGCCTCCTTCTTTATTTTAGCCATTAATCTCCCATTGAGAATCCTACCAAATGCTTTCTGCAGATAAAAATATTTAATGTTTACTAGATTTCCCCATTCCACACAACATATATTGCTTAAAGGGGGGTGGGGGGAGATCAATCTTCTTACCTTGAATTCAAGTTTGTTAGTTTGACTCCACATGTTTTCCTCGGAAGTAAGAAATCCCATTTCTTTTGCTATGCGTTGAGTTATGTCCAAACAAAAGATGTCAAAACTGTAACCTTAGACTCCTCAAAACGGCAGCTTATTTGGAAGTGGGACGATTGAGTTTATAATCAGTTCAGATGAAACCGCACTGAGTAAAGTGTCCATTGTCTGGCTGGAGTCCATGGAAGAGACGCGGGCACACAGAGACAAGACGTCACGTGACGGGCAGCGGTTCCGGTCAGAGCCCTGTACCCACCAGGCCAGGGAAGCCGGCTGTGACCTTCTTTCCTTCCTGGGGCTTCTACTTTACGTTCAGCAAAGGACAGCGAGGGAGTGGGTGGGTCTGAACCTGCTGAAATGTCTCTTGTGGGAGTGGATGGTGGACAGGGCAGGCAGGACAAACGCGGCAGGCCTGCATTTAAATGTCCTCCCCAGGTGGGATGGCAAGTTAGCTTTTACCCTATAAGAGGTCTAACTTCCCGGCCTAGTTTAAGGGCGTGTAAGCACAGTTACACTTTAAAGCCCTGGCCACGCTGCCCCTTCCGCTTCTCTGCCTCTCTCACTGGGTCTCCCCAAACCACACATCAGCTTGAGCCCTCTGCCTTTGATCAAAAAACCAAATTAAAAGTTCTTCTTGATCCCCCTCCTCTCTTGATCCACCTATGAAGTCTTACAAAGTTCCAGGATACTCCACTGCCTTGCAGTGCCTCAAAGCTGCCTTGGAAATACAACCTGTGGGTTACAATCACAGGCTGCTAGCCAGGGCCACACCATTGTGTAAGGCCACTCCACTTTAACGAATTCTGACCATTGCCAGAAGTGCAGTAACTTAGTCCCTAAATTACGATTATGTGTAATAACTTCATCTAGAGCTGTTTTAGGCACAAGCTGCCCTGTGGACTACTCATCAGTCATGTGATCGGCACTTTTCCTCTGAAACCTACAAGAAGGAGGCCCAACTCCTGCTATGTGGACTGCACTGTTCTGTGAGCCCCTGCAATGCTATCTGTCTGTCCACACCACTAATAACTGCTCTAAGAAACCTCTTACCCCAAGGAGCAATCTCAGTTTCCTCCCAGAACCCCAAACTGGAATCCTTCTTCACATGGTCTTTAATCCAACATGTCTAACTCTTATGCTTTAATCCAACCCGTCTACATTCTTACACTTTCTCCAGTGGTGGAATCTCATAAATAGCTCTTCTTTTTGTAAGTTAAACACTTTGACTTATGAAACACACAACCTTGTTTTAAAAAGACATTAAAAAAAAAAAAAACAAAAACAAAAACCAGGCTGGCACACCACAGGGATCAGAACGCACCATCTGGATCAATACTCCTTGAGCAAGGAAGACTTGCAGCACATGACGGGGGTGGGGGGGCTCAGTGTGGCTTGTGACAATCTTCTGGTGTCACTTGCTATTGGGATCATAGTAAAGCTTTAGGTGGTAATTGGCTCTGAATGGCGGCAGCAGCATGGTTTTGGTTTTTGTTTCTTGTGGTCCAAGTGAGTCTCCCAGGACTTTCCTGGTTCTTTTTTGATTTAATGACCTCACTTACTTATTTTCCCATTTCCCCCACTTCATCTCATTGTTCCTACATTACTCTCTTGTTAGTAGGTTGAATTTCAAAATCAGCTAACCCCTGGCTCCTGCTCCTCCCAGCCCCACTTTTATTTCCTCTACCTTGCAGAATTCTGGCTGAGTTCAAACCTCATTCCACATTCCGTCAAGGTGCACTCTCCTCCGATCCCTTACTCCTGCTCCTCTGCAGCACAGATCCGCATCAGCAGTTCAAGCCTGATGACTTTACGATTGCATCTCCAGTGCGTCGCCACTCCACACTTATTTATCACGCCTGTATTATTCCTGAAGATAAGGTCTAGAATAACCTGGAGGAGAGCTTGTTAGCTGTTGCCCGAGTGCGGACAGCCATACCTTCCCAAAGATAAAGGCAGTCTTACATCTTTGCCTTCTCAAAGTGTGCAATGTGCAGCTACTGGGCTAGAATGCCTTCCCATAAGTACATCAGCCTGCTTCCTGCCTCTGTTTTCTCTAAGCATGGCACTTCCTATCTTGTCATCGGTTAGGGACTTGATGAAAGTGAATGCAGCCCTTCTTCCCCCACCCCCATTTTTCTTATATCTTATATTCCCCCACCCTAACTCTTCCTTTACTCTTGTTTCTCTCACCAGATTTCCACTAATTCAGTCAAAGGCCCATGCGCATCACCCCCTCCAGAAGCACCCTGAATTCTCATCTTTAAGCCTTGGGCTGGCCTCAATGAAGCTGTGGGTGCAGAACCTCTGGCACAGTTGTAAACGACCTGTTCTTTCCACCTGCTTCTTAAAAATTCATTTCCGCTTGTCTCTCCTGTGCCCAGCTGAGCCAAAGTTGCCCAACAACTGAGAACTATGTGTGTTCCATGGGGGACATGTCTGAAGAGCTATGTGTGTTTTATGGGGACATGTCTGAAGAGCTATGTGCTGTCCTATTGGGACATGTGTGAAGAGCTATGTGTGTTCCATTGGGGACATGTGTGAAGAGCCATGTGTATTCCATTGGGGACATGTGTGAAGAGATATGTGTGTTCCATTGGGACATGTGTGAGGAGCTATGTGTGCTCCATTGGGACATGTGTGAAGAGCTATGTGTATTCCATTGGGGACATGTCTGAAGAGCTATGTGCTGTCCCATTGGGACATGTGTGAGGAGCTATGTGTGCTCCATTGGGACATGTGTGAAGAGCTTGTATGGCTGCTACAGCTTCTGGGGTTGAGAGGTGTAAGGGATTTGACAGGTTTGCAAGTGCAGAAATCTGGATTATAACAAGTGGTGATTCGTAACCAGACTCATTTTATAGATCTCTTTTCTAATGAGTCCATATCCAACATTTTCGTCAATCCTCAGAGCTGTGGATAGATACAGAAAAGCATGGCTGAACATCACATACATATCTCCTGAAGCGAGAGTCAGCAGCTCCCGAAAAGCGATGCTCTGCATAATGCCTGCCACAGCCAGCAGAAAGATTCAGTTGTGTCCCCTTTCTTACAAACAGGTAGTGTGAGATTCAATCACTTGCGAGGTTACTGTCTTACAATTTACAATGCATTCTCATACCTTAAGTGTCTGATAACACATTAATTTAATTATACAAGGTCAGGTCGAGAGCCTTCCTCTGACTGTGCTCCTTCACTGGGATTATTCTGAAAGAATGCTAAATAAGATCCACACAAAAGTAGGCCTTGCATCACTTAGGTGACCCTCAGTCTGCTCTCTGAGGTCACCACGAGATACTGCGCACGGCACATACTAAATACGAGTTATTTTGGCTCACGGGCCTGGAGACGGGTGCCTCTGAGAACACAGACAGCATTGGTGAGGATCATCGTGCTACTTCACAGCAAGGCAGAAAGCACACAGGAGACAGAGACAGCGAGCAAAAGTAAGTGAGACGCACAGCAGACTGCTCACGCCTGTGGAAATGGCATCAGTCCACACAGAAGGGCTGATGCGAGAACTTCTTCATACTAGCAGCCAGGAGGTTCAACTTCGGCCCAAATGTGACCGTAGGCATTTAGGTCGTAGCAGCGCTGACCCGACACACAAATGCCTTGATTAACTAAGGTATTATTTACAATGACAAACAGCACCACACTAACACAGTTAGTTTCGTTTCTCCAAAGAATTGTTTCTGCAATAACTTAAATGGTGTAAATCACAGACTTGTAACATTTAATTTTAAAGTAATGGGCAAAACTGTTGATGGAGGAGTCTGGACATATCAGAATAGTGATGGATTTGCTTACCTGTTTGTTTTTTTTTTTTTCGGTTTGCAAGAATTTTATTGAGTATTTTTGCATCAATATTCATAAGGGAAATTGGTCTGAAGTTTTCTTTCTTCGTTAGGTCTTTATGTGGTTTAGGTATAAGAGTAATTGTAGCTTCACAGAATGAATTGGGTAGAGTGCCTCCAGTTTCTATTTTGTTGAATAGTTTGAGGAGTATTGGTATTAGGTCTTCTTTGAAGGTTTGATAAAACTCTGCACTAAACCCATCTGGTCCTGGGCTTTTTTTGGTTGGGAGACTATTAATGACTGTTTCTATTTCATTAGCAGATATGGGACTGTTTAGATCGTTGATCTGATCTTGATTTAACTTTGGTACCTGGTATCTGTCTAGAAAATTGTCCATTTCATACATGATTACCAGTTATTAATAGCTAGAAAATGGCAGGAAATTGTTCAGGCACTGGGAAGCTGGGAGCTGAAGACACAGACCCTGAGACAACTCAGACACACAAGTTAACACAGAGGCTCTTTAAATCGGCTGCTGTAAATATGTTCGTGTAAACACAATTTCAGTGAATTTAAAGACGAGGGCTCAGTAGAAGAGTGAAATGTTGTAATTAAACGACAATCTCAAAATAAACAAGTAAAAAAAAAACAAACAAACAAAAATGCCAAACCCTAACATATACACTGGCATAAATTTTAACCCTGTGGGTTGAAAAGAAAACTTGAGATACAAAATAAGAGATAAGGTACATGAGTAAATATGCACATTAATGACTTCATAATTCCTTAATTTTCTGTTTGGAGAATAAAAGTACTAAGAACAGTGATGATGATGATGGTGGTGGTGATGGTGATAGTGATGGTGTTGGTGATGGTGATGGTGATGGTGTGATTGAAAATTAACCACATAGCACTTGAGCAGTCTGTGGGACATTACCAGTCTGTCTTACACTTACATACTTAGGATCCTAGAAGGAAAGACAGATAACACGGGGCAGATATTACTTAACAAAATAGTTCTGGGGGCAGGAGATATGTCACAGTGGTTAAGCACATACATTGCTCTCACAGAGAACCAAGTTCAGTTACCAGAAAAGCACTCAAAATTTAGACACCAAAGATCTCAATCTAAATGACACTTTAAATAACATTCTAAATAGCAAGAGAACTTATGATGAAGGAAGCTAGAAAACACTTTAACTCATAATGGACCAAAGGAAAAGTTAGGTCTTTGAAAAAACTAATAAAATCGGCAAAACTCCTGCAAGATTCTGTCAGGAGAGGAGGAAAATCAAAATTACAAAACAGCCATCAGGATGAAGAATGAGCTATAACTACAGACCCTACAGACGTCAGACTAGGACCACAGCATGAACGGCTTCACAACCGATGTCAGACTAGGACCACAGCACGAACAACTTCACAACCGCAATCTTAGCAGCTCAGCAGGCTTGTGTGGCAATGGAATGCCTGTAAGGAAGCTTACTCACTTGGGGGAGCAGCAAATAAAATGGTAGCTACAGTGTGAGCTACAGGATGGTCTAAACTGACAAAGCCAGTGCTTGTGCAGCTGCAAAGCAGGTGGACCACATCAAACTGACTGTAGCGGGTCTACGGTGCTTTGAATGGGGATGGCCCCACAGGCTCATAGATCTGAGTATTGGGTTCCCGCTGATGGACAATTTAGGAAGGAGGAGGAGGTGCAGCCTTGACAGAGGAGGTGTGTGACTGCATGTGGGCTTTTTGGTTTCCCAAGCCCTTGTCAGGCCCAGACGTAAGCTCTCCCTCCGTGGGCTCACCTACAGGTAAGGCTTAAACTCTGTTCTAGGTCCACACCTCCATGGCTGCCGTCACATACCCAGCCAAAGTGGGCATGGACTCCCGCTCTGGGACTGTTAGCGATCCCCAGGTAAGTGCTTTGTTTTAGGACTACCTTGGTCATGGCACCCTCTCATAGCGCTAGAACAGTAACTAAGAGAGCCACTCAGAATCCGCTGGGATGACAGCAACATTCTACTTCCCGATTGCAAGTAGTCAGATGCAGGTGAATGCACATTTAAAAAAAAAAAAAATCAGAAAAACTAAAGTATTTGTATTTGGGATTAGTCTGTAATTAAATAGAAAACTAAAACAAAAATACAAAAAACAAACCTCACTAAATTTAAAAAATACGTCAGTTCATTTATATGTAACAGCAGAATAAATTGAGACTAGGAAATGGGCTAGATGCTGTAAATGCTAAAGCTTGCAAAGACCACGTCCTTTGTGAGAGCAGTACTTCTTACGAAGCAGCTGTGCTGCAGTGGACGTCAGCAAACTAGAGGTCAAGCACGGACTGCAGGCATACACGAGCTTTGCGACCTTAAGAAAATCAGTGAATTCCAAGTTTCTCCATCAACTCCGGGGCTGACGTGAAGATAAGGGGGCAGTAAAAGTAATCGCCAGCAATGGGGACATAGAACTCGGTGGCAGAGCACTTGTCCAGCAAGTGCGCAGTTTGAAATCCCAGGAGCCCACGCACACAAACAGAAAACTTAGCGTGGCCATGATGGACCAGAAAGAAGGGTCCCAGGAAACTGAAAACAGACCTACTGTGCGATCAAGCGCCATCACTCCTGGGTATACAGCCAAAGCAATCAAAGTCAGCGCAGACAGAGACACCAGCATGGTCATGCTCACTCAAAAGACTGGAGCCAGACTAGACGTGAAAAACAAAACCCGGAAAACACGGCCTAGGCAATGTCTATACACGCGAGGTGCGGCTATTCAGCCACAAGCTTTCTCACCCACGTGGAGTCACATGCTTCTATGAAATTAGAAGAGAAACTATTAGTGTGGGGGAGGGGAAGGTCAGAAGAAGAGACAGCAATTCTCTCATATAGAACACACACAAGGGAGAGGGAAGCCATCTGAGAGGAGGGAGGGAGGGAACAGACGGTGGGGAGGAGGGACATGAGAGTGAGGGAGGAGGCCAAGGAAGCCAAGGTGAACCAGAGCCCACTGGCAACGTGTGTCTGCAGCTTCACCACAAAGCCCGTCATTTTCTACACTAGCTAAAATAACAACATAGGGAGAATACACTGAAAATAAATCTGCTGATGTACCCCATAGCTATAGGCTCAACAGGCCAGTTAAATGGCAAAGCAGAGCTCATAAACAGCAGAGGGCAAACTGGACAGAGCAAGGGCAGTGGCAGCTTCCAGCCAGTTTTCCCCGGGCAGAGTGGAGGGAGGTGGCCTAACACCATCTTCCCTCTGTGAGCAGCTTGTGCAGAGGGTCCACGGCTGAACTTTCAGAAAGCCCACACTCTCTTCGTGACAGTGTTACAGTTACGGAAAGAGACACCTCAGGGAAGCTCAGCTGTGGCCCCAACAAGTGCCTCGGACCTGTATGCATACTGAACTGACACAGCAGCACTCCAGGGGTGTCCCACAAGTGGCTCTGCCTTGTATGCACACTGACACAGCAGCACCCTCAGGGGTGTCCCACAAGTGGCTCCGCCTTGTATGCACACTGACACAGCAGCACCCTCAGGGGTGTCCCACAAGTGGCTCCGCCTTGTATGCACACTGACACAGTAGCACCCTCAGGGGTGTCCCCCAAGTGGCTGCTGGCAACTTTGGCTGCAGTTCCTGGAAGATGGCCTCAACTTTTGCCTAAACTAACAGTCTCCTCCTTGGCTAAGAACACAAAAGCAGACATGTCTAGCTAATATACTGAGGGCCTTTACACAGTCACCCCTGGATTACAACAAGCCTTCTACTGTGGACCGTTAAACTCCAGCATCTCAGTGAGCCACTGTGAAAATACTCTATTCCCACTTAGCCTCAGATCTTTAGGGATTTGTTTTTAAAGGACAGAAGCGGTAATGACTGCCTACAGCATCCGGGAGCAGGGACCAGGCCGTAGCATCCTCAGTGCCCAGGCTTATGCTCAGTAGAGTTCCAGGGAACCATGCACTACGCCCAACAGAGCATTCAAAAGGCACACGAGAGTATAAACAGTTTTTAAGACAGTATAAACATCTACAGCATGACCACAATGGATGGCCTGAACCAGGGAAGCCAGGCAGGCATCTTCATCCCAGTGTTAGGGCCCCTAGGAGGGCCCCTCAAAATCAGCTCTCACTCCCAGTGCAGTGACGCATGTCATCTAATAGAGTCTTAATCGAAAGGATATGGGGTTCCCGCGGAGAAGACGAATCAAGCGGTGGAGAAAGAAGTGGTGCTGGACACTGGAGTGGCTATGCTGAAGCCAAGCATGCTGAGGAAGGAGAGCGATTCCTACAGAGGCCTTCCAGGCAGGGGCCCAACATGCACAAGGATGCAAAGGAAGCTGATTCCAGGGGTGAAGGGGAATGAGACAGCAGAGGACTCAGACAGAAGGGGAAGTTACACTCCATCTGGAGGTTGTAAAGAAGTGAGGCCATAATCAATCATCACTGAAAAGATCATTTAACAAAGGGGAGAAGACTGGATGGGGCCAAGAGAACTGGGCTGAAGTAACCCATTAGGGAGGGTTTGCCCAGGACAGCAGCAGCTCTACAGCATGCAGAGAGAAGCAGCAGGCGACAAGGGAGAGGCTGAAGCCCTGGTACAGCAGAGGTGAGAAAGAAGCCAGCAGCGCTCCAATCTGAGCGGGTGCATCTGCTCTGTGCAAAGCAACAAGTCACCCTCTATCTGAAAGTTAGGACAACACCACACTGATTCCTACTTATATTAGCAGGAACAAAACCAGGGGCCACTTCAGAAAGCACAGACAGATCTCGGGAAAATCCAGTGCTCAACTCACTGAGAGATCCTCTCCAGCACACATTGGTGAACTAAGAACCAACTCGCACAAGAGGCAATTTGCTAACAAGATCGCCATCTACTGCTACACAGGGATAGCGCAGCAAAAAAAAAAAAAAAATGCTACAAACAAACAGAGGCCCAAAGTATGCATTCACAAACCATCTCAGCCCTCTGGTAGCACTTTCAATAGCATCCAAATGCCTTCCTTTACTTGTTTCACTAAAACTCTGGACCCAGTGGGACGCACGTCAGAGCACACAAAGCTTACCTGCCATCATTGCTACCAGGCTGGCTTTGTAGACGTTGGTGAGAGAGCCGAGTTCTCCTGTAGCTAAGATGGTTTTGAGATGGGCCTCCCCGCAGGCCTTTCGAAACTGAGTGATCTCATCATAGAGGGCTGTGGAGGAAAATCATTGAGGCTGTTACAAAGCAGGCAAGTGGTACCGGGACATGGTGACTCTTTAGAGCCAGGAGAACCCATTTCGGATTTAGGAAACATAAACCATTTGTCACTTATTAAACATCACCCCAATTTAATATCACCTAGAGCATTCTGCTACAGTTCATATCCTGCTGCGAGCAATGCCTGGTTTGCCACCATAAAACTGTTCCTAAGCCCTGGGCCTGAGGTCAAGAGTCATAAAGCCTCTTAAATACTATTATAAAGACATGCAAATTATAAATAATTTCTACTTTTTCCATGTGATTATGACCTGAGGGAGAAAATAAAAGCAAATTTATCTGCCATCCATACAGCATACAGTTACTATACCACAAGGGAGGAAAACCCCGCGGTTCCTATTAATGCTTCTACTCAGAGGTAGCAGGTTCTCTTGTTAGCATATAAAGCAGATCTTTCCTGGGAGATGAGCAATGCTGATACAGGAAGAACACACTGCCCACCACTGAAGAGAGGACATGAGCATATACCTATGAGGAAGTGATGGGCCTGGCCAGGTGACACGGGATGTATGTGAGGAAAGCTCATGGCAGAGGTGTGTGATGAGGTGGCTGTCAATCACCCTAACTCTGGATCACCTCCACAGCTCCAAATAGTACCTGAGAGCAGCCTGGTAAGTAAACTAGCCAGAGACGGGTAGACAAAGCAGCCCAAGGTGTGTGTGTACCTACACGTGACAAAATAAAACTGCGGGAGGCAACCAAAGGTGTGTGTATACCTACACGTGACAAAATAAAACTGCGGGAGGCAGCTAAAGGTGTGTGTGTGTGTGTACCTACACGTGACAAAATAAAACTGCGGGAGGCAGCTAAAGGTAAACCGAACAGTTCAAAGAAACCAAAGCGAGCGAAAACCAACGCGAAAACAAAACACAAAATACACACAAAATATAAAAACGCGTATAACAAAGAATAAAAATATCAGTAAAGAAGCAGAAACGTTAGTAAGCAAAACCAATACGTTTCAAAAGCTACTTAAGAGTCAGCGGTCAGTGACAGCACAGGCTTTAGCCTTCTCCCCCAAAACTCAGGAAATGGAAAATCTACCATGTCGACCAAGGTGCCTTGTGGGTATTACTTAGGGGAAACTGTTTTACACACAGACTGAAGCAAGTAACGCAGGATGTCTGGTAAGAATGAAGGTTTGTCACCAGCAGATTGTCACCACAGAAGGTCTGAGGTGACAGCATCTCCCTCTCCCTGCCCACCTAACCTGACTTGCGGGAAAGCCATTTGACCTAAGTGCCCTTTCATGACACTGGAGTGTCTTAAATCATAACCCATTACCACACAATAACAATTACATCCTTTCCACTCAGGAAGGTGACACTAGGGTGGAAAGACCTTTCTGGACACTGAATCTAAAGAGAAAAGAGAACATTGTTTTTCAAGAGAAATCAACATGATGACTTGTGGTTTAAAACCCAAGAATGCTAACCCAGTTAACCTGTGACTTGAAATTCTGTGGTAAGCAAGTAACAATGGGCTCCATGCTCCACAGCCTGACAGAGGTGAGCTGAAGATTGCAGGTGTATCACTTCCTGTAGGACTCAGGCAACATTGTGTCCAGTCTCAGTCCTATCCTTAGAGTGTACTATGTACCTTATAGTTATTATGAAGATTAAACAGTGTGTGTGTGTGTGTATGTGTGTGTGTGAAGTTTAGTATTGTAACATTTTTGTGAAATAAGTTTCCATCTTGTGATGTCTAATAAAAATCAAATCTGATTTCAAAGCCTAACCCATTCCCCTTGAAGAGACAAAAACTTCTACTGTATGGATAAAAATCTTTAAAAATATTTAACTATAGCTTTTGTTACAGTAAACTTTGACCTGAATAACAAATTCTTAAACTATTGATTATGTTCATGTTTATGAAAAAAACACTACAATTCTTTTAATGACCACTGGATTTATTTACCTGTAGTAAACAAACCAGACAAACTAGATGTGTGGGAGAAGCCTGCTGTTAGGTCATATCCCATGTAAGGATAGCTGTCTGAGAACTCCCTTTCTCAGCAGGACTCCCCTTTCCCTACTTGGTCTTGGTTGGAGAGTGTCTCCAAGCAGATGCCTGACCTTGTTTGGAGAATGACCCAAAGTGCCATACACAAGTCCAGCTTTAGCCTCCTGCACACATGATAATTCGGTGCTGTGTTATGGCCAATCAGCCCTTTCTTCCTCACCCCTAAGAGCACTTATATACCTATCCTACCCCTGACAAAACAAAGTAGAGCTGCCTTACTGACGCTGTCTCCCTTCTGTCACACTCATGACACCGCTTCTGCCCTCAGGCCTCATGACCCTCGGAAAGGGAGACCCACGAGAGGGTATGTTCCTTAACTCATAACCCAAACAGAAGGAATGTAAAGGGTCCACCGACTCATCGGTGCCCTTCATTCTCAATGTGCTAATTTCATGATGTTAACAGTATCCTATGTTCCTGAGAAAGTATCTTTACAGCTTGGTTTTATTCTATTATTGTGCATATGTAGTACATATGTAGGACCGTGGAGACCCTGTCTCAAGGGGAATAAGACAGAGAATGATGAACATAGTCTCTCATGGAACCTGCAGCTCACTTATTGGCTAGCCTGGCTGGCCAGTGATCCCCAAGTACGTGTATGGTTCTTCCCCTCCAGAGCTGGAACTGCAATGGGTATACTACCATGCCCTGCTTTACTGTGTGGGTTCTGGGGCTCAAACTCATATCCTTGTATCAAGACCTCACTGTCTGAGCCCTCTCTCCCTCTTTTCTGCTCCAGTCTGGAGTCCTTGAAGAATATAAAACACAACCTCTTTGGAAAGAAGCTAAAAAAGCAGCCTTGGGAGGTTTACTGTAGTGTCACTTTCTTCTGTTTGTCTACTATGTTTCTGTCTATTGTGTGCCTGTGCACAGGTGCGTGTGGACCTCAGAAGACAACCTGAAGGAGTTGGTCCTCCCACCATGTGGGGCCCAGGAATTGAACTTGGTTATCAGGCTAAGCAACATCCACTGAGCCATCACTCTGTCCCATACTTTTTCTCCTTTTTTTTTTTCTCAGAACAGGAAAGACTCTAGAGCTAGCACAGCTGCTATTATTTATGAGTCGTGGAAGTGAGTTAGAGTTACTCCATTCCTCTAGCCTATTTAGAAGGGCTAACTTTTTTCACATATCTTTGGGAAGATTCAATAAAATAATCCATGTGACTGCAAGAGAATGGGGTAATTCGTAGGTATTTATTCTTTAATAATAGTTTCCCATATTTTTCTTATATACTTCCAGAAATGCAAAAATAACTCTACAGGTGAGAACAAACTAAGAATTTCCCTAAGATTTATAAATGTATAGTGAGAATTTACAAATGTTATGTGCAAGAAAACCAACCACTTCACCACAGCCCAAGCCAAAGAAGCTCAGAAGAGGCATAACCAGTGTTCATGTAGTTTTATGTACTGCAGGTTGACATCAGTGAAAGACACTGGGGAACCATGATACATGTCATAAGAGACCTTGGTGGCCTAAATACAACCCTGCAACACTCAAACTATGTCTCTTACCACACTCGACAGATAGTTTTGTCTGGGTACAAATGAGTAAAACAAGTAGAAAGTGATAGACAGACAGACAGATAGTAGATGGATGGATGCATGGATGGATAGATAGATGCCCCTTTCCTATTCCACACACACCCCCAGGAAAGGACAGGAATAGGGTACGGGTCTACTGTAATTGTTACTTGACTATTTGAAAAGATGTTACACAACAAACAGATAAAGAGAAGAGATGCCCCTCCCAACATAATTCTCCATGAGATATGATTAATTAAAAAATAAAAAAGTCTCAAGTTTCAAAGCATCACCCTTCAAAATGCTGAGTTTCTTGTGCAATGTTGGAATGACCCCCGGATGACAGCTGACAGTTACTGGGGAAATGTAGCGTGATCCTAAAATCTTATCACTATTCCATAATGGGACAGATGAAAATTGTGTCTTCAGGTTCTAAATAAGATTGTACTTCCTCAGGCTGGAGAAATGGCTCCATGTTTAAGAGTCCTGTATGCTCTTGCAAAGGACCTAACACCCATATGGTGTCCCAGCATCCAAAGGGTGGCTCCCAAGCATGCATAAGAGGATCTGATATTCTCTCCTGACCTCCAAGGGCACCAGGCATGCATATGACACACTGACATACATGTAACCACAATACTCATATACATTAAAATTAACAAAAAAATAAAAGATTGTGCTTCCTCAAATACTTCCAGTAGAGAGCCCAGTACACATGGACACATACACACACATCACAAGTGCATCCTACAAATGAAATTCATTTTCCAGAAACACACTGAAGAACTTCCCAAGGTACTAGAGCAAGCAACTTAAACTCTAAGAAAAGGCTAACCCTCATCTAGTTGTAAAGTCTTCACTTCACAGCTAGGCACTGGAATCCTTACTTTCATTCCAGGGTATGAAAAGTTTAAAGGTCATTCAGGAACATAAAAATACTTATTTTGTTTATCCTTCCATATATTAACACTCTTGAGGGCTAAAGAGATAGCTCAGCTGATAAAGTGTATGCTACAGAAGCATGATGGACCGAGTTCCAGAATACACATAAAAAAACAAGCCAGGGTTGGGGCTTTCCCCAGTAGTCACCGCAGCACTGGTAGAGACTTGAGGGTTCCTGGGGTCTCTGCCCAACTAGCCAAGATGAATCAGCAAGCCAATGCCAGAGGGAGGCCCTGTCTCAATACATAAAGTGGACAGCATCTGAAAAGAGACCTTCATGTTGTCCTCTGACCTCCACATGTACACACACGCAAGCACATCCTTCACTCCCATGTAACCCCCCCATGCACACACACAAGTACACACACATACACACACACACATACACACACTCACACACACACACACACACAGTTTATGAATCCCTCTGCTGGCTCTCTGGCAGAACAATGCACTGCAGTGCTGAGTTTATATCAGGCCTTCCCAGGCCCCTATCTCTAATCAGTTACGTCACCTGACAAAATTAGTGAACATCCCTGGGCTCCATTTTTCTTCACTCCACAGCCATTGTTCAAGTTGTGAGAATAGATGTAAAAGTAAATGTTCAGACAATTATGAGAGTAATCAACTAATTATGCTTCTCTCACATCCACCTTTAATAACAGGCATGTGGAAAACGAAGATTAAACTCTGGTCTACTCTAAAAGCTTAAGCTGTTAGAACCGAAAGCACTGAGCTCATCACGGACTTGGAAGGACAATTCAGAAACTGCCTTATGGCAGATCTCTGCACAGATGGCAGGGATACAAGACAGTCCCAACTACCCAGGGCCTTGAGAGCAGAGACAGGCAGGAAACTAGTATGTCACAGCAGGTGTGGGTCACCCCTGAAAGATGAGGAGGGACTTAGTCTGCCACGGAGTGACAGACACTCTACCTGGTGAGCACTGGGAACTCCGGTAGGATTTGTTGACTGCAGTCAGCAGTATTAGGCCCGGGAGATGTTCAAAGAGTCTCAAAAATGTTATGTACAATGGAGCGGACCATGTGAACATTGAGCAAACAGATGGCCATACTAAATAAAGTTCATGGAAAGCAGGTTTCTTGTAACATGAAAGGACACATATATGGGAGGGGGTGTGTGTGAGGATAATACTTCAGGTACTGGATCATAGTAGATTATCTGTGAATTAAAGGCCTTTAAGATGGATGGATGGATGGATGGATGGATGGATGGATGGATGGATATATGGATGAAAGCTTGGGTAGATAGATGATAGATAGATAAATAGATAGATGATAGATAGATAGATAGATAGATAGTAGACAGACAGACACACAGGAATAGGCAGGCAGACAGATAAGACACAGCTATGTGTTCATGAATGGTGTCTATGAATATATTCATGCAGTTGCTAGGCCTGACTACTGAGTGCACACAGAACAGCAGCATCTCAACAGTGGTCAGTGTCTAGCTGGGCAGTGGTGGTGCACACCTTTAATCCCAGCACTTGGGAGGCAGAGGCAGGTGGATTTCTGAGTTCGAGGCCAGCCTGGTCTACAGAGTGAGTTCCAGGACAGCCAAGGCCAAGGTCAGTGTCTGTAGTAACCAGATCAAAGGACCTGAGCCCCTTGGAAAACAGCTGTTTCCAGGCTCAAGGCTTTAAAGAAAGTCAACCATGACCCTGAGTCACCTTTTATAACAAAGAGAAGTTCCATAGAATGATAGGAACATTAAAAGGACACAGAAGGCAGTTTGAAGTAGCTTCCACTGAACAAATATCAGATAGCTTGAGTATCAAAGCAATAACAACATTCCGGCAGGGAAATGGGAAGAAGACGGTGGGAGGAGGGAGAGAGGAACCGGGGAGAGAGCTGTAGAGGGGAAGGACACATGAGTGTCTGTATGGTTATACCTCTGACCCCAGAGCCGAAGAGAGACCGAGGGAGGGAGTGGCCAATGGGGGCTTATTGTGCATGAATATGAATAAAGTACACGTGTGTATGTTATGAGAATGTCATAGCTGACTTCACTATCATACATGTCAATTAAAAATGTTTTTTAACCTGCAAAAGGACCAAAAGAGGTTAAAAATGATGGTAAAAGATTACTACCAAGCTAGTTCAAAAGAAATCTATGAGCTCTTATGAAAAGAGAGGAGAGAAGGGATGGGGAGGGGGACAGGAAGGGAGGGCAGGAAGGGAGGGCAGGAAGGGAAGGCAGGAAGGGAAGGCAGGAAGGGAGGGCAGGAAGGGAGGGCAGGAAGCGAGGCAGGAAGGGAGGCAGGAAGGGAGGGCAGGAAGGGAGGGCAGGAAGGGAGGGCAGGAAGGGAGGGCAGGAAGGGAGGGCAGGAAGGGAGGCAGGACGGGAGGCAGGACGGGAGGCAGGATGGGAGGGCAGCAGGCAGGACGAGGACAAGTGTAGAAAGAATGATGCAACTGGGGAATTGCCCTTTGGAAATAACCACTGGAATAATAACTGAATAATTATCAACGGATGGTAAAATGCTGGATCAAAGCTGAATTAGAGGTAGGATGTTAACATGGTCTGAGATGAAATCTATTTGTCATCTATATTTACTTATTAAATGCTGATTTTATGATGGAGAGACTTGACAGAAGTCATTTTAGCTCAGAAAAACTTAACATCCTCAAGAACTAGACAGATCAACATCTTGTGACTCTCAAAGAATGGGGAAGAACTCCAGCACTTACTCCCCAATACTTAACCTAATAAGAGAACGCCAAGCAAGTCTCACTCTGCAGTGGATGTGTTTGAAATTGTCTCATGCAGCCCAGACTGGCCTCCAACTTGTTAGATAGCCGAAGATGCCCTTGAACTCCCGATCCTCCTGCACCCACCTCCCACGGGCTGAGGCTGCAGAGACGAATCACCATGTTTTATGAGATACCGAAGCATGCTGGACGAGCACTTTAGCAACTGAGCTACATCTGGAGCCTGAAACACAGCTTGTAAATTACTAACAACAGGCCTGAACTCCTCAAAGGCAAGAAAAAATGGGGGGCTATCCCACAATAAAGAAAAAAAGAGAGGTAATGACTGACATAGACCTAACTAAGCCACTGGGCACCCGAAAAATCTGAACGGAACCCGTGCATCTAATGTCGGATGTAAGAGTACTCTGGCTGGCTGTGATCTTGCTGTCACTTCTTGAGAATCACAATGAAGTATTTAAGGGTGATAAGTCAACAGGTATATAAATTAGTCTCAAACAGTTCGTAAAAATTATACATATGTATCACACACACACACACACACACACACACACACACACACATAAAAAAGAAATAAAAAAAAAGCCAAAAAAAAATCAAGAACACTTTTAGAACAGGAGAGACTGGCTGATGTGTACACTTGAGCTCCGCACACTATTTTTGTGATTTTTCTATATGGTTTAATAAAATCACTCACAACTAAAGCTTAAAGCATATATGATAATGTTTATGGCATGTATAGAACCTAAGTATTTTTCAGACAGGGCGGCTTTTCTGACCATCAACTAGTCTATGGTGCTCAAAGTTTTTAAAACATGATTTTATATGGGACATATTTTATAATCTGCATATATACATACATATATACATAGATAAGAGAAATGATACATAGATAGGTAGACAGATAGATATGTCTATGACATAATTTTAAATGGCCGTACAATCTTCCATTTTACAGATGTAAAATTTTACTCAATCATTCCCCTGTCATTAGAAGCACACATTTCCAAGTGTTCGGCCATGATAAGCAATCCTTCAGCGATGTCCCAGCAGTAAGGTCTCTGCACACCTCATCATGCTACCCCCTAGAGTCTTTATTATTTTTTTCTGCTCACACACTTCCAAGTAAAATATGTTCATTGTTAAAAATTCAAACATTACAAAACTGAGAATTCCTCATTTAAAGAGAAAAGAAGAAAAGAACGATTCTTGCCACGTACCAGAAAAATAATAATTTAGGAGGCTATTATAAAAGATGACTGACAAATGAAAATGGAATTCAAATACACTGCCTGCAAATTAGTCAGAATAATGCAAAATTTAACAAACCACATACACCAGAAGGGTTGGCAGAGTGATGTCACATAAAACCCCATAAGAAATGTTTTGACTTATAATGAGGCCTTCAGGATTTTGAAAGGGGTGTACCAGAAGCCCAGGATATATCACACCGCGGGTACTTAGTCAATATTGTCGCACAACTCATGGGAGTTGTCTGCAGCCTGTCCCTGGGGTCCCTGCCACCTCCACCATGATGAGGAGAAGTGCAGGTCAGAACCCAACTTCTGCCCAACAGGTGAGGCTGTGTGGGAGCAGTCAGAGTCAAAGGCCTGCCTGTGTGCATCAACACATAGTCAGAGGCCTGCCTGTGTGCAGCAGTAGCTCGGGTCCACGGGTAGACAGAAAGCAGAGGCTTCAATGTGATTTTGTTTTCGTTTTTTCTTTCTTACATCTATTTTTCAAACTGATAAATAAAAATACAAAAGCTGTACCAGTTAATGGGGTGCCATGAGATATTTCGATGTATGCATGTTTTGTTTGATATTGATGTCAATGCAGACATATCTATGTCCTCAGACACTTGTCATTCCTTTGCAGGGAGAGCACTGGAAATTTTTTCTTTTAGCTTTTTGAGACGCAGTACATAAGTGTTGTCTCTTCCGCAGCTTCCTGCTCTTCCTCCCTAACCACTGAGAAACCTTGCCTTCAGCTGGCCAGGAGACTCTATTTCAGCAAGGCAGCTCCCTACAGCCCCAGCCCGGCCCACCCTTGCCTAGCCAGGCCCCGCCCCGCCACCAAAAACTAGAGCATTTTCTTTCCTATTGTCGATCTCACAGCAGCTGGGAATGCACAGCGCTTTCTGGAAAAGCAGAGCTCTAACTGTAGAAAGCAATGCTAGTGTATCCTGCCCATATAAAACTGCAATCTGGGTAAGACGCCAAGTCTTTAGGTATCGTGGATCCTGACTAAAAGTTATGAAGCAGTGTCTTTTTGCTCCCTGCTGTTCAAAGGCAGTTTAAAAAATAATTGTTAGTGGACATATCTAAGCAATTATTTTTTTGAGTGCCAGAGAGATGTTCAACACTGCGTAAGAATGTCCTGAAAATAATGCTTAAGATAATTATATGTACAGTAAAACACTTAATATAAAACTGTACAGTAACCTTTCATACCAAAAAAGTCACAAGATGTTCAAGAACATGGTTTCATTCGCCAGAGCAATTAATTAAACTTGTAAGGGTAAAATGGAGATGGGCTTAATAAATCACCCAGCAGTAAAATATCCTAGAAGAAATAAAACACACACATTTTTGCCAGCACTATTGAAGTGCTGAAGAATCATAGCGTAAAACAAAAACCATAAAAGCATCTGGCTCTTGTATCTACCGACTCTCTCTGTTATAAACAACCTGGGAACGGAGGAACCACAGATTATGGATTATGTGATTCTACTCCTAGGGAGTATCTATAGATTTAGAAATAGCTTTTCTGATGAGCTATTATTATTAATAGCTCTATAAAGGAAACAAGAATAAGTTCTTTTCAGGGATCCCCATTCCTCTCTGAAAACATAAAAATAAGTAACTAACAAAAAGCAGATTGATTACTGGCCAGATTTCAGGTGCCTAGCATCCAGTTCAGATGAGGGAAGGAGAAACACTGGCTGTGGTCTTGGGATTTCATTCTCTCACTGTGCACCACACAGTGTTAGATGTGCGTGCTACAATGTAAGCTCAGAGAACACAGGGGTGAGCAACCCAAAGATGTGGAGATGGCGAGGTTGTGGCCACAGGAGACAGACAACACTCACAACTGCACCACTGAACATACTGCACCAGAAAAAGGCAGTGTTTGAACCGCCCAGGAGCCCCACCCGCTGGTATCCATCCCATGGACACTGGGTCCCCAGGCCCAGCGAAGGCAGTTCCAATGCTAGGCTCACAGAAGTAACAAGTAAGGCCCAAATCGGAGAACTGCTCCAGGAAAACACCAGAGGCATCTCTGTGAGGCAGAAATGAGACCACCCCTATGTATATTAGCTACAGAAGGCGTGCAGGTAACAAAGCCTGCTCACAGAGGGCGTGACGATGAGCCTCTTGTGCCAAAAGCTTTTTCAGAAAAGAGAACTAAGAGAAGTGTCAGCATCAGCACTACCATAAAATACCGCACACAACATACACACACACACACACACACACACACACACACACACACATACACACACAAACACACACACACACATACACACATACATACAAACACACACAAACACACATACACACACAAACACACATACACATACATACACACACACCCCACAGTAGTTCATGAACCATAGTATAGTACTAAAGCCAGAGGCCTCAAGAGATTCTCAGAGGAGCAGGGGCCTCTCACTGCCATCATATCAAGGCCCAGGAATGTGTGGGAAGAGAGCTGCATGGAGGACTCAGGAAATTCTTGTCGGGTAATTCTGAGAGCCATCAATACCATCTTCACTGTCTCAGGTGACAGATACACATATGTCTGCATGAGCAGGAGCCAGTGAAGTAATGTCAGGGTAGTACAGTGTGGATAAGCTAAACATGGCTGACAGGAAAAGGCTTGACAGAGAAGGAGCAGCCTACAAGGCCTAGGGTGAGGCTGGACCAAAAGTGCTGTCTAAATAGAGACCGCAGTGGTCTGTGCTGCTCATGGTAGGGAGGATGGCCTTGGTGATTTCAGTGGCTCCTGAACACCTCACCACACTCAAGGTAACACGGCCACCAACAAAAGCATCCTGAATAATCAAGAACGTGCTAAATCTAACGACGACTTCTTTAGGTTAATGGAGGGTAAGTAACTATTTTAGTGCATTTTTTTTTCTCTTGTGGCTAGATTCCCTGAAGTCAAGAGGACTCTGATTCTCAGTCTCTGTTCTCTGAAAATGGCGATGAGCAACAGAGATGAGTGGGCATGCAGACAGGAGTTGAGAACACACACACGGCCCAGGCAGATGAGGATGCTGGTGCCCAGAGCTCGGGAAGCTGACACGGAAGGCAATAGAACAGAGCACGACTCTCTATGAATGAGGAGAAGTGACGCCAGGACAGAACCTGAGGAAGGACAGGGGACATTCAGGAACTTGGCACCAAGAAAAGAGGATACTGAAAAGTTAGAGGGAACCTCCCTCGGGAATGTGAAATCAGACACAGTCATAACCAAGTGTCTTAGGAGGAAAGGGAAGCTCACCAAGTCAAACACTGAACAGAGTCCAGTAACAAACAAGGCTAAGAACACCGTGGCCAGGGGAAATGAGACGCCATTGTCCTCTCCCTGAGAGCCTACCCAAAGAGAGACATGGGTTGCTTAAAGACTCCAGGGGTGATGGGGATAAAAGGGAGATGTAGCCATTAGTGAAGGGGAATGCTGACTTCAAAGAGAAACACTTAAAGGCGAGAACAGAGCGGGAGAGGCTGGAAACGTCTAAGAGATGAGAGGGCAACGCAGAGTAAGTACCTAGGCGATGAGAGCCACGCAGCCAAGACCGCAGGTCTGAGGCCACGAGGACTAGGCAAGAGTCCGACATCTGACCAAAGAGAGGCAGGAAACGGTCCCTCAAAGGGAAATGGAGGATGGAGCTGGGGAGAAGGCTCTATGGCTAAGAGCACTGGATACTCTTACAAAGGATCTGACTTCTATTCCCTTCACAATCCTTCACATGGTGTCTCACAACCATCTGTAACTCTAGTTCCAGGGGATCTGACACCTTCTTCTGGCCCCCTTGGGCACCAGGCCTGCAGGATATATACAAATACATGTGGACAAAACACTGATACGGATTTAAAAAAAAAAAAAAAAAAAAAAAAAAGTAAAAGGAACAGGAAGATAAGAATGGGGATGTGCTGGTTTGAATTTGGCCCCCATGGATTCATGCATCCAAATGTTAAGGGACTGGCACTATTTGAAAGGATCAGGAGGTGTGGCTTGATGGGGGTAGGTGTGGCCTTGCTGGAGAAACTGTGTCACTGGGGGTGGGTTTGGATGTTTCAAAAGTTCAATACATGTACAGTAGGTCTCTTCTTGCTGCCTGTGGTTCCAGATGTAAAACTCCCAGTGACCTCTCCGGCACCATGTCTGTCTGCATGCCATCATTCGCCCAGCCATGATGGACTAAACTTCTGAAACTGGAAGCCAGCTTTTGTGTATGAGAGTTGCTGTGGTCACGGTGTCTCTTCACAGCAATAAGACTAAGCCAGGGAGCTCGTATCCGGTCTCCTGACAGAGCCCGGAGCAAGCAACGTGGAACCATATGTTCCTGGGCTGTGGGCCATGGTCAGGAGGCATTCTACACACACAGGTCTACTTCTGATGTGTCTTGCAAAGTGTAACAAGTAATCTTTATTGTCCACTTGCTGGGATCTAGAATCGCTCTAGAAATAAATATCCGGGCACACGTGTGGGAGAACTTCGAGTAGCGTGTGGGTTACCGAGAGATCCACCCCGAATGTGGGGAGCAGTAGCCATCCTCTGGGTTGAGCTGACACCACAGTCTTTCCCACTGAATCTTGACTTTAGATTTTGCTGTGACTTCTCTGCTACAGTGTACTGTGAGCCAAGACGGGCCCTTTCTGCACTTTAAGAGGCTTTCACTGGGTGTTATGCTGCAGTGAAAAGAAAAGCAAATAATCCTGAAGTAACTCAAAAACTCATAGAGGGGAGGGGCCAAGGCGGGAAATGGGATAGCCTGCCGGACACACCCTCCAGTGCATCCCACAGAAATAATGAGATGCTCTTCATCAGTAAACCCTAATATAAAAGCAGGACACTGGATTACACAGTGTATAATCAAGCTGAGAATCAAAATTAAGACAAAATACTGCAATGGGGAAAGACTTAAGTCACTGCTGGCTTCTATTTAGAAATAAATTTCTAGCATTAAATGTTCCTTTTCGATTTGGTTTGGGTCAAGAGGTTATTAACACCATAAAAAAAAGTTAATGGAAAAGTATGGTCTAGGACAAAAATGTGTTATTATATTTTGTGGAAATGCCTACTTTGGGGAAATTATTATCTCAAAAACATCCATTTCTAAGTCTGTTAAGGATAGCCAATTACATCAAAACCCATCTCCTATTGGATTTTATTTTTCAATTAAGAGCTTGAGAGACATGAACACAAGTCATGATATGAACTGCACGTCTGTGTCCTCATCTGCTTGTAAAAGACATAAGGAATGTGCATCTGGATTTATTTAAGATATGCATATTTACATTATCCACAACTCTGAAATCTGTGACCAAAAGCATATAAGCAGAATACACAGAAACAAGAACATATATAAAATATGACTTTCAAGAAGGATTAAGAATGCCCAAAGCACACACAAGCAGAAATACAAAATGGGTACCAGTAAAAAAAGATATTTGGAACTGTCAAGAATGGTAGTATACATAGAAAAGAGGGAGGAAATGGGAGAGACCATGAAATGTTACTAACTCTCCAAGCTGGAAAGCATGTAGCTTCACTTTCAGACAGTGATGAAAGCCATGCAAGTGACATAGTTCAAGACAGCAGGATGCGATAAACAAAATGCAGAGGTTTGCCTTCTTTCCTTCCCCTGGGGAGGATGTGTGAAGGCTGGATCTTCAAAAGCCACCTTAGACAATGGTGTGTTCCTGCGGTGCTGGTGTGCCACACCCACTCCAGTGGAGTCTGTGTGACAAGTCCAAAAGCTTGGCCGCAGTCCTGAGGGAAAAAGTTTCAAGGAAACTGGTCTCCTGGAGGTCCTTGGCGTCTCGTCACACGGATGTGGTCCAGATGTGTCCTTGCGATAGTCGATGGAGGGTTTTGTGTGTTTTCTTTGAGTATTGTTCTATTATAGGTATAGAGGTGCCCCCTAGGAATGATTTGACAAATAACCAAATAACCAAACCCTGGCATGTTGTTTCCTGGCCTCTACCAGTGTTCTAACATCCTAGTCAATGCTGAGCCGACCCTCAGCTTGGAATTTCGTAAGAATGTTACTTATTCAGATGAAATGCCTCCAGTGTTGAAAGAGAGAATACAGGCATTGCAATTTACTGGATAAGAGTTATTAATCCCAGGGCAAGTTCAACAAAGTAAACTTAGAATTCAGATTACAGTCATGTATGGCAGACTATATACATAATAGAAGAAAGTTGACAGGTTCCTCTAGTAAATGGAGGTCCCCCACAAATACTTAGAACAACAGCTGAGCCACTCCCATATACAGGAATTTACAATGGTCTAGGAAGAAGGTGGGTTGTGGTCTAAGAAGGAACTAAGTACTTTAGATAAGACTGACTTTATATCAGTTGTAACCAATGCCTTGTTCCTGCCGATTTTCATGTATGCATTTTCTGTTTTGTTTAAAGAATCATTATGGGGCTGGCGAGATGGCTCAGCGGGTAAGAGCACGGACTACTCTTCCAAAGGTCCTGAGTTCGGATCCCAGCAACCACATGGTGGCTCACAACCACTCGTAATGAGATCTGACGCCCTCTTCTGGGCTCACAGCCATCTGTACAGCTACAGTGTACTCATAAATAAATAAAATAAATCTTAAAGAATCATTATGCATCAGATGACCTTGATGGTCCTTGGCTATTGGATTTCCTAACTTCCTTATTTCTTCTGTAATGACTATAAAAGTCTGACGCTTACTTTGAGAATTACACTCACATTCAGCACTCTGTGTGTTTGTCACTCGCCGACTCCTTGCCCACCTGAGTACTGGAACCCTGATTCTCCCCGGGTTGAGGGACCCCGACTGGGTCGGCCTGTGGCAGTGGTGGACACACACTTCAGAACTGGAAGACGGAACTGGTCCAGGTCTCTGGCATAACTCTAAATACTTCCCTCTGAGTGCCCTGGGATTAGACTGAGGACTGAATTTTTGTTACATTGTAACTAAACAAAACTCAGTCCACAGGGGTCAGACAGTGGAATAGGTTTGACAAAAAAAAAAAAAAAAAAAAAAAAAAAAAAAGTTGTAAGATATACACTATCAAATCTTCTCTCTGCCACCTAGTTTCAATATCTGCAGTCTTAGTTAACAGGGATCAACATAAGGTCTGAAAGTAGTAGATGAAAGGTTCCAGAAATAAACTATTCATAGGTTTTACAAGGCAGCTGTGATGAAATCTCGTGCTGTCCACGCTGTTGTGTCTACACTGTTACTGGGACACTAAGGGCATCACAGCTGTCAGATTCATAGGTCTCAGCTAATAGTGACACGGAGGCTGGGAAGATGGCTCGCAGGGTAAGAACACCAACAGCCAAGCTTGGTCGCCTGCGCTTGAGTCCCAGGACACACAAAAGTTGCCCTCTCATCTCCACAGCCAAACCCTGGCATGTATAAGCCCCACCTTCCATAGACACACAAAAATAAACAAATGAAGTAAGTGATCCACTGATCCTCCACACTTAAAAACATATGTTTTACTTGTTATGTAACATCTATCAAGAAACAATATATTGTCTTGGTATTAACTTAGTTTCATCTAAAATGTTAAATTATTTGCCACAGTACTTTTCCAGAGTACACTGTATTTATTTCAGTTATCATTGTCCTCATTTTGGGATATAAGATATATATTTTGGGATATAAGAACAGGTAAAGTCAATTTGATTGTCTCATACCTCCTTGTAAAGCAGCATCCTGCTACTAAAAGGGACATTATCTTACTACAGCTTGGCATGACGGCGACACACTAACCCTACAGATGAATATGCAGTAACATTTAAGTCAGGAAAATGGCATTTAACAAGCTTAATAACAGGACACATCCTCAAAGTCCACAAAGATCAATGTGAAAAAGGGTGACCTTCCCCAACATCCCAGAGTAAAGCTCACTTACAGGCCTTGCCTGGAGTGATTTATGTACTGAATAATGAAATGGCAGAGAAGCATAGGAACCCTTCACAAACAGAAGCAAATTAACAATTTTTAAACTGGATTTCCTACACAGGATGGCTGTGCACCTAACCACAGGGATGTAGCCTGTTCCTGCAGACAGAGAAGGGCCTAGACTTCGGCAATGGAGAGGAGCACTCCTAGCCATGCTTCCTCTGACCACTGACTTGTGACCTGGAACTTGATTCCTAAGTCCTGCTGTGTCGCATCTAGATCCCCCCCATGACCCACCAGGAAGGGCTGGGGCTCCCTGGGAGCAAGGCCCTGCACGTACCTTCCCACTGGCCAGTCAGAACCAAGGTCCTGTTAATGACCACGTCGATTTCCGTAGCTCCATCCTCCACTGCCAGTCTGACCTCTTCCAACCGAGTCTTTAAATGAGTCTGTCCAGCTGGAAAGCCAGTGGCCACTGGGAGAGATTTCAAAGAAAGAAAACAGAGAGGGAGAGGATGAGGGAGGGGGGAAAAAGGGACAAATTTCAATTGGTCAGTTCATAAGTTGGACATTTAAAGACGAGGCATGAATGGCACTTAAACACGACTCACGATACATAGGGCAAAGTTGGAGTGGTGGGATGAGTGCACATCCGTTTTCAGAGAAAGGATGACATGATGCTCTCTGGAAGAGCAGAGGTTAAACTGCTGCAGAGATGTTTGCATGGAGCACTTAGTAACTATCAAATAACTAAATCCAGCAGCTGACAGGAATAAAATCATTGGTGTGGCTTCGAATGACAGACACTGGTAGATTAAAGTTGGCTTACCCATTCGGCCCTGATCTGATCTCCATTTTCTCATGATGGACTTAGTGAACTAGAGCAACCAGGTTGTAAGCCAGGTTCCTCCCAGTATCTCTTAAAACAACCAGCAAGGCTGCCAAGACCAGGGGGAGGCCAGGCAGGAGGGGAAGCATGTGTCACTACAGGAAACCAGCAAGAACACATGAAAGAAAAAAAGTACACACGCCTACAGGTTTGAAAACCAGGCCTTTCTTTCCCATTCACCCCATCTCTGATTCTTTACAGGGTCTATAGACCTTTTCTTCAGTTATCACTCCTCGGGTCTGCTACCACACACCAAACACATTGCCCTGTTCGGTAAGTGACAGGCTGATCATCCTGAGATGGTTAAAAAACTAAGGTCTGCAGAAGAACAGCTTCAAATATGTTGGGGGCCCTCTCAGAGATGCTATACACAGACATGTACATGAGAGATGGCTCAGGGGTTAAAAGCACTGGCTGCTCTTGTGAAGGACCCACACGGAGGATCTAATGCCTTCTTCTGGCATCTGTGCACATTCAGAGGTCTTGACGTAGAACCCAATGCAAGCACAAACATACACGTAAAAAAGTAAATCTTAAAAAAAAAAAAAGATATAGTCTATTAATGAAATAAGTAGCTGATCTTTATAAACCACTTTTTCCTTTTCTTTTCTTTTCAAGACATGGTCTTTCCATGAAGCCCAGGTTGGCCTTAAACTAGCAGCAATCCTCCCCTCAGTCTCCAAAGTGCTAGAATTGCAGGCATGTCCTACCACACCTGGCTCAGACTGTTGGTTTAAAGCACCAGGATATTCTTGTAGCCTTTGTATAACTAGAATCTCATACAATCTGTCTCCATGTATCCATCCATCCATCCATCCGTCCACCCACAGACACATACCTTAGGAGGCTTTTTTAAATAATCTGTTTATTTTTCATTTATTCATTTAATATGTGTGTGTGTGTGTGTGTGTGTGTGTGTGTGTGTGTGTGTGTGTATGTGGCACACATGAGGTCAGAAAACAACTAGGAGGACTTGGCTGTCTCTGCCACTGTGTAGGCTTCAGAGATCCAACTCAGGTAGCCAGCCATATGCCACACACATGCAACGGACTGCAGAGATGTGTGTGTGCATGCTACATCTGACACTGTGACTAGAAATCTGATGGCCGTCATAAAACCAAGACATGGGTCTATACTTTTCAGACGTACTATGTCAAGGTTTAGGGTCGGTCTGTTTGTTTTTGAGATCTCACTATGTGGCCCAGACTGGCCTCAAACTCAACAGTCCTCCCCCCTGAGCTCCTGAAGAGATGGGACTCTACGTGTGTGACATCATGCTTACTTAAATACCTACATAAATTCACTACATAAATTTAGCATGCATTAAAAATCACAAATCAACACAACTAAGCCTATGAAACTAATATAATCACAGTTTATACTGTATATTATGGGGGAATAATCCATGCCAACTGAGCTAGAAACCTTCAGCTATACTGAAAAACCACAAGAGTTAAAGTCTTACCTGAGGCCACGGGGATACTGCAGCCTGCGGCCTTCAGGGCCTTCACAGCATCGCACACCCGGGCGGGATAGACACAGACTGCAGCCGTGGTGATACCTATGTATGGAAGCACAGCAGCCTGGTTCACGTGGAGCTCTGCTCACACACTACGCCTTCCGTTATCACTTCTGGGACAACACTGGCAGAGGGCAAATGGAAGGGACAAATACTTGCCCCACGTGGTCACAGTAAAGGGGAAAAGATGGGTGTTTGTGTTTTGTCTTAGAGCCCTGGGGATGGAAACCAGGGCCGTGAGCACTCTTACATCTCTAGCTCTAATCAGGTCATGTTCTAGTGTCAACTGGAAAGACATGTAATAATGCTTTTCAAAAGCCATGGAGTTGCTTGGGTCTGCTGAAAGCCCACAGATTGTCTGTGATGCCTGCGCTGGGCTAGCTCAGTGCCTTTCCCTGCATGCACAGCAGCTGGGCACTGCAGAACCAGGGGCATATATCTACACAGAGGACATCTGCCTCCCAAAACTAGCTCAGCAACTGACTACACCTGTGGCCTTGGCAATACCTCCTGGTGCCCCAAGTCTTGGTTTTCTCACTTAGAAAACAGACACTACCACCATCCCCACCATTCCATCTGACACCCCACCTGACACCCCACCTGACACTCCACCTGACACTCTATCTGACATCCCACCTGACACCCCACCTGATACCCCACCTGATGCCCCACCTGACATCCCACCTGACACTCTATCTGACATCCCACCTGATACCCCACCTGATGCCCCATCTGACACCCCACTTGCCACTCTGACATCCCACCTGACACCCCACCTGATACCCCACCAGATGCCCCACCTGACACCCCACCTGATGCCCCACCTGAAACCCCACCTGAAACCCCACCTGACACTCTATCTGACATCCCACCTGACACCCCACCTGACACTCTACCTCACACCCCCCTGATGCCCCACCTGACACCCCACCTGACACCCTATCTGACACCCCACCTGACACCCTACATCACACCCCACCTGATGCCCCACCTGTGACCCACCACCACCAGCTTGTCTCCTCCATGTTTTTTCAAGTTTGAAAGCTCAAAACTCAGGGCAGCTTTTCAACAGTTTCTCTCATGTACACTAAGAGAGTAATAGGAGTTGATTTTTGTTTTGATTTGTTTTAAATTCTAACCTAATACACAGTACTTCCCACCCATTTGCATTTTAGTTGCAAATGCATTTCTTTGACTTCATCTGTGGTCTGCTCATTAAGTGAGGAGACGGCCTCTTCCCTCATAGCTAGGGGAATCAGAGCCTGTATTTCAGAGCCACCAGACAGAAAAGATCACAAACTAAGGACCTGAGGGAACAAACTCTCGACCAACAACTTCCATTCATAGATGCAGAACCTGTTCTGAAAACAGGGCTTGGCGTCTCTTCAGCTTTTGAAAGAGGAATCTCAGTGACCCATCTGCACAGGAGCAGACGGGTACCAGGGATCATCACCACAGCGCATCGGCAGGTAACCAGCAAGCCCCTGGGCTCCGGGAACTACTGCTGTGACCAGGGAATTCCAGGCGCACTGTGCACAGCCTCACCTTTATCATCCATATTTAAAGCTTTTAAGAGGTCTGCCCGGATTGGATATTTGGCTTTATAACAGAGCCGTTGAACATTGGAAAACGTGTCATCACCAGAAAGCGTGGTAAGGTCTATCAACGTGACAGCTTTCAGGAGCCACGCAGCCTAGAAGAGAAGGAGAAGCAAGGAAAATCAAGAAGAAAACGCACCTTGAACCCAGTTAGAGAGGAGAGAAACAAGAGGCAAATGGGAGTGTTATCAGCCAGCAGCAACGCTACTATAAGGCGTTTTTCTGATGCAGTGTTTAGAAGGAGCTCGAAAATGACCAACAGAGGCCAGCGAGATGGCTCAGCAGGGAAAGGAGCTTGCTGCCAAACTTGAAGACCTGAGTTCTATCCCCAGAGTACACAAGATAAAAGGAGAGAACCAACTCCTACAAGTTGTCCTCTACTTCCATGTGTGTTCCAGGGTGCACACGGCACACAGCACATACACATATGCACATGCACGCACATACATGTGGACACACAGAAACACTTAAATTTTAAGTCATTTTTAAAGGAATGGCAATCAAGATGAACAGTGGCCAGGATAGAACAAAAGAGCAGACTTGGTCTATGTCCTATCAGAAGCTCCAGCTGAAGCCTGCGACAGCTCCTGCGGTGTCCCACATTTCCAGCTCATCTGTGAAGAAGCAGCCAGAAATGTGGGGCCATGGGACATAGCATGAGTTTACCTTCTTCCCGGGGATCCAAGGCGATGCGGTATTTTCTGAAATCTCTAAGTCCCTTGTTTTTTTTTTAGTCCAACCCTCATTTTCTCTAAGTCACTCTAAAAAATTTCCTTTTAACTTTTCAACCAGGATGGGCAGATGGGACATGTGGATTTAAAGACCTCCACCCTCACGGTCTGCCTCTCTTGTGAAATGAACCCCAAAGTCCTTTTAGGCCTGCACAGCACATCTGTGACTGTAGTGCACTAAAGAATGTGCTGACTGGAAGAATGCCACCAAACATCATTTTTGGAATTTTGAAAAGTGATTTATGAAAAGAAATGTTAAGGTGAATTCTCCTACCTCAGGCCTCAACAGTGGACATTCTAGGTGTAGATGTTTATGGCTTTAAAATTAAAATAGAAGACAGCCAAAGAAAGCAGTCTAAGAAGCTGAATAAATGTGTTGAAGAAACGTGCGATTTAATTCGCTCATGAATAAAGATGCCTCAAATTCATTTGTGGTTTGGCCACTCAACAGCGATAAGATTCTTAACTTGTTTGGATAAATGCGTTATCTTTCTCCAACCCATCATCATCATATATGAATTATTAAAATAAGCTATGGACAGCTGCAATCCTTTAAGTCTAGATGCATCTTGAGTGAAATTCAATACTGTGGCCTTGAGGGAAGAGGCGTGCATTGTGAGGTCCGGGACAGAATGCTCAAGAGGACCCATACCTGCCATTCCTTCTTCACGCTCCTACGGGCCTGGATCTGCTCGGCCCGCCTCAGCACGGCTGCGTGATTCACGTGGACTTGGGAGATCCAGCTAAGATCTGCAAAGGAAAAAGCAACACTTGTAAGTTTTAAGAATTCCACTGTCATCTCTCCTGAAAAGGCATAGCTGTGGTCATTATCAGTCCTCTTTTAAAACACAGGGGACTGGGGAGCAGTGAGATGGCTCAGTCAGTGAAGCATCTGCAGCACATGCCTGATAACCTAGGACCAATCCCTAGGACCAATACAATGGTGAGAAGAGAGAAATCATTCCATAAAGCCGCGCTTTGGCCTGCACACACACTGTGACATGCATGAGTCTGAACATCATACACATACACAAAATAATAATAAATACATTCTTAAAGCCATGCTTCTTTTTCAGACAATAACAGATTCACAACCTTGTAGAAAGCCCAGTCATCACAAGGTACACTTCCTGCAAAATCAAGTGCACCTGAAACTACAAGAAGCTGTATTGATTAATTGCACACATAAGCACAGTGTTGGGTGTGCCCTCCTCCCTGGGCACACACGTCTCACCTCTGACAGAGAAGACTTATTTGTGAGTGTCTAGTCCAGGAGAGCAAATGATTAATAAATACTTAAGTGAATTAGTGAATACTTAAAGGCATCTTTGATCACTACCCACTTACTGACAAGATTAATATCTGCTAGATGCTGATAGGATACAGCCCATCAAAAGAGAATTTTTCAAAATGTACTACAAATAACAGTGCAGCAGGCATTCAAAACCAGGAAAGAAAAAAAAAAACATCCCACCCAAAGCTGCAAGAGATCTATCTCTGGCGCTACTGCTTCAGCGTGGCCCATCCTGTGTTGTCAATTTTGCTTGAGCCTGGCCATCCATGGCCAGTGGACCTCTGTGGGAAGTCAGCTAGCTCTCCAGAAGACAGGGCACTTGGATGCATCTCTACCACAGAATGTGGATGGGATCTCTGAGGAGAGGTGGAACTGCTGCTCATACATAGTTCAGTGTGGGTCACGGTCTCCCCCTTGGGAGTCCAGGGTCTGGCTCCTGTGACTATCAACTCCACCCATGGGGCCTCCAGGTGAGCTAGATGTACATCTGGTTACCTGTTGTAGATAACCTCATCTCTACATCACTGTCCCTCCCCAGGAACCTCGTGGTTTTTAAAAAAGAGTCTTAAGAGACAATAGTAGCAGAGTGTAACCATTAAGAAATATGTGACTGTCCAACCATCTCTCTGAGCATGAAAACTGCTGAATGCAGACTGTATGGTGTGTCGGCCACATGAACTGTCTCTGACTAACTCCTTATTGGAAAGGACCTAAGGGAAGAAGGGTGTATTTGGAAATATCAGCATTTCAGTGGGATCTTGTAACAAAGAAAAAGTTGTTCACCTTGTGGCCAACCAGGAAGCGGAGAAAGTATGACTCCGAAAAGGACCGGAGGTTGTTGCGACAGCTCGGAGGGTAAGGGTAGGCTTGCTACCCTGACGACCAGAGCTCAATCCTGGTACATACATGGTGGAAGAGGAGGATGCCTCTGGAGCTACGCCCTCTGACTTTATACCTAGCTATGTGGACACACACACACACACACACACACACTAATGGAAAGTTAGAGAAAGGTGGGGGCACCACAGGATACAATGCTGCCAGTGACCTACTTCCTCCTAAGAGACCCACCTGCTACTGTTTACCACCTGTCATTAATTCCATCACATGAATTATGAGTCCATCAAGGGGCTCGTTCGTTCGTTCATTCATTCATTCATTCATTCATTCGGGCAGAGACTTCTGGAGAAGCCCTCACAGACATTCATGCAGCTGTTCTTTATCAATCCTATTACATTAAAACCCACAACTGAGCCTCACACTAATTACCAACACAATCCTAAAGAATTTGCTCATCACAAAGATGAGATGTGGGACCACCAGGACAATTAGTAGGTCTTCATCAATACTGCGTTCTTCCCATTTCCAAATTCATGGATTCCTTAACACTGCAGAAACTCCCAATCCGGGTAAGAATGAGCTATAGAAGCACTAGTATTCAATATCGCTGAAGTAGGAACCATGATCGGGTGGTTTATTTTTCATTTCCAATTACATTATTTTGTTAGCTGAAATCATTTAATAAAGCAGATTTTCAACATTTCCATCCATCTGTTCTGCTCCTTAAAAATATCACTTTGTCTTGCTTCTTTGCGAAGCCAACTCGAGAGAAAACAGATGCCTGGGTCAGGCAGCCTCTTGCCCCTGCTTCCTACCAAAGAGAGAGCGGATTCAAGGCAGAGTCCTGGACAGTAGGATTAAAGAGAGATGAGGATGCACACAACTCTTTTAAGACCTAAAAGAACCCAGCTCCACCCAAATGTAAGGAAGACTTAAAAAAATTAAAATTAAAGAAATGTAAAACCTGGTCAATTGATCACTACTAAGGGTGACTGATTTCACGGTAAAGACTGTTTTAGGGACAGTAGAGCTGACCAGAGCTACTGGAGCTGACTGACTGGAGCTACTGGAGCCAAGAGCTGTATAGAACCCTAAGGCTCATGGACAAGAAGCTGAAGCCCGCCAACCCAGGGCTCTTCCCTCAAGGCTCCTCACTCCTCTCCGCTCCTCAGACCACTCAAGTTCTACAGTTGGTGGGAGCCCTCAAACAAACCCCAACGGTCCACCAACCGATCCTGCTTTGCCCTAGAAAGCCTTCCTCCCTGCCCTCCCTCGAACGCTGGCCTCAGTCTCCCTAAACAGCCGGCAGTTTCCTGAGTTGCTGGTTTATGGCGTCTCTGGATCTTGTGTCCTGTTTCTTCCTTCTACCTAAGAAGGTCCTTCCTTACCTTGTATGAACAATGAACCCCCACTCACAAAAACTCATTTCAGGAACCAAGGACATGGCTCAGTTGGCCCAAGCCCTTGACTAGCAGGCAGAAAGCTCATATAAACTAGCCACAGTACATACACTTGTAATTCTAGAACTTGGAGAACAGAAGTGTATAAGAAGTGTTTTGTCATCCTCAGACAAAACGAAAGATTCAACTGCTAGTCTGGGCTACTTGAGACCTGTGACAAA